>NW_020525006.1:0-316410 GCF_003368295.1 Carassius auratus | reverse complement strand
TATGTGTGTATGTATGTGTGTATATATATATATATATATGTATGTATGTGTGTGTGTATGTGTATATAATATGTATGTATGTATGTGTATTATATATTCAATTCAATTCAATATTGCTTTATTGGCATGAATGTAAATTATACAATATTGCCAAAGCTTAGTGTACATGTATAGAAGAAATAGAATAAATTATAACAAAAAAATGGACATCACAGTAATGGAACTGATTATAATAACATCTTATAATATTAAACTAACAAATTATAACATTTGTGTGAACGTTTGATTCCACAGTCTTAAACTTACATAGAAATACACAAACATACTAAGGGTCACTGTGGTGCACAATAGGGTCAGACACACTGAGGTCACACACACACACACACACACACACACGTTCACCTGCTGTCTCTCAGGCTGTGGCACGTCCACACGTATCTCGCAGCCAGTGCTGCTGTGTGTCCCTCTCCTAATATTATTTTTAATTTTTCTGTTTCACTAATTGCTGTAAAGTTCTGTATTAAATTTGTGAATTTGTTCAAGTATAGTTCTCTTATGGAGGTGTATTTCTGACAGTGCAGGAGGAAGTGCGTCTCTGTCTCGATCTCTCCTGTCTGACAGTGAGCACACACTCTTCTCTCTCTGGGTAACCAGCTCTTTCGGTGTCTGCCCGTCTCGATGGCTAGACTGTGCTCACTGAGCCTGTACTTGGTCAGGATCCGTCTCTGCTTTGTGTCTTTGACACTCTGGAGATAATCTTCACATTCATAATCAGATTTTAGGGTTCGATAGAATTGTAATTTACTTTGTGTTTTAGTTTCTTGATCCCAATGTTCCAGGTATGTATTTTTAGATTGTTTGATAATTTGGTTGATTTTGATGTTTGGATGAGAAGCAGTGCTGGTCTGAGACTGGTTAGTGTTAGTAGAGTTAGTCAGGTTAGTAAGTCTCAGAACTAGCTGACTGAGTGGACTCTTTTCAGGGTTCAGTTCTTGGGTTTGTAGCGCTTTAAAATGAAGCGATTCTGTGGGACTTGATTTCAGATGCATCCAGAATTTGAGGGATCTTTTTTGCATATTGATAAACAATGGGAATCGGCCTAATTCTGCCCTACATGCGTTATTGGGTGTTCTTCTTTGTAATTTTAGAATCATTTTGCAGAATTCTGTGTGTAGGGCTTCTGTTGGATGTCTGTCCCATCTAGTGTAGCTCTGATCACTGAGTGGACCCCAAACCTCACTTCCATACAGCGCTATGGGCTGAAGCACACTATCAAAGATTTTACACCAAATTGGAATCGGTATTTCAATATTTTGGAATTTTTTCCTGATTGCATATAGAGCTCTTCGAGCTTTATCTTTGAGAGCATTCACTGCCGAACTGAAACTCCCCGATGCAGTGAGGGTCAGACCGAGGTAAGTGTACTGCATCGTGTGTTCTAGAGCGGTGCTGCCTAGACTGAACTGGTGTCTGTGTTCCTGACACCTGGGCTTCTTCTGGAAGACCATAATGTTGGTCTTGTTGAGGTTTACTGCCAGGGCCCAGTTCTGGCAGTAGTTGTCCAGCAGGTCCAGCTGCTGCTGTAGTCCCTGTGGGGTGGAGGACAGCAGCACCAGATCATCTGCGTACAGCAATAGCTTGATGTTCTTGTCTTGTAGAGAGAGTCCAGGGGCTGTAGACTGTTCCAGCTGCACCGCTAACTCATTGATGTAAATGTTGAACAGAGTTGGACTCAGACTACAGCCCTGCCGCACTCCTCTTTTCTGGGTGAAGAATTCTGTATGTTTGTTGCCAATTCGGATCGCACATTTGTTGTTCGAATACATTGATTTTATAATGTCAAAAACTTTACCCCCTACACCACTTTGTAAAAGTTTATAGTATAATCCGTCGTGCCAAATAGAATCAAATGCTTTTTTGAAATCGACAAAGCATGCAAATATTTTTCCGTTTTGGGTCTGTTTTACGTGTTTATTGATTAGGGTGTGTAGGGTGTAAATGTGGTCAGTCGTTCTGTGATTTGGAAGGAAGCCAATCTGACTCGGGCTCAGGACATTGTGCTCGTTAAGGAAGTTTACCATTCTATGGTTTAAAATACTGCTAAATAACTTCCCCAGATTACTGCTCACACAGATGCCTCTGAAATTATTCGGGTCCAATCTGTCTCCACTCTTGTGAATAGGGGTAGTGAGTCCTCGGCTCCAGATGTCAGGAAAGCAGCCTGAACTAAGAACAGTGTTGAATAATTTGAGCACAGCTGTCTGAAGCTCAGGTGTGCTGTGTTTCAGCATTTCACCTAGAATGCTGTCAGGACCACAAGATTTCTTACATTTTAGGCTTTTGAGTTTGTTTGTCAATTCTTTAAATGTAATTGGGAAGTCAAGTGGATTTTGATTATTTTTAATAGTGTCTTCATAAGTTTGTAGATTTTGTTTGATCAGATCATAATTGTCATTGAGTTGTTTTGGTGGGAATTCTTGATATAAATTTTCAAAGTGTTGTGTCCAAATGTTTCCGTCTTGTATTGGTAGATCTTGTGGTTTTGTTGTGCTCAGATTATTCCACATATCCCAGAACTGATTTTGATTTATTGAATGTTCTATTTCTTCTAAACTTTTGTTCAGATGGTGTTGCTTTTTTGCTCTAATTGTGTCTTTGTATTGTTTTAGTTTTGAACAGTATTCAGTTCTTATGTTGGTGTCGTATGGTTCTTTATGTTTCAGATTTGATAATTTTCTAAGTTGTTTTCTTAATGTTTTACAGTCTGAGTCAAACCATTTTTCATCTTTTGGTGTTTTTTTAATGAATTTTTTGCCTTTCTTTTTCAATTCACTTATATATGCTGCTTTTTGAAATATGTTATTGATTTCATTTGTAGCCAAATTAACACCATCTTTAGTTGTTTCAAATTGTTTGTTCATAAATATAGTGATTAGATTCTTCAGTTGTTCAGAATTCAGGGCATGGATGAATTTCTCTGCGCTGTCTGAAGTCCATCTGTATTTCTGCTGGACCTGAAACATTGTGCAGGTTTCCAGCTTGATTTGTTCTGGTGTGTGATTTGTTTTAATATAAATGTTAGTTTGGTTATGGTCAGAAAGTGGAGTTAGTTGTTTGACAGTGAATGCACTGAAGGAGGAGGGGTCCATGTCAGTGATGGCGTAGTCAACTACACTAGCTCCAAGAGCTGAACAACACGTGAACCTCCCTAAAGAGTCCCCTCGGATCCTGCCATTAAGGATGTACAGGCCTAAAGCTCGGCAGAGGTGCACTAACTCGGAACCAGTTTTGTTTACAGTTTGGTCAAGATTATTTCTCGCTGGAAGATTTCTTGTGAGACCCAGGGAGCTCTGGCCAATGATATATTGATTCCCCTTTGGATCTATGTAATCAGGTTCAGATCCAGTTCTTGCATTAAAGTCTCCACACAGCAGCACATTTCCCTGGGCCTGGAAACAGCTGATCTCTGTGTGGATGTTGTTCAGATACTCTTCATCATGGTAAGGGGATTCTGCTGGGGGGATATAGATGGCACAGAGGTATGTGTCAGTGGTTGAAATGCCAATTTGGTTATTTAGTTTTAACCAGCAGTGAAATTTTCCGAGTGTGATGACAGAAATGTGTTTGGCCAGATCCTCCTTGTACCACAGCAGAACTCCTCCTGAGTCTCGTCCACGATGTACTGTACTTAATTTAACTGAGGGCACAATCACTTCATAGTAGCCTGAGGGACAGTAGGTGAGCGCATCACTTCTACACCAGGTCTCGGTGAGAACGATAATATCAGCATCTTTGATATTTTTAAGGAATTCAGGGTCTGTGCTTTTAGAACCAAAAGTTGAAGAAAAAAGACCCTGAATATTCCAACAACATATATTAAATGAACGCATTAGTATTATTAAAGATAAACCTATTTTGTAAGACAGAGAGAAAATAACACAATGTACAGTACATGCTAAACAATTTACATTAGTGCTTTTTTTTTTTTATTTTATAATGTGTTAGTGTGTGTAGTCCTTATCTGCTGAGGAGCTGTCTGCACAGGGTCTGGAGCATCTCTCTGATCTGACTCAGTTCACTGCTGGGGGCAGCGGGGGGGCGGGCTGCAGCTTCAGCATAGCTCTGTGTTCTCAGCTCGGGGGGCTTCTCTTGCTGTGGGGGGGCCTTCGGTCTCTTCCTTCTGACTGGGGTTTGTTGGGCAGCAGGTGGATGTGAGGTCGGTGACTGTAGGTGTACAGCTCTGTGGGGAGCTGGAGGTGGATGATGTGGGATCCTGGTCCAGGCGATGTCCTTCTTCACCGGGGTCGGAGGGGTGTGTCTGGGCATGTAGGGGTGAATGGGTCGATGGTATTCTGGGGTCGGTAACAGGGGCCTTGGTGATGATGGTCTGCGGCCCAGGGCTGCATCTTTTAGGGTCTTTGCAAAGACACGCACTGCATCTCTGTGCAGGTGGAGTCCATCATACAGGTGATGGAGGCCGATGTTGTGGTGGTGGGCCAGGTGTACGTTAGGGAGTGAAGAACATCTACGGGAGATTTCATCATTAATGCTGTAGATGATGTGTGGTGGTGTGTCGGATCGTGGGAGAAGTGTGGAGATTACGATTCGGGACTCTGGGAATCTTTTGCTGGTGACTTCTGCTATTTTCCTCACAGCATCAGCAGTATTGTTGCGCAGTGAGTGAAGGTCATTAGTCCCAGTGTGTATAATAACACGTGAGGGGTGTCCTGTGAAGTCTCTGATGATCTGGTGGGCCTGGCCTGTTGTGCTGCATCGCTTTGCAGTGACTTTCTGGTGTGGGAAGAGTTTCTGTGGGTCCAAGAACTTCCCATTAGAGTCCATGAGGAGGAGCACATCTGGGTCAGGTTCAGGACTGTGGGCAGGTGAGGCTTGTGTTACTGCAGGTGTCTGTGTGTTTGTCGCAGGTACACTCTCTGTGTTTGTGTAGTTACAGTATTGTTCAAAATAATAGCAGTACAATGTGACTAACCAGAATAATCAAGGTTTTTAGTATATTTTTTATTGCTACGTGGCAAACAAGTTACCAGTAGGTTCAGTAGATTGTCAGAAAACAAACAAGACCCAGCATTCATGATATGCACGCTCTTAAGGCTGTGCAATTGGGCAATTAGTTGAAAGGGGTGTGTTCAAAAAAATAGCAGTGTCTACCTTTGACTGTACAAACTCAAAACTATTTTGTACAAACATTTTTTTTTTCTGGGATTTAGCAATCCTGTGAATCACTAAACTAATATTTAGTTGTATGACCACAGTTTTTTAAAACTGCTTGACATCTGTGTGGCATGGAGTCAACCAACTTGTGGCTCAGCTGTTATTCCACTCCATGATTCTTTAACAACATTCCACAATTCATTCACATTTCTTGGTTTTGCTTCAGAAACAGCATTTTTGATATCACCCCACAAGTTCTCAATTGGATTAAGGTCTGGAGATTGGGCTGGCCACTCCATAACATTAATTTTGTTGGTTTGGAAGCAAGACTTTGCCCGTTTACTAGTGTGTTTTGGGTCATTGTCTTGTTGAAACAACCATTTCAAGGGCATGTCCTCTTCAGCATAGGGCAACATGACCTCTTCAAGTATTTTAACATATGCAAACTGATCCATGATCCCTGGTATGCGATAAATAGGCCCAACACCATAGTAGGAGAAACATGCCCATATCATGATGCTTGCACCTCCATGCTTCACTGTCTTCACTGTGTACTGTGGCTTGAATTCAGAGTTTGGGGGTCGTCTCACAAACTGCCTGTGGCCCTTGGACCCAAAAGAACAATTTTACTCTCATCAGTCCACAAAATGTTCCTCCATTTCTCTTTAGGCCAGTTGATGTGTTCTTTGGCAAATTGTAACCTCTTCTGCACATGCCTTTTTTTTAACAGAGGGACTTTGCGGGGGATTCTTGAAAATAGATTAGCTTCACACAGACGTCTTCTAACTGTCACAGTACTTACAGGTAACTCCAGACTGTCTTTGATCATCCTGGAGGTGATCATTGGCTGAGCCTTTGCCATTCTGGTTATTCTTCTATCCATTTTGATGGTTGTCTTCCGTTTTCTTCCACGTCTCTCTGGTTTTGCTCTCCATTTTAAGGCATTGGAGATCATTTTAGCTGAACAGCCTATCATTTTTTGCACCTCTTTATAGGTTTTCCCCTCTCTAATCAACTTTTTAATCAAAGTACGCTGTTCTTCTGAACAATGTCTTGAACGACCCATTTTCCTCAGCTTTCAAACGCATGTTCAACAAGTGTTGGCTTCATCCTTAAATAGGGGCCACCTGATTCATACCTGTTTCTTCACAAAATTGATGACCTCAGTGATTGAATGCCACACTGCTATTTTTTTGAACACATCCCTTTCAACTAATTCAACTAATTGCCCAATTGCACAGCCTTAAGAGCGTGCATATCATGAATGCTGGGTCTCATTTGTTTTCTGAGAATCAACTGAACCTACTGGTAACTTGTTTGCCACGTAGCAATAAAAAATATACAAAAAACCTTGATTATTCTGGTTAGTCACATTGTACTGCTATTATTTTGAACAATACTGTAGGTCTGTCTGTAGTAGGAGCTGTACTGTAGCACGGTGTGTTGTCTGTTGTGTTATTCTGTAACTGCTCTCTCATGTCTTCCAGCTGTCTGGAGAAGATCTCCTCTTTTCTCTCTTTGTCCTCCTCTAGCTTGCCTATCTGTACACGCAGAGCTCGGTTGTCTTCCTGTAGTTCTCTGACAGCTCTGGTGAGTTCAGTGATGGAGGAGTGAGTGTTGTTCCTCAGCTGCTGGAGTTCATCTTTGAGCTCTTGGATGTGAAGGTTTGTGTTGTGTTTGTCTGAGAGTTTGGCTTGAGTGTGTTCTCTGAATTCAGTGAAGTCCAGCTCCAGTAAAGCTAAGCTGTCTCTCAGTCGGCGTTCAGATGGTGAAGGAGGAGGATTCACTGGGTCTTCTTCCTCAGAGTCTGTACAGTCTCCCTGAGGCTCGTTTCTCTCCTCCTCGACTCTGGCCTTCAGTAGGGGAAACATCTCCTCAAATGAGTTCAAGCTTGCTTCATTGCCTTGCAGTAGGAAGGTGCCTTTAGTGTAGTAGGTTATGGTGAGAATGGGGTTGTCTGTATCCAGCATTTCATCTTTACATATAGTTAATCTTCCCCCTCGGCCGATTCCCTCTTTAAACACGTGTTTGTATTCCTCACAGATGGTCAGTTTCCATGCAGTTATTAGAGTGGTGTAGAAGATGAGGTTGTTCTTGATTCTCCTACCGTTGAGCTGAATGTAGTCCGCATACAGCAGATCAGGGTTGTCTCTGAGAGTCTTCTCTTTGTGTTTCTTTCGTGCCTGCACACTTCTGCACTTCTCTGGGTAACACACCTCCCGGCAGTCTGTTTGCGCCAGGGTTGCCATGGTGATCACACTGGGCCACTGAGTCACAGCTGCAGCTAGCTTTAGCCTTTAGCTTCTAATTATGAGAGGTTTTACTCTCTCTAATAAAGTAAAAATAACTTTTTGTCAAAGTTTTGTGCCAAATAGTGCTCACCTCTCTGTTTAGTAGCTGAAGATCAAAAATTGTGAGATGTTTTTCAGCTGGAATTCTTTTAAAAAATCTTTGACGGTTTTGGAGGGAAATCTGCAGTTAGCTGTTAGAGTGGTGATCCAGCATCAGATGCTAATTCACAGGCTCCAATCTTCTTTCTTGTTTTAAAAATGTTTAAAGAAGAAAAATCTTACTTTCCATGAATCCAGATTGTTCCTCTGTTGTTTGTACTTGATTGTTGTCGTTATCTCGCTCTCTGTCTCACTTTTTGGTTTAATCTTTAATGATTTTTCAGGAGCTCATTTTAGAGTGGCTGATAGGTCTCACTCTCTCTCTCTGTCTCTCTGTCTATATATATGTATGTGTGTATGTATGTGTGTATATATATATATGTATACATGAGTATATGTGTATGTTTATATGTATATATATAATGGAATGCTACAAAATATTAAGGTATGTTTTCCACATGTAACATTTATAAATCAACACATAATCAATGGAACATGTCATATTGGTTGAGCTCCTGAGAGTGAGACTTGTATACTATTAAGGAGCTAAGGATAAATAATTGAATTTAATGTTTAGCCATTTCCTGCTAGCCTTGAAAATGTGAGCTTGTCATAGTTAAGTGGAACATGCAGTTATAAACTTTTATCTGACATTCCATAAACATTGTGTCCTGTCCATACTGCAGGCTTATTACTGGAGATCAACCTGTTCATTTAGACAATGGAACATTCTGGACTAAGAGCGGCTGCATACACAGGAAAGCCCCACAGAGCTTTGTTTGAGGATAGTCTGAGCAAAATCTACCATAAACTCAGGACAAAGCACCTGAACATAATGACCATAGATATGTTCAATCAGTCATTTAATGTTGTTGTCTATGTCTGGTAAATCAAATCAGGAAACAGTATCGGTAGTGGAAGCTTGACAATGTTAATTTTTTTTTTTCTTCCATTATGATAACAGCATTAGTAGAAAAGAAAAACACTACATTTTGGACTTAATTTACTGTGAATCCACAGTCAGAGTGGATCAATCTCGATCCATTTCTGAAAGAAAACTTCTAAAAAGTATAAAATCATTTTCTCTGTACAAGTTCCATGTTTTTTTTATGCAACGCAAATGATTATAATACTTAAAAAGCATTTTCAATCCATTGACATTAAAAAAATATAGTTGCCTTATTAGCAAAGACAGGAAAAAAACCTGATTTGCGTTATGCAACTATTTATTAATCTTCTTTTTGTGGAACATGTGCTTCTTTTTGTTCATCTTGCCAGCGCCATGTGCTGCTTTTTCTGCCATGATCTCTTGGTATTTCTTTTTGTTATAGCTGAAAAGAAAAGAGGTATTTTTGTAACATGACAATTAATTTAAAACAATGAGAACAATCAATAAAAAATATTTTAATACATTTTGAAATATATTCTTTAATCATTTATCTCAGTTAACTTCATATAAAAGCTAACAGCCACAGTTTTCTTACCTTCTAAACTCTGCGTCAGCAAGCAGCTCTTCCACAATGGTCCTTTTCCTTTGTTTCTTAGGGATTCTTGAACTATAAAAGTCTACTGGGTTGTCAACCACTGTACCAACCTGAAACAAAAAGAGCAAAACTTTAGTCAAAAGAATGGAACAATATGCCATTGTCTGCTTTCTTCAAACATGTATGCCTGTGGTTAACTGCAAAGTCAGTATTTTGATAACCATTGTCATTTTTCATTTTCAATTGTTTTTTTTCCATCTATGAACAATGGCTTTTTGAAAAGTTGCTTGAGGGGAATAGTCTGTTGCTGATAAAGACTCTCCAACCTAGGGCTGGGTGGTGTATCAAGTTTGTATGATATATATATATATATATATATATAAGCAAAGTGGTATGAAGCAAAGTTTACATCGATATACAATCGTTTGATATGAGCGCATCTCTATAATAGCGGAGGACACACAGAGTGAGCTACAGCAGGGAAAGAGCATAATTCAATTTGTCCTAAAAATGAGGCATGCTTTATATTAAGGGTTTTAAGATAACTCATAAGATATAGTTAACACCAGTGCTGCCTAGTAACTAACTGCATGTAATACAAAAATACTTGTAATTAGAATTAATTTAATCAAATTATAGTTAAATTATTATATGCTCAAGTACTGAATTGATTGATTCTCCCTAATTGCCTTTTTTATCTTTAAAATATTCCTTTCTGAAATAACCTACTGCATATACACTCACCGGCCACTATATTAGGTGCTTGGTAACACAAATTGTTAATTAGCCAATCACATGGCAGCAACTCAATGCTAGATGTGAGGAAGACGACTTGCTGAAGTTCAGACCGAGCATCAGAATGGGGAGGATAGGGGATTTAAGGGACTTTAAATGTGGAATGGTTGTTGGTGCCAGACACGCTGGTCTGAGTATTTCAAAAACTTCTGATCTACTGGGATTTTCACGCACAACCATCTCTAGGGTTTACAGAGAATGGTCAGAAAAAGAAAATATCAAGTGAGCAGCAGTTGTGTGGATGAAAATACCTTGTTGATGTCAGAGGAGAATGGGCAGACTGGTTAGAGATGATAGAAAGGCAACAGTAACTCAAATAACCACTCGATGCAACCAAGGTATACAGAATACAATCTCTGAATGCACAACACATCAAACCCTGAAGCGGATGGGTTGCAGCAGCAGAAGACCACACTGGATGCTGCTCCTGTCAGCTAAGAACAGGAAACCGAGGCTACAGTTCACACAAGATCACCAAAATTGGACAATCGAAGACTGGAAAAACGTTGCCTGGTCTGATGAGTCTTGATTTCTGCTGCAACATTCAGATGGTAGGGTCAGAATTTGGTGTAAAGACCATGAAAGCATGCATCCATCCTGCCTTGTCTCACAGGTTCAGGCTGGTGGTGGTGGTATAATGGTGTGGGGGATATTTTCCTGGCACATTTTGGGCCCCTTGGTACCAACTGAGCATTGTTTAAAGGCCACAGCCTACCTGAGCATTGTTTCTGACCATGTCCATCCCTTTATGACCACCATGTACCCATCCTCTGATGGCTACTTCCAGCAGGATAATGCACCATGTCACAAAGCTCAAATCATCTCATGCTGGTTTCTTGAACATGACAATATGTTCACTTTACTCAAATGGCCTCCAATTCACTAGATCTCAATCCAATAGAGCAGCTTTGGGATGTGGTGGAATGGGAGATTCGCATCATGGCTGAGCAGCCAACAAATCTGCACCAATTGTGTAATGCTGTCATGTCAAAATGGACCAAAATGTTTCCAACACCTTGTTGAATCTATGCCATGAAGAATTAAGGCAGTTCTGAAGGCAAAAGGGAGTCCAACCCGGTACTAGCAAGGTGTCCCTTATAAAGTGGCCAGTGAGTTAAATATACATCTTCCAGTTTTGTGGACATTCACACAAAGACCATTCAACATTTCAACATTGCATCAACTGCTGCTGAATACCTCCATTTATATTTCAATTATAAATCAGTGAGTTATCCATTTATTACTGTCTTTGGAAGGCTTTTGTAAAGGAGTTGGATCAAAAGCAATCAAAAAGTAGTCTGATCAGTCTGACAGATAGATGTACGGTTTTCCTCAATGCATAACTTACATTTTACAGTCTGTAAATGTTAGAAAGTCATGGAAATATTTCCATTTTGCTGTCAGGAGCCTCCTGCCTGCGATCCTCCGCTAAACTTCACAGACTTCAGCAAAAAGATTTGTGCGCCAAACAGAGAGCGCAATAAATGAGTCATATGATGAAATCTTAATGGAGTAATCAAAATATAATGAAATTAATCTATGCTCTTCTATTTATTTCATTTTTAGTTAGTGAATTGAACTGCTGTTTTAAAAATTTTGTTTTTGGATTGTAATGTTAGAATGTAATGTGATTTTAATTCATATTTTACACGACCTTGTTTCACTACATTTGTTTTCACTGCTTTTAATATAAACATTGATTTATTGGACAACACTGGGCAGCACATTAAAATAATAATATAAAACATCCGTCCCAATGTTGTCCAATGAAACAATGTTTCTATAAAAGCACTTAAAACAAATATAGTGAAATGTGTACATTTTTAATCCAATTAGAAAATAGATATATACAAAAAGTATATATATATATATATAAAATATGTATATACTCTATATCACATTTAAGCCAAAAAATGCAGAGATATGATTTTTTTTGGCCATATTGTCCAGTCCTACACCAACTAACCTGAAAGTACTTGGGAAATCCTTCTCTGTCGTTCTTCTTGTAGAAGCGCTTTGGATCCATGGCTGAGCGCATCTTCAGTGCCTTCAGGTCATTTTTGAGCTCTTCTGTTAATTCAGGAGCTCTCATGTTGAACCAGCCATCACCAGTCGTCTTTTCTCTTTCCGCCTGCATATGACAAATATCATACAAATAAGATTAGTACATTGCTTATAAAGTCCTGATTTAATCAAAACCATGAGAATTACAAATTTCATTAGTTAACACTACTGCTTATAATGACTTTGTCATCAGAAATGATAACCATTGATTGAGTATTAAAGATTTAAAGTGACAGACTACCGCTCAAGTTTTTATACAACATTTATGATCTACATTTTATACTACATTTATGATCAAAAATACTAAAATAGAAATGTTGAGAAATATTATCATTTAAAATTATGTTCCTGTATTTTAAAAAGTTATTTATTCCTGCAATGGCAAAGCTAAATTTTCACCAGCCATTACTCCGATTTTTAAAGCCAAATGATCCTTCAGAAATCATTCTAATATGTAAACATCTGTATAACAGTTACATAATATTTTTCTTTTCTGGGAACCATGATACATTTTTAAATAGACCTTTTTTGTAGCATTATAAATGACTGTAGTTACCAACCCCAAACCTTTTAACGATATTGTAAGTTTTCAAGATGAATTAAAGATTAAAAGTGTAAAACAGCTTTCCCTTCAAGGAGATACAAAATATGAGACCATAAATTACTACATGAACTGGTGTACCCACCTTGCGCTTGAGTTTAGCAGCATGTTTAGATTCACTGTATGGAGGCACGGCATCTTTCTTCTCAAAATCCGGAACGATAACACTCTTCTTCAGCAACTATACAATGAATACAATTTTTTTTTATGCCCTTTAGCTTAAATAAGCATTACAGCTGCACAAAAAGCTTTAAAATGTCATCAAATACAACCAATGTTTCATCCAGAATAATAAATGATTATTTACCTCATCAGGATCGTTCAGGTCCTTCTGGCTTTTTGAACTTTTGGAAAGACTCTTTGGCTTGTTGTTACCATCAAAACTGATGTACAAACCACCAAGTTCCTTCATTTTCAGACCTGTGTCAATGGCACTAGACAGCTGCATCCTAAGCAAGAAAAAAAAAAACAATTTGACATTTTCACACTAAATATAACTGAAATATTCCATATACATATTTAGTGAAGAGTATAAAAATATTTAAGCTCATATTTAAAAGTTTTGACTATTACAAAATCAACAACAGCAGAAACAAGAACAACTTACAGAGGCTTTTTGGGAGCAAATAGCACTTTTGAATCTTCGTCATCATCGTCGTCTTCATCCTCATCAACAAAATCCTCCTCATCCTCTTCCTCGGTTTGCTTGGAATCAACATAATACTGGTCCTCAGACTGTAGTCCAGGTTTAGTGTCTATAACAAACAGTCCGTTGCCGTGTGCCTCTTCTTCTCCTGACACCTGATTTCCATCGGGGCACATCACATCGTCATCACTCTGCACATCTTCAGCTTTATTTGAACAGCCTTCCTCCTCTGAAGACAGACCTTCATCAGCACTGTCTTCATCGTCACTGCTGTCGAGTAAACTGATCATTTGTTTCTGGGGAGGAGATTTCTTAGACGTTTCCTCTGTGATGGTCAAATTTGTTTCAGTGTGTGAGCTTGTAGAAGGGCCTTCAAGGTCACTTTCAGTTGTCTTAACGGTATCATTAGCTTCCTCATAAACAATCACACCTTTCTTTTCACAATCAACCTTGTCCTCATGCTGCTCAACCACAGCAGGTACAGGATCTTCTAGGGTGGGTTCTACCACACCCTCCTCTTGAAGTGTCAGTGTTTCAGTTCCACTGTCCTCCACCGGTTCAACATCTTGCATGCTCCTCTTGGGTTCCTGCATCTCAATGGCCTCAACCTGATCAAGAACTACAGTGGTATGTTCAGCTCCCTCCTCAATCATAGTGCACTCCTGAGCTTCACTGGTGTCCATGGTAATGGTGCTGTCCAGTTGATCTACTGTGTCTTCAGCTATATCTCCATCAGGTACTGGAATACTTTCATGATGAGGTTCAAGCCCCTCACCTGGTTCCTCAGGCATGGCAGCAGCTGTTGTAATGGTGTCACCTACATCAGAAGCCACTTTTGCTTTACTTCTTGTCCTGGTTACAGGAACCGCACGGCTACTACTTGCAGACCCAGTTCGGCTACTACAAGGAGTCCCCCTTCCTCTTTGATGGCTTGGGCTCCCCTGAGAGGTGCAGACATCAGTAGCTACCGATTCTGAATCAGATTCACCAACCAGAGTGTCAGGTTTGGGCTGACGCCTGGTGGATCTCCACGGACTCATGCTGGGACCAGACTTGTATCCATCAGAGTCATTTTTCTCATCATCTACCGTTTGGTGCCTACGGCTTCTCATCCTGGACACTGGAGAAGAAGGGGTGTCTGTGGTTTCCTCAAAGCTCAAAGGGATCGGCTCAGTCGGTTTTACCTTCTGGTTTCGTGTAGATCTGCGGACTACAGATCCACGTAGGCCAGAAACACTTGAGGAGCATGACTCTGGTTCAGATGAATCTGCTTCTGTGGAAGGAGCAGCAGTCTTCCGATGGCTCCTTGTTATTGGACGAGTGTCCATAGCTTTAGTGACAGATACAGTAGAACTGCATGACTCAGGCCCTGAGGGATCATCTTCATCATCCTTTGTGGCCTCTTTTGCAGCCGCTGTCAGAACACATTTCCTCAGGCTGCGCCGAGCTGTGCGAGAATGGGTTATGGACACCTCAGATGAGCAAGATTCAACTTCTGATGCCTCGTCCTGTACCGTGGGCTTCCCCCTGACCGCAGTTCTCCGTCGGGTTCTAGGTGTCACCTGTACTTCAGAAACTACAGAACAGCAGGACTCGGACTCAGAAACATCAGCTTCATGGGTAGAGTTTGGTTGCTTTTTGTCAGCAAGGAGACGTGTGGATCTTCTAATGTCACGAATTGGCAGACTTGCTGCGGAGGAAGAGGGAGTACTGTCATCCTTCAGCTCATCTGGCTGGGAGTCGCCAACAAATTCGGATTGAGACTGATTTTCTTCCATTAGCGTTCTTCGGCGTGTGCTTCTGGTTGAAGGAGTAGGCCGCTGTGAGAACAAGAACATTTGCTTTGGATTATTCAAGGACTACTTCGAAGAATTATTTTTAATAGATATTTGAATTGATATGCACTAAAATCTAAATACTAATCATACACGACCAATCAATTTACTAACCCAATCTGTAATATTACTTTAAGTTAGAATAATAGCTATTTAGTAAACAAACATTATAAAGTTATAGCTGGATTATTTACAAAACGAAAAGAAACTTAATACAGAAATAAAAGTAGACATTGCTCAGTGATGGACTGACAGTTTATAATTTAAAGGTTGCATAAGGTTTGTTTAATAAAGCGGCAAGCTCTCGCTCTCGCTCATAGCCCATACGGAAGGGACTTAAACTGTTATTCGTCAGCTGGCTGCAAAAGGGAGTCCATGTTAAATTGACTCTCCATGTTAAAATGCCCAAATTTAGAGCATAAAAAGCATGTTTACAGCCTGGTTCAAAAAATGATTTTGGTCTATATTGCTAATTTTGCCCTTCATGACAACTGTGAGGGGGTCATGGAACGCACTGGTGACCTATCATATCTGCGCGAACAGGGTGCGCAGAAGTATGGAAATGCATACATTGATAGGCAAGGTAGGGCAGCCAATCGTAGCCCTCGAGCCGAGTGCTAGAACTTTTTGAGAAGGGACTTTCAACCAGTGTTGCCAACTTAGCGGATTTGTCTCTAGATTTAGCGACTTTTTTCCAAAAAAGCGACTAGCGACAAATCTAGCGACTTTTTTTTTGACAGACCTTATTTATTCTCTGAGACTCTCCAGTACTGCCGAACGAGCACAAGCTCTCTCTCTCTCTCTCTCCCCCCAGGCAGCACGCGCACACGCATCTCTATCTGCCCTGTTCAGCGAGCAGAGAGGAGCAGCACTTTCAGTTAAAAAAAAGATATTCTGTTGCTTCTAACTCTATTTTACATACAAGTATAGCCGAAATCACAGTACAACCATTGTCTTAATCTTATGAACGCTTTTGAACCAAACTACCTACCCTGAATTTAAACATATTTATATTAATTACACATATTCTGGTATTTTTTTTTTTTCCACTAGGGATACTGCTTTAACAGTTCTACTTATATAACATAACCTAATGACATACATTTTTATCAGAAGGAGTGACGTTATTTATGGTCACTGTAAAGAAAACTAACATAATTCTAACATATATGGCGTGGGGTGGCTAGATGTCCTTCCTAACAGGAGCATCACACATGGTGAGACTGCAGACCAAAGCTACACGTGCAGCCTACCTTGTTTAGTAACATAAGTGCCAAGTGAAGGAAGAATGCAAAACAGGCGACATAAAAATATTAACGGACACCATTAGCTAATTGAATATGAACGTGATTTGTTAGTCCAACAGGCTTCACACACTTGCTCGGGCATGTGTGGACACATGCGGCGACTCATCTTTGCATTAAAGTACATACAACGCTGCAATTACAAGCACACACTGACGCTTGCGGAAAATATGTGGACTAATACTAACCTACTTTATAACACTAACGTTACATACCGTGGCTCCAGAGTTTTCATCGCTAGTATCTTTCACAGGGGAGCCCACGCGTGTTCCTCTCCTGGTGGCCACCATCTTGCCACTATAATGACTCTATACGCACTTCCGCTTTCGAGACGCGTGGCTACTGGAGTGCGCAGGCGTAACTAATCGATGCAAGAAAGCATCGCTGAGCAGGGGCCAGGTGCAGAAACAGACACCGAGTTTCTAATTTCATCAAATAATAGGAAGTCAAGAGGTAATCTGACTTACTTTTAGGATTCAAATTATACCATTCTCTCTTTTTATAACTGACTTTTTATGACTGACCAGTTTTGAAGAAAACATTTTGTATATGACTTTTTTTTAAGTCTAGTCTAAGCGGTTTATGCAACTGACCCCAGCTATGAGTGTGAGATTTGAGTTGCAAGTGATGATATGGATTTGTGTCTTGATTTTACCTTATAACCAGTTGTGCTCTTGACAGACACTATAAAAAATAATTAATTCATACATTCATTTATAATAATAATTATAAAGAAATTGAAAAGTAAAAACCTTTGTTTTCGCTAAGGATATTGTGTAACTCTAACATATATACACTGAAATGAATGAAATCCAATGCCAGTCCATGTTCAGTTTTCAATTCATCAGTTTATAAACCACATTAAAAATGTTTAACACAATATGGGAAAACAGTAATTACATGTACAGTACATAAAAGAAAATTTCTCATATATGATTGGTTCCAACAGAACAATCATCATTATAATTAATAAATAACACAGGTAAAAATATATATATTCTGACTTTTCGCTGGGACAAATTATTTTCCTTCAAGTGTGGAATTTATCATTGTTTTATATACAACGAATTAATGCCGTTCATGCCATGCATGATAACAGCCTCTCATACAGTTACATATTTGAAAATAAAATTTTTCTCAGATAAGCAAAGTATTTTGTTTACTATGGGATGCTAAAGAGACAAAATCAACCATTGACAACTGGTAAAAACATTTACTAAACATTCCAAGCAAAGCATCAATCAATATATATTAAATAAACTTAAAACACCAGCAGGGCTTAATATTTGATGTTCAATTTAGAATTAAGAAAAATCTACAACTATGTGGACCACTCTTTAAAAAGTGTGCAGTTAACATTTTAAAATTCAACAGATAAAAAATCTTCACCAAAATCAAAGGGGCAATGATTTACAAAACGACTTTTGGTATGTGAAGCATCTAAATCTGCTGTCCCATCAACCACTGTTTTATATTAAATTTTGACCCTTTTGATAAATACCAAGAATTAAACCACGCCAGGTCATAAAAGGTAAATAAAAAAATAAAAAAAAAAACAGACAAAAGAGGCACTTTGCATTTATCTACAAGAACAGACATCTTAATATTCTAAACCATGAGGGAAAATGAGTTGGATTAATTTTTTGTTCATTTGAAACTTCGAAAACTACCTGTAAATTATCCATCATAGATGTAGTAGCTCCCTGAATTAAGTGGAATAAATTTCAGTAAACGAAAAAAAACTAAAAACCCTGTTCAAAGTGGACATGTTAATGGTCGTTGCTCTTTTTAGCATGAACAATGTAGCCTTTTGCTTTAATGATGCCTCTGCTCTTGACAATGATGGAGTACCGTAAGACCCACTCCAGCCTCCAATTGGCTGCCTGGAGGTCCTTACTGCTCCCCTGCACTGCTTCCTGAAAGCCTGCTGCACTGATTAGCTCTAGACACAAAGAAAGATTGGCATCATTAGATTTGCTGTGCTGTTGCGCATTCTGTTTTATAATTAAACTGCACAGTCAGTTCATGCACAGTCATTAAGCGCAATGAATCAGCATAAAATACACACCTTTGGGGTCATTGTGCGTTAGCAATTGTATGTCGAACTCTTTAGCAAATGCAGTGAGGTCTGGAGGCATCACACAGCACGAGGCCAGATTCACCTGATTACTGCTCGGCTTTACCTGCATAGCATGAAAGAGCACCAAATACATTGTAAATTATACATTATGCTGTTATGTTGCAGAAAAAAATACACACTCATCGCAGACCTGAGCCCAGTTATAAAGCTGCTCTAAGAGAGTTTTGTCCAAGTCCGACGTGCCGATGGCAGCGATCTTCTGGCTATGCACAAGACTTTCCAGCTCCTCCCACAGAGGCTGCAGGTGGGTCAGTGTCTGCACCTCACCCTCGGGGAGAGGAGGTGGAGCAATGATCACAGAATCCAACTGAGATACACCTAATGAAAGACAAGCTGAACAACACAGAGAAGAGGAGAAGGAGGGTTATTGTCAAAACAATTGCATATTCACAAACAATGCCATTCAATTGGGCAAGGGTGCATTAATTCGATAAGTGTTATCATTACAAGTGTAATGTAAAGAGTTTTATATATTTACATATATTTACTATATATTTATTTCAAATAAATGATGTTCTTTTGAACTCTCTATTAATCAAAGAATCCTGAAATAATGTATCATGTTATATAACGTATATAAGCAAATTATCCAATTACAAATTATTATATTAATTAATTATGGATCATAATTAACATATAATGTGATACCTTTGTTTAGAGACTACTAATTTTAATATATTTCTTAGAGCTTTAACGTCTAAAATACCCTCTTGGTATGATCAATTCAGTTAGTTTAAGGTAAGAAAAAGTTATTATACATGATCAGTTTTAACTAATAACTAATTAATAATAATAATAATGTATATGGCATCACAATAAGCTGAATTTACCCATGTCCACTGCACTTCTGATGGATGAACGGTCCGACTCAGTGAGAAAAAGCTTTACTGTAAAGACATTTAAACATGTTTAATAACAAGCACATACACTGCAATAGCATTATTTCATGCACTAAGGATCAGTAATCCTCACCAGACACCTTCAGCTCCTCTCTCTCCTCCGGGGTGATGGCATCTGTGTTTTCTGAAACAGTACAGTCCAGAACACTAGGAAGCTCCTGAAGAAGAAAAGCAGAATTGCAAAACTTTGCTATCATGGAAAGTATCCAGTTAGTGGATTATGCATTATAGTTCCATATTTTTTTTTTTTGGCAATCTTGTGTCTATGAAATGGACTTTACTTTGCATCTGAAAACATTAGACACATTGTTAATGGACTGCCTGAAAGGAATGCATCAATAAGCCTTTACTCAAACCTTTACTCTCTACTTGCTGAGCTCTAAAGTAGATTCACCGACAATGGCAGAAAGAGCCGGAGCAGAGACACAGCGGACCCTTGCCATTAACAATCAACAATCAACAACTGTCTGATTACATCATGCAAAACTTTAACATGTCAAAAATGGCATTTGTTTAGCTTAAAGCTTTCTCACTGAGTGTCATGCAAGCTCTTACAGAATAAAGAGATGACGGCATTGTGGCAAACCACTCGCTCAATGTGTCTTGGATGCAGTCTTTAAGCTGTGAATTCAGAATAAAAATAAAAAAAACATGTTAAAACAGGCTACAATTCGAATATTATGAAACATAAAAACAACATTTCGGCAGCTTTCACTAACCATTTCTTAATATTCATAGGCAAAGACACTTTTGGCGCTGTAGGCTTTTTCAGAAAAGTTGAATATAAAAAAAGTGCATCATTTAATTATGGCTACCAATAGCTGGTAAAAGTGCATTAAATTCAAGGCATTGAAAAACACATATCTACCATTTACACCTGACCCTCAAGCACTCTCTCTTCTTTCTACTTGTTTTCTTTTTATTATAAAAAGTGTGTGTGTTTGTGTGTGTGTGTGTGTACAAAATTCATAAAGAGAAAAAAGTAACATGAAATAAAATGAAAAATATAGAAATGTCCTGTTATATACACTACTGTTGAGAGGGGAAAAAAGTCCCATCAATACATCATTAACATATTCTAGCATAATAATCTTCACATACACAACATTACTGATCCACTTGTGTGGATTTGAACAATAAGCTGCATTTTTACAATGTTTTTTTTAGAGAGGTTTTAGCCTGTGAATATAAAATGCACAGTAATTTGTTAGTTATCTGCTGAGATTCGAGAACTTTCTGATGAAAATCTACATCAGCATGACATTGCATCATCCTTTATTCCAGCATGTCGGGTCAGGCCAGGTCAGATTTAATTATGAACACCTCTATTATTAAGTGTTACTAGGCAAAAGCATTGCTTGTAAGCAACTATAACCCTGATCATTTGAACGTGAATGCAACAACAGTGCAATGCATTGCAATTTATCATACCACATTTTGCTTACAGTGGCATGTCATGAGCAGCACGAGGCAAACGAGCCACTGACGTCAATAATGGAAGAAGACGGATCTGTTATTGTGAGCCGAGTCGATCTTAATGAATCAACTGAACCGATTCCAAAGCTTTCGACTGTATGGTGGGAGTCATGCCGGAACATAAAGAAACATATCACCATTTTTTTTCGAACAGCAATGACAATATATCGAGGATATGGTTAATCATTACAAAATCCATATACAACACAAGTGTACACAAAATCCAGCGTCTACAACGCATAATTTAGAACCTATATTGAAAACATACGTATGATCTATTTTTAAACGTTCGTATATAATATGAAGAAATCCAAAAACACGAGTGGCGTCTAAAAAAAACGGTTTGGTGAATGAACCGTTCGCCGGAGCCGATGCTCAAAAAAGATTCGGACTTCACAAAAGCAACGACAACCGTATAAACATAAATATTGGGGTGACGGTGGCTAAACTCCTCCACCAAACAATATCATACTATAAAACATGCTATGCCTTTGCTGCCAAAATGGACCAAGATGCACTGAGCACCGCAGACTCATGTCACTTACCTCCTCGCTAGGTGAAGACGGACATTTCTTCTTAAGTCGACTGCGGTTGACTAAATTCCCCGTGTGAAGCTTCAGGGTTGTCGCGTGATTAAAAAGCAGCTTCGCATTTACATGAGGCTCCATTGCTCCGTAAAATCGGTGACTAGAAACAAGTGTTGTCTATATGTAATAATTAACCGTAGAATAGCCTCGGGTACAATTTCCCTCTCTCTCTCGAGTACACTAAACAGTGTAGTATGACTTTGCACTTGTAGTTCATTCAAGTAGAGAGGAGGTTAGAGCAGAGAGTTTCACGCACACATGGAAAACCTGGCGAGGATCAGCCCAAAGTGGATCGGATGAGTAATTTAAAGCTTTCTGAGGTCACTGTTATCCAACACAATATTCAAAGGACCCCATTCTTCAGTAATAACAAAGCTGCTTTCAACCTTGTTTATTTGTAGAGAAAAGAAGTGAATCATAAGAATCCCAAACATTAGGGTACTTTAAGTATCTGTTCATTTTCATCAATGAAAACAATTGAAGAGACAAACTAAAATAAGAAAATTTGTTTCAGCATTTTAATAAGTTATATTACTTTATAATAAAATAAAAAAATGGTATATTATTATCTTATAATTAACTTATAATAAAATGATACTAAATAATTATAGAATTTTAAGCCATATTGGAGCATAGTGAAGCCCTGCCCATGGGAGAGAACGATTAAGAGCCATTTTACCTGTTATGCTTTGTCATTATGACAGAGCAAGCATTATTACAGTATATATGTTTAGTTATTATCACTGTGACAGCAAGCCGCTTTTAATAAACTTTAAAAATTAAAGGTTAATATATATATATATATATATATATATATATATATATATATATATATATATATATATATATATATATATATATATATATATATATATATATATTTATAAGAAAACTATTAAAGCAAAGTTCCCCCAAAGAAAGACACTGACAGTGAGTAAAATGAGGGCATTAACATTGCAGACAGTCTTCCAGATGTGGCCTTCTTCAATACTGGTGAGTTTCCTTTCCAGAACCTTCTGTTCCTCCTCACTCATCTCTTGTTTAGCCACATGGGAGAGACCACAGCCACATTCCAGCACGTTTCCACCATGCAGGCGTATCCTCATCCGACCCCTCTGACTCTGTAGTGCTTGGAGCAGAGCCTGCTGTTTGGGACCCTCTAGCCCAGGGGTTTTCCAGCTCTACACATTCCTTCTTAATGTGCCTTGACCACCAGGTCAAACGAACGAGCTAAAAATAAATATTAGTGTTATAGTAGCTCAATTTAGTGTGTGATACTTTAGACCTTCAACTAACTATAGTTAACCTTGTAAGTACATGTCAACTACCAGTCTTTGGAGTATTAGTAGTCTGCTTAATATCTGATACTTTGTGATGGTCCCCGAACAGACATTCTACTGACTATAAGTAACTTTGCAAATATGTCAACTTATTCTACTAACCCTAACCGTAAGTAAGATTACATACAGTTGCAAGTTAAATAAGAATTAGTTGCAAAGTTACTTAGTAGAATGTCTAAAGTGGACTATCGAAATAAAGTATATCAGTAAATAAATAATACATCACACATTCTTTCTTTCCTGTTTTTAATGGCAATAAAGAAATGAAAGTCTCATTGGGTATGTAGCATTTATCTCCTTTTTGTAAGTTTTGTAAACAAATTGATAAAGAATTATTTAAATGTGTATGTATGTGGATTGCGGTCCATATTTAAATGTTGCTCTGGAATAGGTGCAGTGCAGAGGGTGACAGCTGTGAGGATCAGAGCTGTCAGTGCAAGCAGGATGAGAGCAAAATACAGGTAGTGCACATCTTTCAGCAGGGCAGGACACATGTCTTTTTCTCCGCATGATGGGGTGCTGTACACAAATTCCATTACCATCCTCACAGTGCCCACCTAGTCCCACCATCAAACCCCAAAAGGCACTCTGTGCAAGTTAAAGAAAACCTTTTACAACTTATTAAAATAAATGCATCAAGTGTTATAGGCCGTTTAATTTTCACTTTATTGCATGGGCACAAGAAAAAGGTTTATTAATTAACCTGTTCATTTACTCACCCCCAGAAGATTGCAATAATGCACACTGTGGTGATGGGAGGTGCCAGGAAGCTAGTGATTGACCGAATGTAGTCAAAGAGCTGTCCACTATTAGCTGTTGGAATCACTGGAATCCAAACAAAACTCAGGGCCACTATATAAAAGGAACACCGTGTGGATGTAAGTAAACAACAGCAATTAAGACCCATTAGACACTGACAGTTTGTATATCTCATAGCAAAGTTCAAATTGTGTCTTTATCACCCCAAAACAGGTCAACAAAACCACCCTGATGTGGTTAAACCACTTGGTTGAATTGGTGGTGGACTGGTTCCACTTTCGATGTAGCTAGTTTGTATGCATGTAATGACAGCATTCACTTATTTTAGATACGTTTTCAGTTTACTTCTGAAAAATATGTTCAAAAAAAATGTACGTTTCGGGAAAATTAAGAGGAACATCATTGTAGCTCCGTAATCTCTGTTGTTGGAGTCAACATATTTGATAGGTTTTGCATTTTTTTTTATTCGTACAGGAGCATTATAGGCTCTTTCTCACTACACAAATTATTTAAATGAGGCATTTTATAGGCACTTAAAAAGTACTTTGAAATATGTTTTCCTATATTTAACTTATCAAAATCAAATAAATCGAAATCTAATAACTATAGAGACAAAATAAAATATTTATATCATAATATCTATTATAATTTATCACATATATAATATAAATGTAAATATTGTATTATAATATAATAATACTATTGATGCTATTTAGAATAATTGTTTGTTTATTAACATTTTCGCTAGAAATTGTTTTTGTTAAAATGATCATAATCGACAGAAAATATCAACTAATTAGAAAAATCACACATCTGATTATTCCGGGTGGGGGGGGGGGGTCATAAGGTTGTCCTACCAACTGGCATGAGCTCCAAAACTAACATTATTAGAGCAGCCAACACTGTCCCCACAGACCTCCATACACTCATCTTTTAGGAGTCTTTTAGGAGACTGTGCTGATTTAATTATTTCCGCTTTCCTGGTTGTCATTCCAGAAAAGGACTTTAAAAATCAGATGCTTCCTTGTAGGAATCCACAAAATAAACGATTCCAGCTTCATTAGAGTAAATACACAAAAACTCACTGGCCACCAGGTCATGGATTGGCCAGCCAAGAAGTATCCACCCATTGTCCCACGGTTGGCTCTGACTGAGGACTAACAATCAAAAACACACCACTTCTATCCCTGCATCAAGAATTAAGCATACAGAATTCTCTACATCAATGCAAGTATATAACTAGGCTGCAGACTTTCACTTACCCGTATTCGACTGCCAACACAAACACAAAATAGACCACAACCACAGCAATATCAGCAGCCTCCAAAGTAAACTTCCTAGGCACCTCGGGCTCTGGGGTGCCTGTTACAAGCTCAGGTGGAGTTGGCATTTTGTACAATACCTGAGGCAAAAGTGTGAACTTTGAAGCAGATGCTAACTTGATTAATAATTAATCAGCTTGTTCCAAAGAATGCAATACTGAGAGATACGCATTGAGACACAACCACATGAGGATGAGTTAACGGTTTATGTTTTTGAAAAACAATTATATATCCAGGAATAATTTAATTATATCAGATTATTTGGCATAATAATCTAAATGTATTAATTCCATAAAAACTGGAAAACATTAAGCACTTTTGACCCAGTTCAGTGTATATATACATATACATACATACATATATATATATATATATATGTGTGTGAATACTTAAGGGAAAAAAAGAAAAAGTTAATGCTGTAATTTATCCCCAAATAGGAAAGGCAGAGAATGACACCAAATATTTTTACCAATAATTTTTTATTACAGGGTGACATACAAAAAAAAAAATGCAATATTGTACGTGAGACAACATAAATAGTCTGAATGAGGCGTTCAACTGCATCAGTCCATTCACTGCTTCTTCCAGAATTTGCTGTAATCATCAACTTTGAAATCATCCTCAAAATCATCCAATTTTTGTTTTGCTTCCCTCTTCGGTTCTCTTTTCCGCATTCTGATTTTCCTCTCCTCCTCCGAGAGGGTGGTGATGTCCACAGGCATCTAAAAGGGGAAAAAACTATTAATAACTGACTCAAAACACCAACCTCAGGTCATTTTTTAAAAACCTGATGACATATTGAACTGTCACTCTATGACATATCTTCAAAAAAATACCCTTTTGTGTTCAACTGAAATAAAAGTATTACATCAACATGGCATTGAGAATTTTCTTTTTGGGGTGAAGTGTACTTTTAAAAACAACAACAAAAACTAGAATATATACACCACTAACCTTCATTATTCTTCTGGGCTCTTTATATCTGATGTTGATGGTGGACCCGTCAGGTCGCACCAGCAGAACCGGATACATCCGCTCATACTTCTGCCTCCCGAAGCGGACCACACAGGTTCTGTTGGAGTTTGACTGAAAGACTGTGGTGTGAAATGTGGACGTGATGCCCAAGCATCTGTGGGAGAAAACAGCCTGAAGACACCTATGGAGAAAATAAATAAAAGGAAATTCACAATCTAAACTTTTCTGCGCATTAATAGAGATGTTTTAGCAAACCTTAGCTGTAGTAAAAATGAAAAAATAACGACAGAAAGTCTGATCCGATTGACGGTTTTTAGAGACACGTTAAGCAAATAACGTTAGTTAAGAAAGCAAAATCCTTCAATGAGCAGATCAACATATTGTGAATTGGAACAAAAATATCTTAAAACTAACTAATACATAACCCTAAACACGAAAATACATTCACAGCCGAAGATGAGATAACTCAATGTGCTATCGGTTCACTACTAACCTGAATATACTCTTGCAAGGCTGACGAATTGTATTTAAAGCCATGGCATAAAATTGTTAACACTGTACACGGATATATAGTAGATATATTCATAAGTGTAAGAACATAATGACAGAACTCCACAGAATGAAGAAGGTCACCATTAACAAACTGCATGGAGGTGTATCAGCATAAAATGCTCTGCCTGGAAACTTGTGCTGAAACAGAGTTCCGCTGTCCGTCCTGTTTGGATTTTTGTTCACATTGAGAAATAGAAGCTGTTATTGTTCCTCTAAATAAAATAGATTCGTGCAAACCATCAACTTAGAACTGAAATAATCAAACCACAATTTAGCATGCAATATTTTTATTAAAAAACATAGTTTGAAATTCTGATCATATGTTTAGTTCGTCAAAAAAACATATAAAATGCATAGAATATGATATTAAAAAGTACAGTATACAACAGTAAAAATAAAAAATCTCAGTCTTTTTTTTATTATTAAAATTATCCTGCTCTTAAAAGAAAACTGTTACAATTATTATTATTATTACATAGAGCAGCCCCATGGTGGCAGGCTTGTTGCGATCACGTCCTCTGTCATACCTTTCTCGGTAATTTCCCTGGTATTGGACACAATCACCCAAAGAATACATTTTAGATTTATTATAGATAACACTTTAAACTTGTTTTTCCACTGAGGTAGCAGAAGTGGGTGCCAGTGTCTTCTTATAATGTGCTGCCAGTCTGTCTGCCTCCCTGTGTCCTGAGAGTAGAGCTCCCTGCACTGTGCCATAAAGAGTCTTCAGCGTTGCCTCACCTGCGAACAGGACCTGAAGATCCTGAAATATATGAAGTGAGAAATCACTTTAATACATTGACAAAGAAAAGAAATCGAAGGAGGGCTTAACCCTAACCCTCTTTTCAACATACTTCTGTATCAAAACCTTCTCCTTGAAAGCCCATAAACCAAATGCATATTTAAATACATTTATAATCTGTTAAGAAAATATAAATAAAAATCACATACTTTATTAGGATGCTGGCTTCCCACTAGTGGTTGAGCCAGTGTGTCCATAACATTCCCATCAACGCCAACGGGGAGGAAAGCGTACGCTCCTTTTATGAACTTGTTGCTGCGCCATTTAGTGCAGAGTATGGATTTCGGCTTAGGAATGTTAGAATGTCCTTAAAAGTACAGAAAATATTTAAAACACAAGATCTTTTTGAGAAATCTTTCAGAAATATATATTTGTAGAACTTTAAAAAAAAACTTAAAAGTCTCGTAACTTACACATTAGCAAAAACCCAAAAGAAATAATATGGATATTTATTGAAGAGAATTCTTTACCTAAGAACATTTTGAGATGATCAGTGATCGCAGTTGAGAGTTCATCGTCCGTCATGGTTTCAACCAGGTCAGCTATGTCTCCTGGACACCAGCCAATTAAGATATTGCCAAACCTTCAAAAGAGAGAATTAAAGATGAATAAACCCTAACAAGTCACAATGTTTAAGGTGTCATATAATATTTTTTCCTGAGGTAACCTAATAATGTTACTACAGCTTTTTGCACCATTAACAGTCATAATAACAATGTTAGTACTACTACGTATACTACCTATCATTTGTATTATTATTACTGAAAATGTCACTGCAGTTTGATACAACATTAACCTTTCTTTGGGTCTCAGGACAGAAAAGCTCTGCATGTTCTTAAGCCACTGCATTTTATTGGTGGATACTGAGGCAGGGGTGTCATCTTCATAAATGAGGCTGATAGAACCAAGATCACTTTCCCAGAATGCCTCTTCATACTCCAAAAAGATCTTGGCAATATTGCCAAAGCACAGCTTTTCGATGGCCTCCATTTTCTCGGTTGGGAGACTGGGGATGAATAGGCTGGATGCCTGTGCTTTTAGACAGCCTAAAAAACAAACACAAACACACACACACAGAGATCTCTCAACCTTAAATTGCAAAATGTATCTCTTAACCAGTTACATAATGCTCACTTCAGACAGCATCAACACATACCTAATGAAATGGTCACAATTACATGATCGGCTAGAATCTCTTCTCCATTCTCACAGACAATGCAAACTGGGTACTGGCAGACTTTTTCTTCAGAAGCAGATTCGGTGTGAGCAGAGAGGAGCGGTTCACCATGAGGAGGGGCAACAGGAAAGGATCCATCCCATTTGATCTTACTAACTTCTCTTTTCAGCAGCAAACGATCTTTAGGGAAATCCTCCAGCAGCTTATCCACAAGCTGAAACATTAAACTGACATACATACACAACATTTAACACTTTTTGAATCATTTAATGAGCAATAATTGCAAACAAATGCAGATCATCTTCTCAACCTATCATACCCTGCAATATTGAGGCTGTCACCCATGTTGATATAATACTGCCAGGAGTCAAGAGAGATCTTGGAGAGGTCTGAAGCTCCAATGTCAATCAGCATGTCTTTTCCGACCAAAGCAAAAACACTCTGCATTCTCGTTCTCTTGTCATTGTCTTGCAAGCTGTCAATCATCCCCTGGGTTTTTTCTGCATAGTGTTCACCTAAACTCTTTCCCGTGTTGGAGCCACGGTATTGAATGATTTTCTCCCCAGCTCCATATGCATTTTTGGCGAAGTTTGCATCTACTTTGTGTCCCTTGTTACTATAAAATGCTTCTTCGCCCATCTCAGGGATCTGGTTTAGAAGGCCAGACTTTTTTAGTAGACTGTAAACTGGGTTTTCTTCTGACGCCCCATGGATGTACTGTGCTCCGGTATCAACACATGCATTACCTTTCAAATAATAAGAGAAAGAAAGTGACATATGCATTGTTAAATATTAATACAGCATAGAATACTGCATTGCAGTGTCAGAAATTAACCAGGGCCAAAGATATATAAAATATGCAAAAAAACATATTTTTTGTTTTATGTTTTTATGACAGGGTAGAGGTGTGTATTGATCATGTTATTGGATTTAATCAATTCCTTGAGTTTTTAGCATAAATGGAAGACATACTATGTGTTTATAAAAAATATATCCTCATAAAAGTAAAAAAAATAAAAAATGCCATTAAAGGTCAGTTTGTGGTCCCATCACAAATTGGATTTAAAATCACATGATACAATCTAATGACATGGCACAAAAAAAAAAAAAAAAAAAAAAAAGGAAGAAAATTATATTTAATAGAAGTGAAACTAAGCCATGAGTTCACAGATTTTAGCTTCCCAAAACAGTTTCCTCTAAACAAGCAACCATACATTTATTTGTCTGTTTGTTAAAATAATGATCATATAATAAACATTTTTATGAATAATAAATATACTTGACAAAAGAACAAACCTTTACAATTATTATTAATAATACTTTGATTTAATAATGTTTTATTTAATTCTTGTTTTACATTATTGAATACCATTTTAATATTGAATGACATTTTCTATATATAACCTTAATACTGTTATTCTATTTGAGATATTATGAAGGCTGTGTGTTCACCTAGGGTTGCAGTAGCTACTCTTCCTCCGACCTTCTCGGACGCTTCCAGCACCGTGACGTCATTAAATCCATATTCTTTCAGTTTCTTGGCTGCAGCGAGTCCTGCGACTCCAGCGCCAACAACCACGATAGCTGGACTCCTGTCTGCCATGTCTATAAGATTTACTAAAAACACAATTCAGAACTTCTTAACACATATTTGCAATACCTGAACATTCGTATAAAAGGCTTCTATAGCTCTGGTTGAAATCATTTTAGCTTAAATTAGCTGAATTGGCTAACAAAAAGTCTTTGCTTACTTTGAAACGGCGCCAAATGCAGAATACCCACCTTTTAGCGTGTAGCTGTATCTATAACTTTGTTCTACTTCCTGTTTTACTGCTCTGACTAATGTTGATTCGGAGGCGGCGATATTTTCTGAGACCAAAGTGGGGAAAACATCCTGCTGTGTTTCTGTTTCTCGGCTCGTTGCATCATATTTCTCCAATAGGGGGCAGAAAATCCTAAGAAATTAAGTATAATTTTTCACACTTGTAATGGATTGTATTTCAATTTGAATGTACTTCAGTAGGATCTATACTGTTACTTTGAGCAAGACACAGAACACCAGATTATTCCAGAAGTGTCTCTTTAGATAAAAGTGTCAGAGAGAATTATGTGTAGAAGAAAATGTAGGATAAAGTACTATGTATTTTTTTATTCTTTTATTTGTATTCAAGTGATTTAGTGTTTTATTTATTTTTTTAGCTTAAAATGTTTTGCACTAATTATGCCGAACAACATGACCTGAGGCAAAATAATACTATCCTATTCCTACCAATATGAGACGGATATTTTCTTAGAACAAAAACAGGTGCACTACACGTCTTGCCCTATAGGCTTTCTCTGTTTAAAAGATTTTTAAAACCACTGAACTGCAGCACAGAAGCATTCGATGCTAAATTATAATAAGATGACTGAAACACAGATTTTTTAATAAGTGTCTTCTATATTTATCTGTCTGCACTTTCGGCTGCTTTGCAGAGCTGACACTTTTCAACACAGAGTCTGGCCAGTGGAGAACCAAGCCATTCACTTTTGTCACAATTCGAGCCGACCTTTTGTTCAGCTAGGCTTGGTTGAATCAATGTCCTTATTGTGACATTAATTCATCATCAGTGTCATTTATCATCTTTTGACGTCATTGTATGCAGGCTTAGTTTTCAATAATCTGTGCTTTGTCTCACAGCAGGGTCAAACAGATCTGATCCAGCAGGAAGCAGGTGAGGGGTGAAATCTGTGGCCTTTACAAAAACGAAGTGAAAAGACTACACTAACACACAGCAGGCATCTTCTGCTGCACTCAGAGGGAGTGACATCACTCTCATTGTTCATCTTTGTTTGGACAGCAAGTGACTGCATGTATGAACAGTTTTGATTGCTGTTTGTCATTGTGAGAGAAATGTGCCCCTGTAAAGATACTTTTCAGGCTTTACACACGCAACATGCTGTTTAAGTGTTTTTATCTGTAAGGAATTATCATAAATCTAACATTGGTCGAATGAATATGAGTGTTTTGGAAACATCAGTGTGACCATATTCACAAGATCATCAGATGATGACTAAATGATATTGTGGGATTTGGAGAATGTTTGGTTTGAGAAAGTATTAGTTCTTTTTCTCATGGTGCAGTTTTTTAACTTGTCAGGGCAGGAGAGTCCAGGGGCAACAGCAAACTGGATTCTCTGTTTGTCGACAGACAGGCCCACCCCAAAAACCCAAAGCCCCCAGACACAATATATACCATTCACTAACATATCTGCATTATATATAATGATGTGTATTCATATTTATATATTTAAAAATGTATTAAATACAAACAAAATACGAATTTTTCTGCATTCTATATCAACAAGTGGCATTTATTTTAAAGAAATTTAGTACAAGCATGTTTCAATCAAAACATGTCACAAAATGTTTAAAAAAGTTTATTGTATTAGGTTTGAAATATATATATATATATATATATATATATATATATATATATATATATATATATATATATATATATATATATATATATATATATATATATATAAAATACATATATTGTTCAAAATGAAAACAAAAAAATTTGTCCAAGCTTTATGAATATGAAAATAGTTAATAATAGATAAAAGTTGGATAAAATAATTGAAAAGTTATTTCTGAGAACTGTGTATTATCATTTATTTGCAGATGGGATTTTATATTCAGTGGTAATATTCCATTCCTCCTCTTATCCACTTTTTAATCCACATTCACTGCCAGTGTGTGTGACGAATAAACATTGATGTCTTTAGGTAAATATTGAATATTAATTGTGTGATAAAACAAATTCTTTTTTCATATGCATTGATCAAATTTTTTTTTTTTTTTTTTGCTTGCTCAAAACGATGCAGTATGTCTTGAGGTTGGTGGTATGGACCAAAGATGACAGAAGCTCAAGAGCTCTGTGTGGCTGCAACTTGCTCCCATCACAAACAGCAAAAAGTAGCCCAAACAATACTGCGTTTGTTTTGCACCTCACAGAGCTCATTGTGTGCCTGCTGGTGATCTCTCCATCAGTTTCTCCTGGCACAATGGGTGAATCATCCCCCATGTTGTGCGCGCCCTTCCTTCTGATATAAGAGATGGGTATGCCAGTCATGTCATCCGCTTGTCTCAAAATCACCTAGCTGGCATGGCTGTATTTGTAAGACTAATGAGAGCATGGCTGAAAGAAAAGCATGATTATGTTCACTCATGTAATCATCATGCCTCAGTGCTCCTGCCAGAGGGGAATCAAAAGGAAATTTGAGACACCGAGCCAAAAGCTCTCATCTTTTGACACAGGGGATGGCCATTAGATGGTGACAACAGAGCAACTCATCCCATAATTGTTTTTTAGACATCTTAATATGAAATTATCAAAGGACTGCATTAAATAACATGCTCAACCATATTTTATTAACACAATGGCTAAATTAAATTCCTTATAAATTTCAGCCACCACAGAATTTGCACTCTCAATTCTTTATGGAGTTAATTGGTAATAACTAAAGTTCGGGACTGGGGCATGCCCAAACAATCACCTGACTTCTAAAGATTGTTTGGGCATGCCCCAGCCCCGACTTCTAAGAACATCCATATATACCGGGCCATGTCACACCGCACTGCTAGTCTCGTTCTCTCGAACCCACCCTTCCCTCCCTTCTCATCCATTTAGTCAACCTTCTCCCACATTTTATCTCTATCAGGTTGTTTCGGGGTGGGGGCGTGGGGGGGTTCCTCGTTGTCTGGCCTAAATATACGCTAGAGACAGTACCCCCACCCTGAGTCTCTCTGAGCCCTCAATTCAAGACGCCCTGATCAACCTGACCTTCATCCCATTCCCTCGACCCCTTCATCCTCTTTCTACTCTTCCCCAGTTCCTTAGTTTGTTTGTGGCGTGGTCCTAGCTTGTGAAATATATATGTGTGTGTGTGTGTGTGTGTGTGTGTGTGTGTGTGTGTGTGTGTACATTATATGTATTACTGTGTCTTTGGAAGCCTTTTGTCTTTCAAACACATTAAAATGAAAATGCACAAATTCACACTTATATCTTATTTGCATGTATTTTTTTTGTCAATTTATGTGTGTGTGTGTGTGTGTGTGTGTGTGTATATATATATATATATATATATATATATATATATATATATATATATATAGACACACACACACATAAAACGGTTCAATATATTGTCGCAATTAAGTGTTTCTATTGTCTTTAATCCATCCTATTTTGTGTGTAAAAAAGAAAGATAAAAAAAAAAGTTATCTCAAAAAAATAAAATAAATATTGTAATCAATATCTCCATAATAATCCATATTCCACATTATAAATAGCAGAAAACACTGATGTGCCAGGCCATCAGAATCTAACCGAAAACTGTGGTTAAACAACCGAGGTCTGTATGTGTGTGTGTGTGTATATATATATATATATATATATATATATATATATATATATATATATATATATATATATATACATATATACATATATACATACATGATAAGCTATAGAATAAATAAATATATAGCTTTGTTATGTAGGGTTTGGGATTTACTATTAACCTTCACGTGCATCATAAATAAAACTATAAATAGTAATTGTAAACTGACTTTAAATATTAATGTATCCATGTGCATCGGATATTTCACTGGCATTTGGCAAGGAGCTTTTATGATACAGGAGGAGGAATGACAGCCTAAGGTCAGATCTTCTGCAGACATTATTCAGAACTGAATCAGTGTGGGAAGAGCGCCATATAGCAGTCCAATATTTTAAGTGCTGCTGGTCCATAAGCTTATCATCTATGAGGTTTTTCTGTTTAGCACATTTTAGGACTATTTATCTATGTTTGTCTACTTTAAAAACAGTTTTTAATAATTTAATTGATGCAAGCTGCAACGATTTCACAGTTGGAAATGTTAAACCAGGGTTAGCTATCCATGCGAGCAGAAAAAATAATAATATAAGTTTGTTTCTATATTGCTTTCTGCACGCGCTACTTTTGGTTACATAATGTTTTAGAGACCTCGAACAAGGGACTGTTGGGGCTCAAACGACCGCATGAAATCAGTAACATCAGTAGGCTATACGCCACGCGTAGTGGAGTGTAGACAGTCGACGCGACGCAGCATCCTGGCGCGCATTCCAGTGAAAGCGCGTTCAGGCGCGCAGTAATCGCATCCTTGCGGGATTTGTCACCACCCAGCATCATTCCGTTTTCATCACAGTGGTTCGCAGTAACAGCAGACACAATTCACGCAGAAGGAGTGTTTGCCTTGTGAGGGGGTTATTTATTTTGGACTGAAGAACGAACATCATTAGGCTACTGAAGTAAAAAAAAGTTTGCGCGACCTTCAAGGTGAGTTTTATATTTAAATATTTGGTGTTTAGCTTATTCCTTTACAAATTAACATAAAACACGTGACCAACAGATTTGAGCTAATTAATAAACCAGTTAAGGAATTATGAAAAACTTGGCTTTATTCTTATTTTCTTTTTAAGTGCAAACTTATGGTTAGCCATTTTGTTTTTTCCATTAAAATATATTTTTATGTTAGCCTACTTATATTTTTTCCATTAGCGACTATTATTTATTCACTTAGTCACAACTTTGTCATATGCACTGATTAGTCATAATAGCTATCTTAATAAAGCTAGTAACCGTGTCCTAACTACACGCGATTTTTTTTTCATGTTAATCTGAGTTTTTGTCATACCCAGCCGCTACGGCGACACGCGAAGTTTCTATTTGTTTCTATTATTAAAAAAGTGTCTAATGTGAGTTTGAATTTCATTTAGAGTGACCTCTGTGTTTAGCCATTCTGAAAGCAACAACATAGTAGCTTACCTCAGATCTTGAAAATAAATTAAAGCAAACATGTTGAAATTGCGACCTCAGTGTGAACCAACAAGTGTTTTCCATGACAAAGATGGTATCAGTCACTGAATGTAGTTTTAATTGTGTTAAAAACATTTTATATTTATGAATTAGATTATAAAATTGTCAATTTCGGTGGAGTGCATTGAGGTTCTCGCTTCTGTATGGCTGTGATATTCGAGTAATTCTGTCGCGTCGCGTCGCGTCGTACATGACGGACGCATAATCGTGTCGCGTCTTGTGGACAGCCAAATTGCTTGTAGCTGGAATTTTATAGCGTCGCGTCTGGTTGGGACACGGTGTAAAGCTGGGTGTAAACTATTAGGATAGTGTCTAGTAAATAATAGCCTATATATGCAGAATTAATACCACATAGAGTTATGAATAATAATAAACAATACAAATACACTTCTAACCTTGAGCCTCCTGACACTGACTAAATGCCTCACAAGTTCAGCTTTGAAACTCAGGGTTCCTCTATCAATTAAAAGATCCTCTTAAAAAAATTTGGATCAGTGCTTGCCCTTCATCAAAGTTTTGACATTAGACACAAATTGTATTCAGGTCATGTTGCTTCAGCAAACTTCCATTAAATAAATTAAAGTATGTTTGTGCAACTTACTGGAACCTACATTTCAAGTTGTTTGGCTTAAGTGTGACTTTTTGCCCCAGATATATGAAGGACAGATAGAGAGAGAGAGAGAGAGAGAGAGAGAGAGAGAGAGTTGAGCCCTGATATTGTTTAGCTCCCAACCCCACCATAAACTACTGTGGCATACTGAATGCTTTCTTATGTGGTTGTTCACATCCTGATAAACGCCTCTGAAGTCATGGAGTGCATCTGGCAACTTAATTTTTTCAGACAGTCTAGCAATGGTGTTTTCCATGCTTTAAAAAAGGCTAGAACCCAGCATGCTCTGAACATGCAGTGGCCTGAGGGACGATGAACTCTTGACAACAGGGCAGATATAGGTGCATGCTAATTAGAGGTTGTACTAAATGTTTGTGTATAATTGTGAAATATTTTTTATTTATGCTCTGTGTGCTCTCACTAATGTGTGCATCCAAAGTAAACTGCATTTAAGATCACAATAAATAATTAGCTTTATAATTTTCAATTAAAAGAGCTGATCAATAGGACAAAAATTCATTCAACCTATTCAAATGAGTGATCTTGGTTTTGTGTAGAAGCACAATGACTAGACTTAATAATTTTTCATGCTTTAAATTAAATTTAAGATATTGATGGATATTTGCTTTGAGGAAACTAATCAATACCACAATGTTTTGAATAATCTGTGTGCACAGCGTGCTGTTTTTATGAGTTTTCATCAACTGTCCTCAGAATGCCTGTTTGAGGAGACAGAACTCAGGAGTAAGAATGTCCCACTTGACCAATCTGCATTTCTAAAGTTACAGTCTATATTTCTAATCTCTGCAATGTATAACAAATACACATAACAAGTATCTTAAAGTAACTCACAGAAAACTGGTGACTATAGAAACTGCATCTTTTGGATTTCATAAAGCTGAACCCAGTTACTAAGGACAGTTTACATTACACCACAATTTTAAATGTTTAAAATCAAAGGCATTATTAAAAGCATTATCCTTATAGACTTCTATGAACAAGATTTCTCACAACACTTTGAAGAAGAGGCTTCTAGTCACTATTTACTCTGTCCCAAACAGCTGTAATGGCTAAAGAATCTGGCAGATTCCCTGAGAGGATGAGTCAAGCATTGCCAGGGAATGTTATTGGCCTAACTGTGGCGTGAGCTCAGGACTTCAGGCTCGGCTGGTATGTCGTGAATCAGGGAAGAGCATCCTCCTCGCCAGGCAGAACTTTGAAACGGAGCGTGTTGAGCAGCACGGGGCAGTACAGAGCAAAGAAACATTAGATCATCAAAACTAATCTCAAAGAAGTGATAAGAGACTTTTAATTGATACACTGTAAATATTAGAGTAGCTGCTATTCATATTTGGAATTTTTTTGCTTGGATTTCTTGATTTAAAACCCAATCGTAACATACTTATACAATATTCAGCTTTCATATTATTTGTTCATCTTAAAGCTTGTATAGGTTTGATAGTGACCGCCTGATGTTTAAAAGATGTGATTTTATTGCATATAAAATGTATTAATTTTTTTAGATGTATTTTAGCTGATTTGTTTGCCTCATGGTAAAAACAGAAATTAGGAGGGGTGGATGGGGAGAAAGTGGTGCCTGCCTCCTCTTAAACTCCCAACTATTAGTCACATTAACACAAGATAGAGAGGACTAGCAGGACAGAAGCATTTTGTACAAAACATCTGCTCACACACTTCACTTGAACTGACAAATTGGCTACACTATCTTGACTGATGGTTAAAGTGTCGTAACATATCTCAACCCTGGGGAAAAGACCAGCATATTTAGTGTTTTGGATGATGGTTTCCAGCATGGGATGCTGGAAGTCCCATCAGGCTTTAGCTTAACCAGCAAGAGTTTCTTAGTAATTGGGCTTCACACACACAATTCATCAGCCAGCAATGCTGATAAAATTTGGCAACACATTCACAAAATGCCTGCAGCTTCATCTGGGTGTTCTAGTCTTCATCTGACACGTCATACAGTATATATCATCTCACATATACACAACCAGACTGTATATACTGTACACCAACCACATGCAGGTCACATATGTTACAATCACAAACCTGCTGGTCAACATACACACATGCATGCACATGTACACGTGCACATGCAGGATCATCATAAATAAGTGCTGTGTGTGCTCTTGAATTGCAAGATCCCCCACATGTCGTTCTGGAATGCTTAACTCAGAACAATGATGTCACTGAATCTGGGTTCCCTCTCCCCACTTATCTTGAAATCTGACAGTTCAGTGCTGACCTCCAATCACATCTTGTCATCTCATAATGGACTACCATTCTTAATCAGTGCTATCAAGATTAAAAATAGCTCAGTTCAGATTTACTTAGCACTTGTTAGCTTTTGTAATATTAAGATTTGGCAAATGTTGCAAAATTCAAGAATTTATCTATATTATACACTGAATCAAAAATTATTTTTCTTTCTTTCCTTTTTTTTTTTTTTTTGAAAAAGCACTGCTGAAAATGTCTGAATGTCATTGCATTAGAAAAATAGAAGTAAATTAAAATGTAAAAGTCAAAGTCATTGGAGTGCCAAGGAGCCAGGCGGTGTCTTGTTTCTGCAACCACAACAGAGGAAACAGGAAGGGGGGCTTCTTTATCCCAAACAGGATGTTCAAAGCAACACAGTGTGCGTCTTCACGTGTCTCCAGCCCGCAGAGTGCAGTAATTAGTTCCTGTTGCATGCTTTTCTAATCATCAGAGCTTTTTTGGAGCGTTATGTACAGTATTTAGATACCACAGCAACTGTGAATGCCATAGCATATTGAATTGCATTCAGAGGCATGTAGTAAAAGAACAGATTATAGATTCAATCTTAAAGGAGTGCAGGAATATGTTGAATATGATAAACATGATCTTGTTATGCAGTCTATCGATGGTAAAGCTTCACAGGCATACATGACATTGATATGTGGGTGCATGTGCATACTAAACCCTAAATGTGATTAGACCATGTCAGGATATATCTACAACATGGCTTTCAAGGAGATTGGATCATGCAGATGCATGATCCCGGATGAATGTCAGCCAAACAATTGTGCTTCATCATCATCATCATCATCATCTTCATCATCATCATCATTGTTCAGAAAGCGCATCCACCTTCAACTTCATTCATAAGGCAATAATAATGAAGTATAGCAAGCTGTGTATTGGACCTAATGGCTTGAATATAATGTAAATTGTGAAGCTAATGGATAGAATATAATTTAAACCGAATCAACCAGTTGATTAAAGAGAAAGGCATTTGTTTGCTTTAAGTGCTGTAAGAACAGTCAGTCTTCTCTTGTCCTCCAATCAACCTGTCCTTTAAGCTGTGAGACCCACCATACATCTCTCCATGTGGCCACAGGGGCATTGACATTCATGGCAGGAATAAACCTCCCCGCAATTGTACAAGCTACTCCTCTGATTGCTTTAATCCAGGGTTGGGCTATCTACTGCGAGCACAGATGGGCCTGCGTGTTATATTTGATTAACTGCAACTTTTTTTTGCTGTATTGCCCCAGCAGTGCTTTATGAGCCATGTTCCACCACTTGCACAGTTGCTTTTATTGCCAATTGTGTGAGAGTGGATGAGAGCTGATTGTTGGGAAAACAGGGGTGTCAGGATCTTCTTTAACTGATTCATGTCGGCATTTTCAAAATGAAGTACTGCAGGGTTCACAAACAATAAATAGTTGAAGCTGACAGATGACTGAGTTTAGAAAGTGAAAGGTAATTTACCGTATATTTCGGACTATAAGTCGCACCTGAGGATAAGTCGCATCAGTCCAAAAATACGTCATAATGAGGAAAAAAAACATGTATAAGTCGCACTGGACTATAAGTCGCATTTATTTAGAACCAAGAACCAAGAGAAAACATTACCGTCTACAGCCGCGAGAGTTGAGTCATCAGTGTAGACTACAGGAGCACTGAGCAGCATAGAGCACCCTCTCGCGGCTGGAAACGGTAATGTTTTCTATTGGTTTCCATTTCTCTTGGTTCATGTCAAATTAATTTTGATAAATAAGTCGCACCTGACCTGACTGTAAGTCGCAGGACCAGCCAAACTATGAAAGAGAGCGCGACTTATAGTCCGGAAAATACGGTAATGATACAAATATCCTCCCCACTCCAAAGCATATTTTAATTTGGTATCAAATTGCAGGCCCAAGGATGTCTCATCAGTTCAGGGGAGAACAAACAGGAAATGTTTGCTATTTAATTAATGCTGTTTACCAAAAAAAAAAAAAAAAAAAACATTGTTATTTTTATTGCTAATACTCGCTACCTTGACAGCCGATAATTGATTTGGCAAGTGTGATTGTTAGTCTCTATAAAGGCGATCTCATTAGCTCAGACTCGACTTTATTGTCCCGTCTGAATCTGTGTCCCTGTCATGATGAGGCACTACTGTATGAATAGTTGAGATATGATTTGTGAGTGGATTCTTTTGTTGGCAGGAGTAACCCTTGAAAAAGTACTTCTCAGGCAAGGTGACAGGGTCTTCTGGAGCCCATACAGTGTACTCTCTCTATCTCTCTCTCTCTCTCTCTCTCTCACACACACACACACACACACACAAATAAATGTAATGGCCTCCTCTCTGGGAGATCTTTTAAATGATTGAACATTTCTTGCCAAGATTTGAAAAATACTCTGCTGCCTCATCCAACTTATTTAATAATACAATTCATCTTCATCTTCGTGGTCATTTGTTTGTGTTAGAATTCATGTCTTTAAATAGGAGAGATATACATCTTTCTGATCTGTGCATAACTGACCACACATATTATGTCTTGTAGAAGAGAAACTTCTGGTGATGTGACCAATCATACTTAGACTTTTTGAAGGAGACAGGGAGTAGAAATGCTGTCTGTTCATGAATAAGCTGTTAAACTAAGCTAAGCTGGATCAAATAGTAATTAAAGCCTACACCAACACCATAAATCCATAGTGTGGTTTCCTAGTCAGTTAGAGGGAGGATATCCAGAGTCACGCATGCACACATCCAAATTGCACGTATGCATTTATGCATATGTGCTCCAGCCTTCACACATGCACACACTCATGCTAGGACTGCATTGTTTGCCTTAAGTACAATTCACTTTCTTTTTGCAGACCCCAGGGTTCACTGAGAAAGAATCATGTGCAGACAGAATGTTGCAACCCCTGTGATGTTTTTGTAGCTTCCAGTATAAGCTGTCAAATCAGTGGTCAGATGATTCTGTACAATTAGTTTTATTTGTGTCTGAAAGCAAGGCTCATAAATGCAAATATTAATATTAATGCAAATAATGCTTCACTTTTCTTCTAGCCTTCCATACGGAGGGATTTTTGAGGAAACATTTGGATAAATTTCCATCATGAAGCACATGCCCATCTCGAAATGGCTAAGTCAGTTGGGGCTACCTCAGTACTGCACGCTATTCAATGAAGAATATGATGGAGTAGAGGTAAAGTCCGCACACACTGTGAGTTTAGACACACATGCACATACTTATGCACACATTAACACAGAGCTGCATACCACACTACAACATTTATATTGTACCATGCAGTTATTCAAACACAGTCATTTGAAATTTCAATGACTGTCTGTGAGCTTGTCTTTATTGTCATAAACAACAGATGGAGCTGTCAGTCAAAGTGAGCTTTGAAAAGCAGCAAACTACAAAGTGAAATCTAAACTCTGTGGTTGAACTCGGGAAAGCACGCTAAGATTCCGTTCAAAGCATCTCACTGAATTTAGACCAGCTGATCTGTATTTTCAGCCATGCACTCTTGGCAGCACACTCCACCTGGAATGTAAGTGTGTCCAGGAACAGCAGTAAACTGGAGATTCTGAAAGTATTTCTGTGGCTGATGCTTGACTCTGACCATAGGACTGAACCGCACTACTGAAACCACTGGCAACAAAATACTTTAATCACACAAATAATCCTAAACTCTAAACTTCACTCTACATTTACATAGAATTATTTGCCAGAACTGCTGCGATTGCTTGTGGCAGGCCTTACACCTAAAGTCCACTCTACTGTTTATCTTCACTTCCTGATTTAAATATGTATTAAGAATGAGAGTTTAAAAAAAAAATATTTGTCCAACAAAGTGTAATACTCCTAATACTCCATTTCAGATCAATTTTTTTAGGCATTCATTGATATGAATACAGGGCTGTCCAATGCATTTCCTTAAGAAAGATCTTCCTACAGAGTTAAGCTCCATCCATAATTAAACACACCTGAACAAGCTAATCAAGATCCTTGGGATTAGTAAGAACTTCCAGTCAGCTGTGTTGGAGCAGGTTGCAAATGATCTCTGCAGTAAGATGGCCCTTACAGGAGCAGGATCCAGCACCCCTACATTAATGCTTTTGCACATCAAAACATCATTTTCACTCCCATTCTAGTCAGAATTAGTTGTATGTACTGGAAAAATGTCGATCACCACATGTTTTGTCACAAACAGTTTTCAGTGCCCTATAAAGAAGTACAGTTGCTCTGAAATAATGAATTATATGCTCCACAAATAACATTTATAGTAGCTGTATAAGTAACTGTCTTCCACACAATTACCTACTTTATAATTTAACAAGTTTCCCAAGGACAGAAATACCTGGTAAAAGACAACTGCCAAGAAATAAATAAACAGTGGATCAGAAACAGCAGTGTTGATTCTGAGATGACTACATGACCATTATAGGCTCACTTATTACACTGTGTAATGCACATTAATGCTGAATCGTATTTCAGTGATTCCACTAATGGAGTGCAGGGTAAAGAATGGATGAAGAACAGCACTAATAAAACAGCTATTAAGTATCCATTAGCACTTAAACCAGTGATATATAACTGATAACTGATTTGAATGACTAATCTGTTTGAGTTACACACAAAACCCTGTCTAAATAGCATCCATAAATTCAGTTTTAAATTTCAATTGCATCCTGTTTATTAAAATTCAGGAATTGAAGTAGAATTTAGAGTGCACAAACATGCATGTAGTACCATCATCATCGTTATCATATCAAAGTACCTTAGTTTTGTCATCTGATACCATCACTGTACCATGGAATTTTTTTATAAGGGCAACTTGCCATGTTTAGATGAGTTTTTCATGAGTATCTGTGGGCACACAGACATGCAAGGACTCAAAGCACCCACCTCACTTGCTTAAGATCAAAAAAACAAAGTAGCACATCTCGTATATCTACCTGCCCACTCAAGGTGAGGTGTCTGAATAGCTGCTTAGCGACATGTTTTTGAAGTCTCAGCATGAGAGACTGATATGAGACCACACATGGTAAACAAAGAGTTTAAAGGTGCAGAGACTTTGTCATGGCTTGTTAGATTCAACTGTGGATTGAAGGCAGATGAACAATGGGCCCTCACCAGCATATGTTATCCCCTCGTTTTCCATCTCTTCACCCCTCTCTCTCCCACACTCTGGCTTTATGTCTTTCACTGACTTTGTGTCTGCCCTTCTGTCCATCCCTGTCCACCACCCTCACAGAGACATGGCAGTGGGAAAGAGTGCTCGCTGCTGATGTTTGAGATTCTGGGTAGAATCCATTCAATGAGATCATTGGAGCAGATGAGATAAAACACACAAAATGAGCATTGCAGCATGCATCTGTTTCTCCAAAGTCTCCAAAGTCAACACAGCTTCGCCTCGGTGCACCATTCAGTACAACAGATTTCACACGGATCCTCATAGCTACTCTTAATGAAGGACTTGGTAAAGATTTTTGAATGATTAGAATGAACACCACTAAGATTTCCAGGACATTATTATTAAAATTGCAGTTTTTTTAGTTTATAAAATGTATTTGCCCTTTTACCTTAATTAAAAATGAAATACTAAAACTTATTATGACATTTAAATGCTATAAGTATATTCAGTCATCACAATATTAGGATTTGACTCTGAGATATTCTAAAAAATAAAATTTACAGATGGTAAAAAAGTGAAGTGGTAAAAAACTAAAAACCAAGAAACCAAAAAAAAAAAAAAAAAAAAAAATTCAGTCTTTCTACTTCAAAATTTCATGTTTAATTAAAATTTAAAAATTAAATTATAATTAGTATTTTCTGTGAACCAGTAGATTTGTATGGAGCTCCGCACATGACATGCAGGAAAAAAATATTAGGCTAAATTGTGTGCGCGATTTAAGCCCCTTTCACACTGCAAGTCGGACCCGCAATATTCCCGTAACATTGCCTGTTCGCCTTCTGTGTGAAAGCAACCACGTCCCGGAATTGATTACCGAATTGAACCCGGGTCGGGGACCTAGTAACATTGCGGTAATCGATCCGGAACGAGCGCTGTGTGAACAAAAGCCAGATCTAATTCCGTATTGCGCGACTCTTTTACCGGCTGTTTTGAAGGAAGATCAACATTCGCGACGAAAACATATGTGCAAACTGTAATGAAGCAGAGATCAGTTAGTTCCTCACTTTCTGCGCTGACTCAGAGATCGTTTGCTTGCTTCAGTTAAAGTATAACGTGCCAAGCGTTGTCGACTCGTACATTACACGTCACGCGCTGATGTCACGTGTCGTTACGGGATCTTTACGGGTTGTGTGTGAAGGCACGCACATATACCGGGTCATCACTGGCAGTGTGAAAGTGCCAAATCTAGCGACCAGGAACAATTACAGGAACACTTTACCCCTGTATTTGCTGGAATGGCAGTGTGAAAGGGGCTTTACTAATTCGTACCCTCAATGTACTAAAACATGCACACGATTACTATTTCATTCCTTCGATTTACTAATTCCTTCCCTTGATATGGTAAATCGTCGCACGATTTAACAAATCTAGGGAACGCATTATTAAATTGAGGGAATGAAATAGTAATCGTGTGCAGTCCCAGATAACCTAGTGTGCTGTGATAGTGCACGCTTGTTAAAGTTTATTTAGGAAGGAATGCTTTGGCATGTGCACTGCAAATACTAAATAGCAGAAAATAGCACAAAGCCTTCAATTAAACGGCTCTTGTTTTGTCATGACAGGAACAATGAAAGCTGAGCTGCCATATAAAACATAGCCTTGCGTTTTTGTTGTGTCAGAAGCAGAATGAATGTATTGTTCTGAAAGCCACACAAGGCTGGACTTTGAGGAGTGGCGAGGCACGGGCCGTAATGACACACTGCTAACTTAAACCATATTCTGATGTTTGTTTTAGTGTGTAAATGATAGATGGCCATTAGCTCTAGCCCTTGTCATTCTCACCACACGTTCACACCAGTTCATCTCTGTGTTTTTGTCTCTCTTTAGGATTTGTTACACCTTAAAGAGATGGATCTGTTGGGTTTGGGGGTCCAAAGTCGTCTCCATCGCATCCACATTCTCTCCAGTATACAAGTGCTGCAGGAGCGCGAAACTAAAAGAGGTTAGTAACAAACTAAGTCTTTTCCCACTGAGCCCTGCTTGTGCTGGACAGCCTGTTACTGTGTCTATCCATTGCGCAGAGCTTGACACTGAAGTGCTTCATTTAATCGCAGCACGGCTATACTTAGGGTGGCAGAGTGGTTCAGCACAAGGCTGCAGGCACAATATGCTCAGGGACACATGCATATGGGGTCAAATTAACAGGGATATTTCACAAATCTAAGCATTGGGTGGTGGGATGGATCTCCCTGTGGAGAACTGTGTGTGTGTGTGTGTGTGTGTGTGTAATAGTAGTGTCTTTATTGAGAGTGAGGAGTCACGTGCCAATTTGGGTTGATTTGTAAGGGGTCTGAGCCGGTCGTCCCTGATGGCAGGATACACTATCGGTTGCCAGGGGCAATGCTTTCAGAACTTCACAGAGGCGCGACTAAACATTTCAGAGCACTTTTATTTTGTCGGCGGAACAGATCGAGATGGATCAACGAATATGAGAAAGAAAAGGAAGAAAGTAAAGCAATGCAAAAACATAAGGCGACAGAAAGGGGACCTTACAGGAACAAGCTCACACCAAGCGCAAAACAGCGGTGTTTGGAGAAGCTCTCAGGCATCCGAAATATCGACCCATACGAGCTCCCTGCAGCGGCACAGAGACCTGGACCATTTACCTCTGTGCACACATATGGACATTGGGAATTATATTGTTTACGATGTAAGTCACCTTGCATTCACGCTGTTAATGGCTTTAATCTAACCAGGACATTTACATCTTGCAATCACACATTTAACTACCCTTTGCAGCCCCCAACACAAAAACCTGGTACATTATGTGTCACTGGGCTAAAATAAAATAAAATCAAAACATACACAGCTTTAGCCTACCTCAAAACATGTTGGAAACGTTCGTATACATTGAACATCTCGTTACAATCTAGTGTTTACGAAACAGTCGCAGTTAATTACTTTGTCATTTTGGTCAAGAAGTACATTCTAAATGCAAGCTTTTAAACTCCTGCATTGTGTAGTAACTTAAACCAAAAACAATATAATTCCCAATGTCCATATGTGTGCATGGAGGTAAATGGTCCAGGTCTCTGTGCTGCTGAAGGAAGCTCGTATGGGTCGATATTTTGGATGCTTGAGAGCTTCTCAAAATACCGCTGTTTTGCGCTTGGTGTAACCTAAAAAAAACTGTATTCCATTGTTCCTATGTTTTCCATATGTATCGGGAGAGGTACTGGAGCAGTTTTTAACGCAGCAGTAACTTCCAGGCATGGTAAAACAGTGCAGAATTGCGAGAACCTCCTCTACTACCGAGTTAAAAACACATGTAAACAATCCTGTTTCGCCGCTGGTATCCTGCCAACATGGCGGAGACAGTGATATCGAGGGAGGGGCTTTGTGCTATGACGACAATTTCTCATTCTCAATAGCGATGCCAGCGCAGCTTGGTGAAGTTTTAAACTGAGACAAACATAATTATGCTATCCTCGAGATCTTCAAGGAGTCATCTCAAAGCCTTGAAAGTGATACACATCTAATCAGGGTGCTGAAATTATGGAGATAATAGCTCAGGAATACTCAGGAACATAAAAAACATTTACTGTCAGTACTGATAGTGAGTCATGAATGGACTTGCTTTCGTACACTCATCCACGGACAGCCTTGCCAAGAAAGTTGTCACGTCTGCTTATTTTAACATGGACTTGAAAAACTAAACTAATCATTATCCTTACTGTTTTAACATTGCTTTACTAATATTAATTGTATCATTTCATTTATTTAGTGTGGCAGGTCTCTTTTTCTAGACTTTATTATTATTATTATTTTTTTTTTTTTTTTTGCAAAATCTGGTAATACTGCCAGTCAAACAGACACACAGACACGTGTCTATGTAGAGGAGGAACAGACATGCTGCTGTGTGCAGGAGCTGCCAGGTGATTATAAACTCTTTTGCCCATCCCACAATCCCGGTAGTTAGCATTGTGTGAGGGCACCCCTCCACTGTGTGTAATTAAGTCCTTAAAAAGCATGTCAAGACACACACACACATACAAACAGAGGGATGACAGGCCAAGGCTCGTTTTCCAGGCATAAAATACTGCCTCAACTCCATTGCTATAGAGACTCTTACACTTAAGAAAATGGACTGTTGAATTAGATGTCTTAGATCAGCCTTTGTGTTTTGTACCCAATAGGAAAAGTCCCGAACAGCTTTTTTGAACAAAAGCAAGGGTTATTTAAAATGACAAAACAAGCAGTCTGTAATACAAACTAACAAAGGGTTACAGCAAGCAGTCTGAAAACAGTATCCTGTCAGTGGCTAAAAGACGTCTGGTCTTTGTACTGACATGGTCCCGTAGTTGAGGGCAATAACTATTGTTTTCCTGAAATGGTTTGGCTGTTTGAGAACTCTATAGGTGGTCTGATTAAAACGGGTTCGACACCTTTAACAACCCATTCTAACATGTCTCCATTCAATTCCTGTAGTCCTCACATCCTGTGAGAAATGCAAATGTTAAACTTTCAATTTCATAGACCACCTTCTTGAGAGCAAAGAGGGTTTAATCTCCACTGCTGCTGGCCTGGAAAAAATTGTGTTAATCTCATGAGAAAAGACAGGGAGCAATATTATTGTAACAGCTGTGTTTTCAAAACTTATACTACATACAAATATGTGTATGTATGTATGTATGGATGGATGGTTGGATGGATAGAATGACTGTATGTTCTGCAAAACATCTCTTTTGTGTTTCCTAGAAGAAAGTGAAACATACAGGTTTGACTTGACTTGAGTCATGAGTTGAGTCATGAGTTAGTAAATGATAATATTTTTCTGTAGTCATTTGGCTTAAGGCACTACTTTGTTTTATCTGGTGACTTTTGGGTAGTTGAAAAGTGTGTGTCAATGCATGAACACAATACTCACATGTATTTGCAGCACAGCATTGCAGTGATGTTCAGTGATGACCAGCCGCTCTAGTAGAAGGGCTGGAGTATTCTATTAAGTGAAGCATGATATTAAAAGGGTGATTGGCACACAGCCTTCCATGCTCTCAGTGCAGATTATAGATTCATTCAAAGGGATGCCAACATACAGTATATAAAATTTTATACATAAGCAGAATAAATTCCAAGGTTAGCAATACATCCTTCTAGGGGAGTTTCAGCATTTTTTTTATTATTAATTAATTAATTTATTATCTTTTTAAGCATGACGATTGTTGAATTCCAGAGTGGATAAATTTAATCACAATTATGCAGTTCTATCATTAGCTTTTTGGGTTCTTTGTAAAAACCTAATCCAGCATAAGCATTAGAAAAAAGAAGCATAATTTGAAACACTTTAAAGCCAGGGCTTAGCCTTGCCTTGTGAGAAAATGTGAGAAAACTCATCACAGTCATATGAAAGCCCAGGGTGACTCTTGGATATATTCTGGGCGTTTTGTGGGAACACTCTTCCCTGTCCTTGTGCTCACACTGGGTGAGAGAGTAGAGCTGGCATCAGCTTCCTCACTCCTCAGTCACATCCAGCTCTGAGCCAGCATTTCATAAATGTAAACACATTTCCCAGCCAGAATGAACAGCTGGGCCCCTCTTTAAAAAAAACTCTGTTTTGAAATTTAATACATATTCAAATTATATCCATCATGATGGATGATACATAAAGTATTGCTGCATTGCTGCTTCTCTGTGAGAAGCTTTTCAGATACCTGCATTAAGCTCTTGTCTGCTAGAGAAATATCATCTGTAGAAAGTCACCATTACTCTCCTGAACAATGTCTAGGAGGAGGAATATGTTGACATTCTGCCAACTTGCCCAAAAGACTCTACTCATAAAAGACGCCACATTTGATTTATTGCATAAACACAAAATGCATTAATGGAAAAAGTACATCTGAGGACATTAAGAAATCATAAAATTACTTTTTTTCCTTTACTTGATTAATGCATGTTCCGGGTCATACTCCGAATGATTCATCAATCATTCATCATTAGTCAAAAAAAGAAAAAGAAATTTTTTTTTGGATTATAATCAAAACTTGCTCTACCTCCAACACAACTTTCCTTGTTTGGCTGAAATCATCAAGTCATCTTATTTATTTATTTATTTCCATTTCAACCACCTGTCAGAAATCACTTTTCACAATGCTGATGTATATAATCAATTATTTCCTTATTATTTATTAAATATCCAGTTTAACTCTGAAATGCATCACATAGAAGCAAAATATGTTTTTAAATATGGGATTTTAATCGTTCCATCAATAAAATCTCGAAGAATGCATCTTAATACATTTCCTGTTGACAAAATCTCCAACTGGGAAAATTTGAGCTTAACAACATATGAATTTGAATATGAAATATCTAGTCTACTCTGAATACAGTCTATAAGAAGTCTTCTTCCTAGTAAAGATCATTTTACTTTCACTAGCCATATTTACCCAGGGACCTGGAATAGAGTTACACTTATATAAGAAAGAATGCAGGGCTGGAACCAGATAACCAGCCACCAGTGGCCACTTAGTCCATCAATATGACTGTGCTTGACCATGTGTAAGAGACAGATAAACTCCACTGATGACAGCTAGACTGTAAACTGAGAGCTCATATGTAGTGATGCTCACTGCTGAGCAGCAATTTGCCAGTGTTGGGAAATACCAGCCATGACAAGCAGATTCCACATCATGTTTATCTGAGGCAAAGCCTATAAGATAAAGCTGACAAGGCTGAGGCACTTCATTGGTCTCATTTTTACATGTTTTATCCGGTAACAGTTTAATAAGGCATTTGAATGATTCTTTCAAGGTTTCAATGAATTATGCATGCAAAAATACCCTCTTAATCATTTTTAAAGACTTTTAAAATATGATTTTAGGTGGTAAAGTTTGGAAAAGTCAGTGAAAAAATTATGATTATCACATTATTTAAGTCCATGATTTTATTATTCAGAAATCACTCATGAGGTAATTCATTTTGTCCTGTTGAAAACATTGCCTTGGTTATTATATGTTATATGGGCAAGATTACATTTCATACTTTGATACCTGTTCTTACACTCAGCCTTGGGTGGATCCAGTAGAAGGAGAGAGGCAGAAAATAATTAGATGAGCTGTATATCCCTTCTGAGTGACACTTCCTGTGGCTGTTTGAGAGACACAAACTTGGTCTTGTATTCATCTTGATGCATTCCATTCCAAGATGTGTATCTGTACCTGTATGGAAACACACAAATACATAAAAATAGCTCAACACATGATTTAAAATGGCTGAACAAGCTCACCATTTAGGTAAAATAAATTGTAAGAAAATAATGATGTATATTATTATATATATTATAATTAATAAGAATTATGACGGTAAATGCTATATAATGGTAGAAATGCGTCAAGCACTAGAAATGTGCAGTACAGTTTATATTACAGTACAGATATTGACATCACAGTCAGTGGATAGGACTGCTTTATGTTATTTACAGTACATGTGTAATTGACAGAAACATGGAGTAATGAGAAAATACAAGTCAAGGGCGAAGAAGACCTTCTTATTAACATGAGTTGTTAAGCAACATTGCAGCTGAATTCAACTGATGTGACTCATCCAATTAGAATAAGTGTACTGAAGCAGTTTTGCTAGACTTATCATTCGCTATGGATATTGTTTTCTTTGGTTGTGTCTATGATACATTTCTTGAGAACTTCAGGGCTGAATAAACCAGACATGTTGACAGATTCATCTTAACTCTTACTTTTTAGAGATCTATTGCCCATGTCACATAATAAATGTTCAGTTTCGAAGTGTACACGTTTAATTGCACAAAGATAAATATCGATAATAGTGCTTTGAGTGGTGTCTTTAACAGATATACATCTCTATTTTCATGACAATGTTTTGACACTGACAAATGGTACTGCACACTGCTAACCCTTACCCTAACCCTAACCCTACTTAAAGTGCCCCATCACACCATTTTTAAGATTCCTAATTTATTTATTTTTTTTGCCGTCTCCTACAATAGGTTTACATGCATGCCAGGCCAAAATACACTTCTTTTTTCTCTAAATATGCATTTAATATCACTTCATTTTTCAATGATTCTTTGCAGTCTCATCTTTTGAAAGTGAAAATTTCACACTAACAAGCTACAGTGTTTGAGGGTGGGGTCAAGTTGTTCGTGGCTGGCCTACAGAACACAGGCAAGCATTATGAAAATGTGTTACCCAGTGACGTCTAGCCGTCAAGGAAGTGCGAATCAAAATGACTAACGACTCGTTTAGGCTGTTCAGAGTTGATTCTTTGTATTGGGAGCAGTGATGGGAATAACGGCGTTATAAATGACGGCGTTAATAACGGCATTACTTTTTCCAGTAACGAGTAATCTAATTGATTACTCTTCTCATCTTAATAATGCCGTTACCGTTACTGGCAAAAAATGCGGCGCGTTACTATAACTGATGATGAAGCTGTTTTTTTTTTTTTTTTTTTTTTTTTTTTTTTCATCAGACCAACTAGATCTCTGAGCGAGAGGCAAATACTTTTTTTACTGTTCTTCCTTGGTAAGTGGGCAGAGCACGAGACAAGCGCATAAATGCTGACGATTGGCTGAGGTAGAGTAAAATTTCATTGTAAGCCAATCAGAGGTAGAGTTGGGCGGGTGTTCGAAAGCACGCATAGTAGTGATGGGAATTCGGCTCTTTTGACTCAGCTCACTGAAAAGAACCAGCTCTTTGGCTCACAAACGGCTCTTTAAATGACTTTGACTATAATATTTCAATTTTTTTTTACATAATTATTTAATTTCTATAGGCTAAATTTGAAAAAATAGAGTCGGCTCTTCAGATATGCGAGCCAGCTCTCGAAGTTTAACTAAAAGAGCCGGCTCTTAGAGTCGGCTCATTCGCGAATCGCGAACGACTCCTCAAAAGCTCATTCGCGAACGAGTCGATCCATCATCACTAACGCTCATGAATTGCGAACAACCCATCATAACGCATAGTTGGACAGGACAGGACACACAAGGAACAACACAAGCCAGTCAGTCAACAAGAGACAGGTATGGCAAGGAGCCCAAATAATCCAAAAGTAGCCTTCTCTAAATGGAAGTATATACATTACTTTTTCCTTCAAGAAATTAAAGAAACAATAAAAGGAAATATCAAAAGTTCCCAAAAATCTATCGTGTTATTTGCATTGATCCACTATATAAACATAATATCTACATACATGGCATTTGATTGGAGGCTAGTCTCACTTTGTCCCACAGCAACATTTTTTTTTAGATGTGTGTACGTTTCATGTTTCTGTTAATAATGTATTGTATTAAGTGTCCATTTCATTATAATATTCAGATTTATCATAAATAATTGAACATGCACATGTATTTTAAGTTCCTTTAAAGAGGGGTAGAGGTGGGGTCACATTTGAGCATTTAAAATTAAATTTTACTTGAAAGTAACGCAATAGTTACTTTCTTAAGTAACTAGTTACTTTTAAAATTTGTAACTGAGTAACTAATTTAGTTACTTTTTTGGAAGAAGTAACTAGTAAATGTAACTAATTACTTTTTAAAAGTAACTTGCCCAACACTGATTGGGAGACAATACACAAACAGCATTACACACTACATGAAAGGTTATATTCAAAATGGCATAATGAGGCACTTCAATCCAGATATATCCTTTTCAGTGTTTCTTGTGCACACACTTTGTTAGTAGTGAATTCTTTGTTGTGACACTTATGCACTTTTGGTATTTATATGCAACCCAATATTACTAGAAATGTATTACAAAATGGATAGATTTGGTTCTAGATGTTTGCACAATGTTTTGCACAGCATTCAGATGGTAACTGAGTGACAAACAAACATCTGAATCACCTGCAGTGCGATTTAGTCATATTACACCCCATCTCTCTGCATGAATCATTCGGGAAGGAACTCTGCCTCTGTTGTTTGTTATCGTCTCCCACTGACAATGAAGAGGAATCCGAGGACAAAGAGACGGGAAGTTCTGTTCCTCACAGACAACAGGGGAAAAACCTTTAGCCATTTTGATTAGCCATTTATGAAAACGCATTTTAATGGTTGAGAGTTAAAGTAAATCATTGCTGACTGTACAAGGTGTGATACTTCAGACGGAGTCTATTTTTAGATTATTTTAAATTTTAACATTGACAATGTCAGTGTTCAGTTGACACATAACAGAAGCTTGTTATACATGTCCAAAAAAGTAAATTTTGAACAAAGAGGGACCAGTAATGTGCGGACTGGACACATGACAGATGAGAGAGCTGCTGGGGGCAGGGGCCAGCTAGTCAGTTGTGAGATGACTCCTTAAGTTCCACCCACTGGAGAGGGTGTGTCTGGGAAATCCTAAATCACTCCCTTGGGAACTGAACTAAGGAGAGAGAGAGGGACTCGGAGGAGATTGTAAGACTGCTTGGGGAACACTGGCACAGTTCATAGTGGTAGCTCAGTGGCAACGTAACAGGATTGTCATTCACTCTCAACTTGCTGTCCGTCAGTGTGAATCTGTGCACTGGGTCGCTATGCTTGTTGTGGAACTGAGAAACTCTTACTAACAGACTGCAGAAGGAGGATATTTCAGGTTTTTGCATACTTAGACATACTTACAACCTTTAGCCAGGTAAGAAAACTTTTATTTTATTTTTTTGTTTGTTTTTAAGTATAATTTTGGCTCTTTGAACAAATAATGCTAAATATTATTGTCAAAGCTTGCGAACTATGACACTTTGCGTGTTACATTTGGTAGCTGACAGTGTGAGTGTGTTTGTGTGTGTTATAACACACACTCACACTCAGCAGCAGCAGCAGTCTCTATTGCCTTTTGAGTTGCTCATGAGGGAAAAAAATGGCAGCCACTGCTGAGGACTTTAATAAATATGTGATTAATATGTCACAAATCGACTGAATGTAGCACTGCGGGTTACATCGTAGTAGGGTGGGGGTGGGGTTTGGGGCTAAAGTGAAAGCTATGAATATTAACATATAACATATAACTATCAACGAGTGTGTTTACCTCTACAACAAAGAACTATTATATCAAAAACAGCTCATTATTTAAGAACAAAATCATGTTTACATAAAAAATTAGGTTTCTTTCTCTTCACAAATATACACACATTGAATAAGTACATTAAAATGCCGATGAACCTCATGACCTTAAGAACTTGTCATCTTATATATTAATCAATGTAGATTGTCCATGTAAACATGCTTAATAACTTATAAAATCATGTATTTAGAAAACAAAATATTCCAACAGAAGATGTGGGACCCTTTTTTGTTTTGGCCTCATTCTGTCGTCCCTACGTTGCTCTTGGTGTTTGTTTGTTTGTGGTGTTTTCCTCTCAACATGCTCATTACAGTAATTAGGGAGCATCCATGTTGCATGTGATTGGACTGAAAGATGTTAAAGATCTACTTTTAGCACGTAGAGCTGAGAGAGACTGATGTGACCGCTGGCTCCACGCCTTCAGTGAATGGGTGTGTGGTGCGTTCACAAGTCTGCATGTATTTCCACACTTCCTATCCTGATAAGCCTTAGTGTGATGAACCACTCAGGCATGATTTGTGGCTGTTGACTACTGGTACGGGAGTTTGAGTTGAAGCAGAAAGTGCTGTGTATGTCATGGGGGGGGGGGGGGTATGGTTGCCCATATGTTCCTCTCTCTGTGTGCAGCTGAGTTGTGCACACTTGGAGAACTATGGTGCATTCTTGGTTGTTTTGTCTCCTGTTGCTTTACTGCTATTGTCATTGAAAATGGGACCCTGGAATGAAACAAACACAGTGATGTAGTGCTAGAACTCTCACTCTACAAAATGGTCCAATGGTTTTAAGTGGTTTTGCTTCAAGACCTACACTAACGTTGAAACTTTTTTGGTGTCAGTATTATCTTTTTATGAAAAACACAGTGAAAACAGTAATATTGTGAAATATTTTTACAATTTCAAATAAGTTTTCTATTCGAATGTTTTAAAATTATATTTATTCCTTTAAATGCAAAGCTTCTAGGGCTGCCCCCTAATAGTTGACTAACCTTTAGACGATGAGAAGAGGCTTGGTCGACGAAAATGTTATTAGTTGCAGAAAAAAAATACACAGGAAGTGGTGAGGTCACGCAGTCCATAACGAAAAGATCATTAACAGCTGGATTTTGTGAAAAAACAGTACATCCAAACGCTCGCCTATCATTCATCAACCTCAGATATGGCATAGCATCTGAAATATGTAAGTAGTAGCAACTTTACCTGGCCACTCAAACTAATGTTAACCTAGAAATATGAGCGTTATTCAAGTGTTTGTGCAGAATGTGAAAGCTGAACAGTAATTGCACTTGTAATGAAAATACACTATCATTTTGGTACTATAAGAGTAAGAAGAGTAATGCATTACAGTAGTTATTATACTATAGCTTATGCCAAGATGATTTATGACTTTGACCTTTGACCTTTTGACAGGTTGAACTTCCGGTAACCTTATGATGGATGGGCGGAACTTTCCGACTTCAAGGGTTAACCTATGACCTTTCCACGCATCGATCATGTGCTTTTGACAGAAAGTTTTACCCTATTGACCTAATTAGTTCTAAATCATGGTTTTGACGGCTAGTTTAAACGGAAGATGAAAGACTCCCACACATCGATCATGCGGTTTTGACAGAAAGTTTTACCCTATTGACCTAGTTAGTTTTAAATTATAATGGTACATGAAAGACTCCTCACGCATCGATCATGCGGTTTTGACAGAAAGTTTTACCCTATTGACCGTTAGTTTGTTTGAAGTGTGTGCCAGTTGTTTGAACTCTGTGTCAGTTAGTTTGTTTGAAGTTTATCACAGTTATAAGGTTATGTGTGTGTGTGTGTGTGTGTGTGTGTGTGGTTATACGGCTTCTCCCGCCTCCCACTACATTTATGAGCGGTGTATAAATGGGGTCGGTGTGTTCTACATTTATATATATATATATATATATATATATATATATATATATATATATTTATAAAACATTCTATAATTTATATAATTCTAAAAAATAATTAAAGGTTGAAAAACATTTCAGTTATATAATTTATATAATCTAAAACACATTTTAATTATTTCACATTTATATATATAAAACATTATATAATTTATATAATCTAAAACACATTTTAATTATTTCACATTCATATATAAAACATTATATAATTTATATAATCTAAAACACATTTTAATTATTTCACATTTATATATATGAAACATTATATAATTTATATAATCTAAAACACATTTTAGTTATTTCACATTTATATATACAACATTTTATAATTTATATAATCTAAAACACATTTTAGTTATTTCACATTTATATATAAAACATTCTATAATTTATATAATGTAAAGCGATTTAACCAAGGCTGAAAAAACATTCTGTTCTTTTAAAAAAGGTTATAAATTAAACTGTATAAAAAATATACTGAAACCGACTGTTTCAGATAAACAAGATCCAATGTTTATTTTTTATTTTTTTTAGAGAGCAGAAAGGAGGTATTTTCACATCGCCTTCCTGACCTGCAAGTATTCACAGCGTCTGTGTTTGCACGCCACAGTGCACACTCGTCGGAATTTACTACAAAATCATAATATCTTCAAAGCCATTTTTTTATTAAAACTAACGTATCTCACGCGGGAGTACCATGTTTTTGACAGTTTTCTGACGGTTCACCTATGAATTACGGTGGGCGAGCGGCTAGCATCTCTTGTACCCCTCTCTCTCTCCCTCTCTCTCCCTCTAATGCCTGTGTACACACATTCGTCTCCAAGTCTTATTTTCTTCTTTTAATGAATATAAACACATTATACATTCACAAACAATATAAAACAAAACATGTACATTAGTTTTGTTCATCACTAAAAATATACATTTTACCAGGATCGGGGAAAAAATATATAATTGAACAGAATGAAGAATATGGTCTATTGAGGAACCCGGACGTGTCATTGACACAATTCAGTTAAATTCATTTCACATTATTTGTTGCAAGACATTTTCTATATTATATTTAAAACCTTTTATATCCATCTTTATATCATATCTTTTTCAAAAAGCTGTTTATTTATTTATTTTAACCATACACCTACAGTACCACCATACAATAAAATGCTGCGTGCACGTACACTTTTAAGCGATCTGAATTATGACTAGCCTATAAATTTCATCATAAGCCACACGTACCTTGTTATATCACTATAATATCCACGGCGCTATACAAATTTGTATTCTGATAAACCATATAAACAAGCGGACATACGCGTGGACATATCAAGTTAAAAAGAGACTTATCTCTATTTTAAACAATATTAAATTATATATGACGGCATGTTACTAAACCGGAACATACATTTTAAACAAGTATTCATCGTTTTTATAAAACACATCGCAGTAACAGACATGTTACTAAACCAAAACAAATAATTTTATCATACATTTTTTTTAATCATGTATTCAATCAATACTTATACAACATATACAAACACATTTTAAACATATTTTAAACAAAAACTAATCATAAACGCAGCCTTCTCAAAATTACAGACATGTACAATCATGCTGATCACATATTATGGGATATTCAGACTTTTAGCCACTAATAGGTTTTAGGATAATGAAAAACACCAACGTCTGAGGGCTGCCAAAATATCTCCAGTCCCCCAAAACCCACTCAGACTCCAGGGGTTAAAGAATATGAAAATAAATAATTATATAATGACATCATCATCCTAAAGCAATTCATTAAACAAAAAAAGTATTCAAAATATAAGTTAATCAAACTTATAAAACACACCATACTCTTCTTTTTTTTTAAAAAGATAACTTATTTTAAATGTGATAGCATAGTATATACAATAAACATTTCTGATGATACATATAAAAAATTATCCCTTACAGTTTTAGACCGGTGAGAGATGTCCAAACATGAATGAAATATCCCCAAAATAAAATGTATGACTTAAAAAATAAAATAAAAATGATTAAATCATAAACAGAATCTCACAGGTCCTCGTAGTGAAATGTATGTGAGACCCGAGGGGCTGCTTCACACACACCCCGCGCAGGCGAGGGTGGAGTTCCAGACCGCATGATCTAAGTCAATGGTGTACATTATTTCAAAGCTAACATTAATGTAATTTTTTTTAATAATCAGTACCCCCAGTACATCTGATGTCCGTTGATTCTTAATTCATGATATATATTACCTAAAATATTTTATATTTTTATATAATATTATATAATAAAAAATTATTTATATCATATTATATCATATCATATGTATGATCATATTATATCAGATGCGTCATGCATTAATCACTTTAGATTCTTTAAAGTTCTTATTTTTAGCACCATCTTCAAAGTTTTCATACCATCTCTCTCTCTCTCCCCCTCACACACACACACACACACACACACACGCACACACACACACACACACACACACACACAATATGAAACATGATGCCAAAGTCTTTCTGCATGTTTTTTAAAAATAAAAAATATTGATTTAGCTTTAAATCTATGCTGAGGAGCTCGTTTGTTTGTCACAGTATAGACTGTGAAGTTTAGATGAAGTGGCTTTATCTTTTAGAAGAAAGACCCTCGATCGTATTCAACCATTAAAGATGGTTCAGGAAAGACCCACGCGTCCTAGAGATGTAATTTATGTGCGTTGCTACGGTCGTAAACCTTTCACATATCTATGGTACTTTCAGACACAGAGCAGGAAAGACATTTGCAGGCCCTCTGCTTAGCCGTCCCAAAATACCTCCATTTAAAAGCAAAAATATTAAAATGACCGCCTGTACATCTAACAGGCTGTAGTTCTATTTTATATGTTTTGTATTAAAAGTACTTACTTTTGTATTTAAATCCTTATTTAAAACAATATATTTAACCGACAGTATCCCCCCAACGTGTGTTTTCCATCAGTTGTTTGCCCTTCAGCCTTATTACGTAGTGCTTTTCATTTAGCCTACTGTGAGATCCCTTTACAATAGTGTAATGAAAGTTAACTTTTCTTAAAGTTTATAGTTGTATTTTACTGTATCCCCATCCTTCTATCCTGTAGATTGTATGCGTACTGTAAAATAACAAATATACATCTTGCTTAAAGTCACTAAAATAATTACACCTACAATTTGAAATGTGTTTAAACACATTGTGTGTCACTAAAGCAAGGCACACCGTCTATCGTCTTATTTTTTTAAATAACCGATGACCGTCATCGTCTCTTCATATAATTTATCCACCCGAGTGCTTTTCTCACACGAGTAGAAAACTCTTTCTCTTTTGGATGTGTTTGGCAGAAACATAATTTCTACATCAGAATTTTTTTTAAATGTACGCTAAACTTTTCTCATTCGACAGAAATACTATTTTCAAATTATTTACCCGGCCTATAACACTCGGTGTAAATGTTCTTACCTAGAACAGAAAACATACACTTTGACTGTTTTGTAGATGCCAACAGATCATGTCAAGGGTGTTTCACTAAGAATCACAATGTTTTGTAAATGACATTTTTCTTACACCTCGATATTTAGCCGTATCAAGATTTTGGAGGTCCGTTCACAATTTGTTTGTCGGATCCTACGTTTTTATGCGATCTTTGTGCGGCGTCATCGTAATAGGAATAAATGAAAATTAAGAAATTAAGTTACAGTTTCTCTCTTCGAGATATTTATTTTAGCTCAACTTTGTGTCTGTCCAAAAAAGTGTGATCGCATGATGCATCGAAGCAAAAATGAAGTCTAGCTGTTTTACACTTAAAACTATTACAACCTAAACAAATCAAACGGTACACTCGTTTAAGTTTGAGCGCGTTAAAGTTTCCACACTCTTGTGAGATACATTTTATCCATAACCTTTTGTGTATTCGAGCGACCAAACCACTAAGATAGATAGTATAGCAAGAAAACTAACGTTTACAACGCATATAGAATTCAGAATACAATTGTTAAAGTTTTTTTTTTTTTTTTTAACTGTTGATTTGTAAATTATATTTTTATTACTCCGTTAGATTAAGTCATCGGGTTCGGATAGCCGATGACGCAATTCACATTTTTATTTTTAAGACTCCTGTAAGTTCATGCTAAATCTCGCGTGGGAAAGAGAGCGGGGTGAGCGTATTCTATTCATTTAAGAAAAATTGCCCAAACTTTTCTATTATTTTGACAAAACACGACACAACGACATTAAACAATGTTATCAGTTCCTACGGCCATCTTCTTCGATTCAAATAAAGCAACATCTCTAGTGTATGTGCTAAACATCTTTGCTTCTCCACTTCTCCAGATTTGTTAGATGGGCTACCGTTGTAATAAAAAACACATTTGAGAACTACGACGTTCTCACTTTTGTAACGGTTATAGAAAAATGCCGTACACACTTTTGCATTTCATAATTCAGTGATTTTAGCTGTAATGGTCACATAAGACAAAAAATTGTCAATGTGTGACTCGTAAACATGTATAATTTTATTTGTTTATTTATTTTTACCAGAGATAGTCGACCGATCTGTTGACACGTTGTTTTGCAGTTTTCTCTGACTGCGGTCAAACATACACTGCCTGTTCATAGGAATTTTACAGCATAACAATATAGCCCCTACATCTAGAGCTCTTGTTTATATAGCCGATGACCACGTTCACATTGTTTCAACATTTCCGCATTACATTAAAGAGTAGGCCTATGCGTACTCCCCTTCGGTCGTAAGCATTATCATCTACCGCGCGCTGAGATTTTTCTGCTTTGTCTACTGTTGACGGATTTGCTAGAGGGACTATGTCGCCCCGTTGTAACGTGATTACATTTAAGATCCATAAGATTGCGCTACATTCACCTGAAAAGGCTATAGATATAGTCTTTTATACAGTAAATGTGTATCAGAATAACAATGACCTAATAGTGAAATCCACTCTTCTAAACTATTGTGAAAGTTTTAATGCAACTCTGTAAATAGCTTTTTTTTTTCTAATACCGTATACTGCACATTATTGTTTGGTTGTCTTTGTACAGTATTTCAATAAATAAACCGGTGTTGATAAGTCGTTCATTTAAGTGGAGGGCGGGATGATTTTGACCTTCTTTAGTCATTCGTCGTGCTTAAGGTCTGATCCGGGAAACCGCACTACGACTGGAACTGCGCTTTGTCGCGTCTAAATAACCCGCTCTTCTTTAAGAAAACCGCGAGGCGAGCAGTTTCTGACATCCATTAATTCACCTCATTTTTTCACAACCGCAAATGTTTTGTTTAGCATACATATTAGTTACATAGGTGTCACGCATGAAATTTATAGTTATTTTAAATAATTATGATAGAGTTACAGGTTTAGGTTAGTGGGGTGCCTGTAAGCGGTGAAAACTTCGAGCATCGGAGACGACGGTGTTACTCAAACACCCCATAGCGTTATCTTTTAACAAACTATTGTATTGTGCGTTTCTAAGACAAAATCTGTAACAGCGTTCATTAATATGTTGAGATGAAAATAAACATACAAAACTTTATAATGAGCGTGAGTTCAATATAGCCTAACCAACAAATGTTTGTTCTAACGCTTTCGCACTAAAATTGCGAGATTTCCTGACTTTGCCGTGTTTAATGGATGCTAGATCTCATCACGCCGCAGCGAATTGTAAACCACACACTTCCTCATCGCATTACGCTAAGAAACTGCACATGGTTAAAGCTATTACACCATAAACTGTCTAAAGTTGTTAATGTACAAGCACAGTAAACTATTTCTACAAAAATATCATTGCACTACTGTTTTTGCATATAATACATCATTCAACAATACTTTTGCACACTCATTCAACTATTTATTACCAGCCGTTCTCACGTTCCTGCTGTTCATAATGTATATATAATCCTTCATTGCTCCGTTCATCATGTACATACGATCCCTACATTGCATTCATATTTATATTCTGTACTCTGATCAATATCGTATATAGCAACTACGCTGTATAGTCTGCACATCATAGCTTTACTTACTCTGCACTTTTATGTATACAAAACACTATATTCTTGCACTTCTGGTTAGATGCTAACTGCATTTCATTAGCTCTGTACTTGTACTCTGCATAATGACAATAAAGTTGAATCTAATCTAAACAAGTACAATCGTACGCTTCCAGGACTCTGCTCATTCTTTCTGTTTCAATTTGTTTAAACGGACTTTCGCATTCTTATCTTATTTTCACCAACTAAGCGTTATTCCTAGGCCTCGCGGATTGTTTTCTAGTTTTGGCCCTCAAATTCTTTGTTCATACGTAGCGATATCTCTGTGAATTTGCTTGATTTCATAAAATATATTTTACGCTATATCATTATCCTATCCTAGTTTATATCAGATACAAGTTTGTTTCTTCATATTTCTCGTAAGTCAAACCCCTAACCACGGCCCTTCACCCTCCTCCGCTTTTTGAGCGCAACACCCACAACCTATTTTTTGGTAGAATGTACATAAGATCCACCGCTACTTCCTCATGACTACGGCTAGTCTTTATCCCCTGTGAGCGGCTGACCTCATAAACTCTGCAGTTATCGCAGGTTTTCTTATGATCCGCGAACAAGGGTTTTACAGCGCGGTCGATGGAGTATCTATCAGTATCTACCTGGACTGACAGAATCGTCTTTGTCTGAAACTGACGCACTCTCAAATTTTCAAATAATAAGGCTTCGACGGATCTGAACCATTTGAAAAAACACTGGATCGTCGTGGATTTAAAAAAAAACACTGGATCGTAGTGGATTTTAAAACGCTTGGTTTACTTCTTGGAACAAAATCTGAAAAGGATGTCCGCCACTACCAGCGCTGCTGCGGATGAGCGAGTGGAGTGCGGCTGTGACGAAGGAAAGATGTGTCCTGTAAAAGCCAACATAGACTCTATGTTTAAACAATGTTACAGAGAGCAAATGGTTGATCTGATGCGTAAAATCATAGACGATGCATCTGATCCAAATCATGATTTTACAACGGATTCCAAGCGCGTAACAAATCTCAAGAAAGAAATGGACGTTGTAAGAAGTCTGAAAAATAACCCGTGGCCCGATTTGACGAGCTTGTATACGACCAGCAAGGCGCCGATTTGTGTAACGACCAGAAAAATTCTGTATGTGACGGCCGAATGTAGCGGCGAGATGTACATTAACGAGACTCTCTGTCTGTGTACATGCATAACGGATTTGTGTGTGATGTTATTCGCTAAACATTATGGTTTCGCCATACCTGAAATTATTGAAACCGTCGTCGATTTCATAGTAGAACAAAACTTGAGGGCCTGCCGAGATTTTCTTTTCTGGCTAGATAACTTGTGATGTCATGTCATCCCTATTGTTTGTAATAACAATCACTTTCTTCATTACTTCATTGTAAATTCAACACTGTTTTGTTGAAATAAAAGTTTGAATCCTCTCATCGGATATTCTTTCTCAGAGTTCATTTTTTGGATTTTAATGATTTAGCACATTACAATGAGTATACTGTCGCGGATACTCTAACGGGGGTAGAATGGACGGGAGTAGATGTGCGAGAAATATGAAGAAACAAACTTGTATCTGATATAAACTAGGATAGGATAATGATATAGCGTAAAATATATTTTATGAAATCAAGCAAATTCACAGAGATATCGCTACGTATGAACAAAGAATTTGAGGGCCAAAACTAGAAAACAATCCGCGAGGCCTAGGAATAACGCTTAGTTGGTGAAAATAAGATAAGAATGCGAAAGTCCGTTTAAACAAATTGAAACAGAAAGAATGAGCAGAGTCCTGGAAGCGTACGATTGTACTTGTTTAGATTAGATTCAACTTTATTGTCATTATGCAGAGTACAAGTACAGAGCTAATGAAATGCAGTTAGCATCTAACCAGAAGTGCAAGAATATAGTGTTTTGTATACATAAAAGTGCAGAGTAAGTAAAGCTATGATGTGCAGACTATACAGCGTAGTTGCTATATACGATATTGATCAGAGTACAGAATATAAATATGAATGCAATGTAGGGATCGTATGTACATGATGAACGGAGCAATGAAGGATTATATATACATTATGAACAGCAGGAACGTGAGAACGGCTGGTAATAAATAGTTGAATGAGTGTGCAAAAGTATTGTTGAATGATGTATTATATGCAAAAACAGTAGTGCAATGATATTTTTGTAGAAATAGTTTACTGTGCTTGTACATTAACAACTTTAGACAGTTTATGGTGTAATAGCTTTAACCATGTGCAGTTTCTTAGCGTAATGCGATGAGGAAGTGTGTGGTTTACAATTCGCTGCGGCGTGATGAGATCTAGCATCCATTAAACACGGCAAAGTCAGGAAATCTCGCAATTTTAGTGCGAAAGCGTTAGAACAAACATTTGTTGGTTAGGCTATATTGAACTCACGCTCATTATAAAGTTTTGTATGTTTATTTTCATCTCAACATATTAATGAACGCTGTTACAGATTTTGTCTTAGAAACGCACAATACAATAGTTTGTTAAAAGATAACGCTATGGGGTGTTTGAGTAACACCGTCGTCTCCGATGCTCGAAGTTTTCACCGCTTACAGGCACCCCACTAACCTAAACCTGTAACTCTATCATAATTATTTAAAATAACTATAAATTTCATGCGTGACACCTATGTAACTAATATGTATGCTAAACAAAACATTTGCGGTTGTGAAAAAATGAGGTGAATTAATGGATGTCAGAAACTGCTCGCCTCGCGGTTTTCTTAAAGAAGAGCGGGTTATTTAGACGCGACAAAGCGCAGTTCCAGTCGTAGTGCGGTTTCCCGGATCAGACCTTAAGCACGACGAATGACTAAAGAAGGTCAAAATCATCCCGCCCTCCACTTAAATGAACGACTTATCAACACCGGTTTATTTATTGAAATACTGTACAAAGACAACCAAACAATAATGTGCAGTATACGGTATTAGAAAAAAAAAAGCTATTTACAGAGTTGCATTAAAACTTTCACAATAGTTTAGAAGAGTGGATTTCACTATTAGGTCATTGTTATTCTGATACACATTTACTGTATAAAAGACTATATCTATAGCCTTTTCAGGTGAATGTAGCGCAATCTTATGGATCTTAAATGTAATCACGTTACAACGGGGCGACATAGTCCCTCTAGCAAATCCGTCAACAGTAGACAAAGCAGAAAAATCTCAGCGCGCGGTAGATGATAATGCTTACGACCGAAGGGGAGTACGCATAGGCCTACTCTTTAATGTAATGCGGAAATGTTGAAACAATGTGAACGTGGTCATCGGCTATATAAACAAGAGCTCTAGATGTAGGGGCTATATTGTTATGCTGTAAAATTCCTATGAACAGGCAGTGTATGTTTGACCGCAGTCAGAGAAAACTGCAAAACAACGTGTCAACAGATCGGTCGACTATCTCTGGTAAAAATAAATAAACAAATAAAATTATACATGTTTACGAGTCACACATTGACAATTTTTTGTCTTATGTGACCATTACAGCTAAAATCACTGAATTATGAAATGCAAAAGTGTGTACGGCATTTTTCTATAACCGTTACAAAAGTGAGAACGTCGTAGTTCTCAAATGTGTTTTTTATTACAACGGTAGCCCATCTAACAAATCTGGAGAAGTGGAGAAGCAAAGATGTTTAGCACATACACTAGAGATGTTGCTTTATTTGAATCGAAGAAGATGGCCGTAGGAACTGATAACATTGTTTAATGTCGTTGTGTCGTGTTTTGTCAAAATAATAGAAAAGTTTGGGCAATTTTTCTTAAATGAATAGAATACGCTCACCCCGCTCTCTTTCCCACGCGAGATTTAGCATGAACTTACAGGAGTCTTAAAAATAAAAATGTGAATTGCGTCATCGGCTATCCGAACCCGATGACTTAATCTAACGGAGTAATAAAAATATAATTTACAAATCAACAGTTAAAAAAAAAAAAAAAACTTTAACAATTGTATTCTGAATTCTATATGCGTTGTAAACGTTAGTTTTCTTGCTATACTATCTATCTTAGTGGTTTGGTCGCTCGAATACACAAAAGGTTATGGATAAAATGTATCTCACAAGAGTGTGGAAACTTTAACGCGCTCAAACTTAAACGAGTGTACCGTTTGATTTGTTTAGGTTGTAATAGTTTTAAGTGTAAAACAGCTAGACTTCATTTTTGCTTCGATGCATCATGCGATCACACTTTTTTGGACAGACACAAAGTTGAGCTAAAATAAATATCTCGAAGAGAGAAACTGTAACTTAATTTCTTAATTTTCATTTATTCCTATTACGATGACGCCGCACAAAGATCGCATAAAAACGTAGGATCCGACAAACAAATTGTGAACGGACCTCCAAAATCTTGATACGGCTAAATATCGAGGTGTAAGAAAAATGTCATTTACAAAACATTGTGATTCTTAGTGAAACACCCTTGACATGATCTGTTGGCATCTACAAAACAGTCAAAGTGTATGTTTTCTGTTCTAGGTAAGAACATTTACACCGAGTGTTATAGGCCGGGTAAATAATTTGAAAATAGTATTTCTGTCGAATGAGAAAAGTTTAGCGTACATTTAAAAAAAATTCTGATGTAGAAATTATGTTTCTGCCAAACACATCCAAAAGAGAAAGAGTTTTCTACTCGTGTGAGAAAAGCACTCGGGTGGATAAATTATATGAAGAGACGATGACGGTCATCGGTTATTTAAAAAAATAAGACGATAGACGGTGTGCCTTGCTTTAGTGACACACAATGTGTTTAAACACATTTCAAATTGTAGGTGTAATTATTTTAGTGACTTTAAGCAAGATGTATATTTGTTATTTTACAGTACGCATACAATCTACAGGATAGAAGGATGGGGATACAGTAAAATACAACTATAAACTTTAAGAAAAGTTAACTTTCATTACACTATTGTAAAGGGATCTCACAGTAGGCTAAATGAAAAGCACTACGTAATAAGGCTGAAGGGCAAACAACTGATGGAAAACACACGTTGGGGGGATACTGTCGGTTAAATATATTGTTTTAAATAAGGATTTAAATACAAAAGTAAGTACTTTTAATACAAAACATATAAAATAGAACTACAGCCTGTTAGATGTACAGGCGGTCATTTTAATATTTTTGCTTTTAAATGGAGGTATTTTGGGACGGCTAAGCAGAGGGCCTGCAAATGTCTTTCCTGCTCTGTGTCTGAAAGTACCATAGATATGTGAAAGGTTTACGACCGTAGCAACGCACATAAATTACATCTCTAGGACGCGTGGGTCTTTCCTGAACCATCTTTAATGGTTGAATACGATCGAGGGTCTTTCTTCTAAAAGATAAAGCCACTTCATCTAAACTTCACAGTCTATACTGTGACAAACAAACGAGCTCCTCAGCATAGATTTAAAGCTAAATCAATATTTTTTATTTTTAAAAAACATGCAGAAAGACTTTGGCATCATGTTTCATATTGTGTGTGTGTGTGTGTGTGTGTGTGTGCGTGTGTGTGTGTGTGTGTGTGTGTGTGAGGGGGAGAGAGAGAGAGATGGTATGAAAACTTTGAAGATGGTGCTAAAAATAAGAACTTTAAAGAATCTAAAGTGATTAATGCATGACGCATCTGATATAATATGATCATACATATGATATGATATAATATGATATAAATAATTTTTTATTATATAATATTATATAAAAATATAAAATATTTTAGGTAATATATATCATGAATTAAGAATCAACGGACATCAGATGTACTGGGGGTACTGATTATTAAAAAAAATTACATTAATGTTAGCTTTGAAATAATGTACACCATTGACTTAGATCATGCGGTCTGGAACTCCACCCTCGCCTGCGCGGGGTGTGTGTGAAGCAGCCCCTCGGGTCTCACATACATTTCACTACGAGGACCTGTGAGATTCTGTTTATGATTTAATCATTTTTATTTTATTTTTTAAGTCATACATTTTATTTTGGGGATATTTCATTCATGTTTGGACATCTCTCACCGGTCTAAAACTGTAAGGGATAATTTTTTATATGTATCATCAGAAATGTTTATTGTATATACTATGCTATCACATTTAAAATAAGTTATCTTTTTAAAAAAAAAGAAGAGTATGGTGTGTTTTATAAGTTTGATTAACTTATATTTTGAATACTTTTTTTGTTTAATGAATTGCTTTAGGATGATGATGTCATTATATAATTATTTATTTTCATATTCTTTAACCCCTGGAGTCTGAGTGGGTTTTGGGGGACTGGAGATATTTTGGCAGCCCTCAGACGTTGGTGTTTTTCATTATCCTAAAACCTATTAGTGGCTAAAAGTCTGAATATCCCATAATATGTGATCAGCATGATTGTACATGTCTGTAATTTTGAGAAGGCTGCGTTTATGATTAGTTTTTGTTTAAAATATGTTTAAAATGTGTTTGTATATGTTGTATAAGTATTGATTGAATACATGATTAAAAAAAATGTATGATAAAATTATTTGTTTTGGTTTAGTAACATGTCTGTTACTGCGATGTGTTTTATAAAAACGATGAATACTTGTTTAAAATGTATGTTCCGGTTTAGTAACATGCCGTCATATATAATTTAATATTGTTTAAAATAGAGATAAGTCTCTTTTTAACTTGATATGTCCACGCGTATGTCCGCTTGTTTATATGGTTTATCAGAATACAAATTTGTATAGCGCCGTGGATATTATAGTGATATAACAAGGTACGTGTGGCTTATGATGAAATTTATAGGCTAGTCATAATTCAGATCGCTTAAAAGTGTACGTGCACGCAGCATTTTATTGTATGGTGGTACTGTAGGTGTATGGTTAAAATAAATAAATAAACAGCTTTTTGAAAAAGATATGATATAAAGATGGATATAAAAGGTTTTAAATATAATATAGAAAATGTCTTGCAACAAATAATGTGAAATGAATTTAACTGAATTGTGTCAATGACACGTCCGGGTTCCTCAATAGACCATATTCTTCATTCTGTTCAATTATATATTTTTTCCCCGATCCTGGTAAAATGTATATTTTTAGTGATGAACAAAACTAATGTACATGTTTTGTTTTATATTGTTTGTGAATGTATAATGTGTTTATATTCATTAAAAGAAGAAAATAAGACTTGGAGACGAATGTGTGTACACAGGCATTAGAGGGAGAGAGAGGGAGAGAGAGAGGGGTACAAGAGATGCTAGCCGCTCGCCCACCGTAATTCATAGGTGAACCGTCAGAAAACTGTCAAAAACATGGTACTCCCGCGTGAGATACGTTAGTTTTAATAAAAAAATGGCTTTGAAGATATTATGATTTTGTAGTAAATTCCGACGAGTGTGCACTGTGGCGTGCAAACACAGACGCTGTGAATACTTGCAGGTCAGGAAGGCGATGTGAAAATACCTCCTTTCTGCTCTCTAAAAAAAATAAAAAATAAACATTGGATCTTGTTTATCTGAAACAGTCGGTTTCAGTATATTTTTTATACAGTTTAATTTATAACCTTTTTTAAAAGAACAGAATGTTTTTTCAGCCTTGGTTAAATCGCTTTACATTATATAAATTATAGAATGTTTTATATATAAATGTGAAATAACTAAAATGTGTTTTAGATTATATAAATTATAAAATGTTGTATATATAAATGTGAAATAACTAAAATGTGTTTTAGATTATATAAATTATATAATGTTTCATATATATAAATGTGAAATAATTAAAATGTGTTTTAGATTATATAAATTATATAATGTTTTATATATGAATGTGAAATAATTAAAATGTGTTTTAGATTATATAAATTATATAATGTTTTATATATATAAATGTGAAATAATTAAAATGTGTTTTAGATTATATAAATTATATAACTGAAATGTTTTTCAACCTTTAATTATTTTTTAGAATTATATAAATTATAGAATGTTTTATAAATATATATATATATATATATATATATATATATATATATATATATATATAAATGTAGAACACACCGACCCCATTTATACACCGCTCATAAATGTAGTGGGAGGCGGGAGAAGCCGTATAACCACACACACACACACACACACACACACACATAACCTTATAACTGTGATAAACTTCAAACAAACTAACTGACACAGAGTTCAAACAACTGGCACACACTTCAAACAAACTAACGGTCAATAGGGTAAAACTTTCTGTCAAAACCGCATGATCGATGCGTGAGGAGTCTTTCATGTACCATTATAATTTAAAACTAACTAGGTCAATAGGGTAAAACTTTCTGTCAAAACCGCATGATCGATGTGTGGGAGTCTTTCATCTTCCGTTTAAACTAGCCGTCAAAACCATGATTTAGAACTAATTAGGTCAATAGGGTAAAACTTTCTGTCAAAAGCACATGATCGATGCGTGGAAAGGTCATAGGTTAACCCTTGAAGTCGGAAAGTTCCGCCCATCCATCATAAGGTTACCGGAAGTTCAACCTGTCAAAAGGTCAAAGGTCAAAGTCATAAATCATCTTGGCATAAGCTATAGTATAATAACTACTCATTACATTTATTTGTGTGCATTCACTATAACAACAAAACATTGCGCTTTTGTAAAATAAAGGAAGCAAACAGGATGCACTTTCTGCCATTTTGGCCTCTGTGAACTTGAGCATGAAACACTGTGTATACTTGCCTTACAGACATTATTTTTTTAAACAATTTATGCTATGTCACTTGCATGCAAGCACATCCACTATTGTAGAGATGATTCAGTGTCGCCGAATTCATCTCTTAATCTGAAAACAAGATTCCCTGACACATTAATCATCATTACTTTTGCCGGTGTGCTTTTCCTGGACTGTGCCCAGCTGGTGGAATGACCTCCCAGTCTCAATTCAAACAGCTGAGTCTTTACTCATTTTCAAAAAACATCTAAAGACACATCTTTTTGCCAGCACTTTACCAACTAATACTAGCACTTCCTACTGACAAAAATCCTACTGACTCTAAATTTGAGCTGTAGTGTACATTTTACATTGGACATTTAACTGGTGACCCAATACAGTTTCAGTGTCACATCATACGGTCACAAGGCTTACATATTAACATGAGAAATATGATAAAATGCTGTACTTACCTTGTCTGTGCAAAGTTATAATCCAATTTTTCAACTTCTGTCATGACAATTTAAAGCCACTACGCCTAGTAACTTTCATGTGATCAATGCATGGATACCAGAAAGAGACGTGACCTAGGACATGACCACAGGAAATGTCTGTACATAACCAGACATTAAAAGGACAATTCAGACAATTTTACGGCTTTACAAAACAAATAACTTTTTGTGGTAATCTATACAATATCAGACATCTTGACTTGCATTGAACCTGCACCATTCTTCACTGTGGTTCTTCAATTCAAGGCTTGGTTCTGTTAGAGAATGTGAAAACTTCAGAATGTGTTCTCCACTCCTTCAGGCAATCATGTTTGATGGGTGTTAAGAGTTCTTTAAACTCCCTACACTTGCTTTCCTCTCAATCTAATCTTTGTGTTTCAAAGGCAGGTTTGAATTATTTAAAGGAGACCTGCATTATTCACAAGATTCCCACCAACCCCTGTGGGGGTTGGCTGGACAGTGAAAGGGCCAGGGTGGGAATAATCATCTTGTTGTTTTGAAATGCGCAGAGAATTCTCTTCCTTCATGCGTTTAACCTTTTTGGTCTGAGAGTCGTGCACTTTGAAAACTGTTTGTACTGCATGCACATTTTGAGTATGACAAAAAAACAGTGTGACCTTGTTTGTGATTGTTACTGTACCCAGTAAAATTCAATACTTTCAATACTTTTGCATAATTGCCTCAGGTTAATCCTTTTAAAATACTTTGAAATGAGAAAGCAATAGGTTATTTGCAAAAACACAACATGGGTAAAAGACAATAATAAAAACATTTATTTTAAAACTGTTAAAGGTATAGTTCACTCACAATTAAAAAAAAGTTTACTCATGGTTATGTCTTTTGTTTTCCGTGGTGCAAAAATAGAGTCATTTCTAGCATTTTCAAGCTGCTGTTTTCCATAGAATGGAAGTGAACGGTGTGTGTATAAGCCAGTCTAAAAAAAAAAAAAAAATAAGATAATGGCTTTCCTGGAGAACAAAGACACTAAAAAACATGACATTGTATAAGCCAGAGGCAAAAAAAATGTGTTTGACATAGAGGACGATGTCAGCCAGGAACCAACTGTGCTTTGCAGGATTGAGAGAGGGAGAGAGAGAGAGAGCTAGAGAATGGGATACTGTGATTGACATTTTGGAGTGAGGTCATATGATGGCATGTCAGTCTAGAATAGAACAGGCACTTGAGAGAGAACTGGATAATCAATGGGGAGTCTAAAGAGAAAATAGAAAAGCAAAGCATTAATTAAGAACCGTTTAATGAGTATTTTGCATATTCATGACCTCTGGTGAGGAAGAGAAGTTAACAGTTAAAATGTTTTGCATATGTAATCCACAGCCACAGGGGGCTTGTTCCTGCATTTCTGTAGCGCTGACAGCTGTCTCTCTGCCTCACCGCCTGCTGAAATGTTGAAAATTACACCATGCAGAGCTCTTAGACAACATGTTAGCCTACAGTGGCCTTTTGACCTGGGCTGAGAGCATGGAAATCACTTATGTTTCAGATTCCTATTACACAGAGTGGTTTATGTCAGAGTTACAAACAGTGACATTTTACATTATATTATCCATGTTACACATTGCTGCTATTATTATATTAAACGATATATGAAGGTGATTGTTTGGCTATATCTTTTCAATTCAATTCAAGTTTATTTGTATAGCGCTTTTTACGATACAAATCATTACAAAGCAACTTTACAGAAAATTAAGTTTCTACAATATTTAGTAGTAGCTTATAAGTGGTGACTGTCAGTTTTATGTGCATATGACAGGATTTTTCTCAAAACTACAATCATATATATGTATTTATTTCATAAAAATAAATTATACTTAGTTTATAGTATGGGGATTGTGTCATTAAAAATTAAAGGATTTAGGTAAAAGTAGTTGAAATAAAATATTTTAAAAAAGAAAGAAAAAACATTTATTGGTTCTTATTTAAAAGTAAATGGCAAATAAATAGACTGATGAAATCAGGAAAGATTTTTAAGGAAAGATTCAGAGTGACTATTTCTTATTTCATTTACAATAAATATTTGTAAGATGGATTTTTAAAGAGATGAGGGTGAGTAAATGCTGAAAGAATTTGGCATTTTTCTGAGATCTATACCTTTAAAATCACAATCACCTGTGAAATAAGTACACTGAAAGAAAGATTTATAATCATGCCTCTAGAAATGGCCTCCCTCAGGGGACCTGGAGGGTCTGCCCCCTTTAAAATCTGATCCTTTAAAAAAAATCTGATATGAGCATGCCAGCTTTTTCCACTCTGTCTTCCTAATTTTAGAAAGGTCACAGTTGCCCTCCTAAAATCACTGGTGTATATGAGTATTATGACTCAGAACCCTAACTTCCTCTGACACAGGAAGTGCATATCTGCCTTCTCAGATGAGCATGACTATCTCTCACACTCTGAGGTATGTGAGAAAAAATAATCTGAAACTAACAGGGGATTCCTGACTAGCCAGTATGATAACTCAGTAACAGGGATCTGTGGATTTTAATGTCTTCTAGCCATTACACACCGCATGAAAAACGGCACCAGTGAATGGAATCTCATGTTTCGGGGCCCCAGGACAGCGCACAGGTGCTCCAGGTGCATAAACATACAGCTGAGGTATTCATAGAGGGATTTCATAACACTATAAAGTGCCCTGATCAAACCATTAAAATCCCACTGTGTGGAATCTAGTCATTACATACCAGAACACCCAGACTGTGTAAAGAGTTACATGAATGCAAATAAAAAAGTGATTTATAGGTGTATGACAGGCGTAGTCTGATTAAGTGCATTTATTTTATTAATTTAAAAAAACAAAAACAAAAGCTATACAACCAGCCCAACTGATATCTTATGGTTTGTTTAATCTAAAAGTAAACTGAAAAAACAGCATTAAAAGAGCACAGTCACATGAAAAGCTGATTCAGGCCGTTGGTGGTCATGGATGAGTGGATGGGTGGAGGTGGAGGTGACTGTGGTTAGTTTGCAGGTTCAAACACCCCACCATGGCATTACCAGGGAGTTTCCATGTCTTTCCACTTTCCACAGATCCTTGTGCAAGGGACCAAAATTAACTCTTTGTCACACTGTCTGAATATTTTACTGGCTACACAACAGAATTTAACATTACTTCCTGGAAAATATATTTTTGTTCCTGTTGCAAGAAATGTAGCTCATTTGCAGCAAACACAGGTCATTGTGTCATAGTAGTGCATGGTTATGACAAAAATCATAGTTATTTTCTCTTAATTGTTGTTAATTTTAAATTTTAAATTTAAATTAAAATATTTATTTAATTTGTGTTTACATAGTTTTTATATAGACTACATATTCAAAATTATTCTCAAAATAAGAACTCTGTTTATAAACAATTTACTGTCATTTTATTCATCAGTAAATCAAGATACTCTCTAATTTAACATTAGCCCCTTTGGGAGATAACAAAACAATTTTTTTTATTTTTAATAAATTATAAATAAGCAAAATGACAATGTTCCTGTAACTCTATCACTATAATCATCTAAGCTGTCTACACTGCAGAATAAATCTAATTCAAGATTCAATATTCAAGATTTTTATTATTATTTTTAATTCAGCCTGTGTCTACGCCTTGTGTTATATAATGCTAAAAGAAAAATCAATCTCTGTGCATTATCTCACTTTATTTATGCCTAACAATTTAATAAACAGTGACGGAGAGTTAGTCTATCATTATATTTGGCATATTACTTATGATGTTTTATTTACTCACCAAAGCCAAATTTCAGTCTCAATGGGAGCTTGGCGAGTGTTCATTCTGGACCCTGGATGCAAATTATTGGAAAACACAAACAATATAACTGCTGGCCCAGAATTAAATGCACATGTGGCAGAGGAAGAACATTTGGGGGCGAATGGTGGTGTGGAATGGGTCTGAGTTTGAAATCAGCTCCCCCCTCTCCATAAGGTGAATGAGATCATGCCAGACCTTAGACAGAAGCGCTGTCAGGTTCCAAGATTGAGTTTCATCCATCACAAAAGAGACAAAAGAGGGTGATGGCAGCACCAGCTCTGCTGCATGCATGTGTGCTCCGAATAACCCTAACAGCGCTCTTTAATGGGGTCAACATGCACACACACTCATCCAGCGTCTGGGTCAGCGAACTCACACACCCACTGTTTTCTCTTGATTTGAACCCCCTCAATAAACATACAAAAGTCACAGTCTTATGGAAACCAGGGGTGATGTTTTACTTTATTATATTTTATCCTTAAATATTAAAGATATAAAGTGAAAGATTAGCCTTATACTCTTCCCATTGTCATATACATGGACAGACATGTTTAATTTATTTCCCTTGCACAAGGAAACACAAAGCTATTGTATGTTTGTAGAAAAACCCTAATATAGAACTAAAATGGGTTTATTTTTATGATACTTTGTTGTCCTTTTTGGAGCTATTCAGCTAATGGTTAGCATCATGTTACTTGGAAAAAATAAGGATGATTATTGAGTGACATGGATGAGTGAATGATGCCAGAATTTTTATTTTCGGTTTTAACTATTCCTTTGAAAACACAACAGAAAGAGTAATGTCTACAAATCCAAGAAATTCCATACAATCTATCTCCACTTTCACTGCACCGATTAGTGGTCTCCGTGTGTCTCTGGAATGCTGAAGTAAACATGCGCTTTGAGACAACAACGGAAGATCCTTATCTGCGCCTCTTGCGGTCAGACTGAACGGAGTTCCCTCTCTGTGAGATATATGTCTCTGTTTTTTTGTTTGCTTCAAGACTATCAAATTTTGAGGCTTTCCAATTTATCTGTGCCACAGGGCACACACACGGCAGGAGGTTTCATATAAACACTAACTGTTTACCACCTAAAAAAAAAAAAGTCAGAACAAATAACACCCACATTTCATCACATCTGTGTTTTAATAATAGTTATAAACACAGACTACTGCCTATATATATATATATATATATATATATATATATATATATATATATATATATATATATATATATATATATATATATATATATATATATGTACACATACACACAAATATATTTATTCATAAGTTTGGTGTTTTTTAATTTATATGTTTTAGCAAGGACACAAAAAACTTATCAGTATCAGTTAAGACTATTATATTATTCTGTTTATCAAAGAATGTTGAACATTTTTTGTTTTTAACATTGACAAATAATACATGTTTCCTGAGCACTAATTCAGCATATTAAAATGATTTCTGAAAGATCATGTGACACTGAAGACAGGAGTAATGGCTGTCATCACAGGAATAAAATTATATTTGAAAAAAGATTAAAATGGAAACGTTTGTTTTAAATGCTAAAATAATATTTAATATTAACACTGTTTTTATTGTAAATCAAATAATATGTATTGTTTGTAGACTATTCATGTAATGTTTTTTTTTTTTTAATCTTTTACAGAGCTGAGGATGATGGCAGAAGGGAGGTTTTCTAGTCTGCCCAGGAACATGCATGTTGGACGGCAGTGTACGCTCGCATCTTCTATGGATCTGCTGAGCTCACGGCCTGCCATGGCCGAGATGCCGGTCAGCGGGTACCAGGGAGTCTCCATCCATGGTACCCTGCCTCGCAAAAAGAAGAATGGCACTAGTTCCCCTGTGAAGCAGTGGGAGATGAATGGAAATATAGGCTCATCAGTAGTACCATACCCGGGCCGATATCGCCTGCCACCATCACCACTAATACACAACATTCTTGAACACCAGGCTTTCCACGCAGACAGGAAGAGCAGTGTAACATCCAAGTAAGAAATACAGTACATCTACACATCTGTCCTCTCTCAGTGATACAAATGCAAAAAAGCCCACAGTAACAGCACCCCCAAAACCACCCCAAAGCACAGAGATACCCAGCTGTTGAGGTGTTGTTGCAAGTACAAATTACATTTAAAAAAACATGTTAAATGTACTATTACACCATGTCCTAATCATGACAAAACAACTGATAAAAACACTTGTGTTTTTCTAGTTAGGACACAGTGTTATGGGAAACCAGGAGCTCATTGGTAATCCGTTTCCCTTCAGTACAATGTTTTATGAATTAAACATCATATTATATAATGGGTTATAAGATGTAATCTGTAGTAATAATCAAACAGAACAGTGTCATAAACTTAATTTATGATAAATAAAAATGGCATAATTTTAGACTATAAAATATGCAGCGTATACAGGCTAGTTAAGTGATTTGGATGCAAAGGTGAACTCAACTAACCACTTACAGTGAATACAGCATCAGTGAGCACGCTAAAACTACTGTTAGCCTTTGTTAGCATTTATTTGTGAAGTGTGTAGTGCACACTTGAAAATACTGTAGCTGCTGCACTGTAGATTACCTCTGTGTTCTGACTTTATTTTTTACTGTATCATATCACCTCTTTGTTGTTGTTTGTCTGGCTGGTGGTTTAACATAACTGATAATAAGTTGTTAATTATAAGCAGTTGACACCAGATCTTCGCCTTGTACTGCCCTTCAGTCCTGTTAACTTTACTGTCTTGCATCAGGAAATAGGAGAGCTGAGATAATTATCATAAAATACAAAGCTGATCCTTGCTCAGTCTCATGTCCAGGACTGTCTCCATCTCGTTTTCTTGTGTCTTGTCTCTCTTTTTCACTGTCTACCTACGTCTTTGCAATAGCTCTAGGCCTGTATCGCCCTTTCTGTCTGTCTGATCTTATCACAATCAGTAACAAAGAAGTGTGTGTTTGTCTCTTATTTACGCAGACTGACTTAACAGGTAATATATCTCACCCACAATAAAATAAATGGCAGATACAGTAAAATAGTCTGTGTCTGGCTCTGTGGACAGTGTCACTGATTGTAGAGGGCACCTTTCACGAACAAGGGCACAAAAATGTTCCTCACCACTTGAGGAGGTCAAACTAAATATTAAGTAAAATCTTTTGGGTTTTATTCATGAACTTAAAATTCTCATAAATTACTGGATAAAAACGAACAAATATAATTCATATTTGAAGAGTTCATTTGCAACAACCTATAAATGCCATGTTTAAAAAAAAAAAAAAGACTGCCGTGCGTTATATATCATAGCATGTTCTGAACCCTAAACATGTTTTGTCACAAAAGTCAGTATTGTCCACTGTAAAGCATTGTTAGTTCATGTTTTGCAGTAGAAACCCACAAGCACCTTTGTTGTTTGTAAACAAAACCCAATAAATCCTTTTTAGCGAATCAGCACGCAGTATTCGGGTCAGGTGACAAGGCTGAGAGACGTTTCATCAAAGTTGACTAAAAGTGATTGAGGATGGATAATTTTGACGAACATGCCATGATATCTTCTTTGGGGTGTCAAAGGAAAATGAAAAAAGGGAAACTTTTTCACAGAACCTAGCTAAAGCAGCATGTTACAGTGGTGAGGGTTAGGGTTAGGGTTAGGGTTCTCTGTATTACGTGTAATCAAAACAACAAAGTTCTGGCTTCTACAATGTCATCTGAGGCGATTACAAAGATTACACAAGTTTCTTTTTTTTTATATCTCTGAAACATGTAATGTAGAGTTCTCTGCTTTTGCCAAAAATCAAACTTTTAATGTATAAAAAAATAAACAACTATAATGAACTTTAATTTTTCACCTGTATTTTGAGTTATTATTACTTAATCAAAAAAATCATTGTTTTTGAGATCTCTGTTTTTGCAAATGAACTCTTCATTTAATCAATAATATTTAACAATATATTATTAAACCATGTTTTAGTCATTTAATAAGTTCATTATAAATAATAAATAATTGAAACACTTATTACTGTTAAGTTACATATTAATTAAATAGATGATATCAAAAAAATACTGCACTTATTACTTAGTGTCCTTAATTTTTGCAAACAGTTGAAATCGATCACATTTTAAGAGGTGAATACAAGCATTTGATTGTTTAAAACAAGCTACTTTTTACAACATTATTTTTGTTGATAAATATCTAATAATTTTCACACAAAAAAACAAAGGAATTGCCAGAGAAAAAGAGAAACTTTCCATAAGTTACCATAACTGAAAACAGCAAGCAGACCACAGACAAAACACTGATAACTCAAGTTGCTGTTAACTTGTTGCTGAGCACCTCAGGAAACACTAAGGATAGACTAAATAGTGGCTTTTATACTGTAGTTTTAAGGGTAACTGTGTGTATTTGTGTATCTGTGGAGGCGTAGGTGTGTGTTTGGGTTTCCGTAAGCCTAGTGGGCCGCATCTGTCCCTTGACATTTGAAGGTTACCAAATATAAGACTACTATTTCACAGCTACAAAGCTCACTGACAGACGGAAGGTGAAAAATGACCACAGCACACAAAAGAAGTTCCTCTGGGCTGGTGGTAAGGTTAGCAATGACTTCTTCTAGCAGCCAAGTCACCATAACAACACCATACTGTGACTCTACATGACACATGAAAAAGAAACCAGAAGAACATGATCACTGTGCAGTTTTAAGAGAGAGAGAGAGAGAGAGAGAGAGGAACCTACAGCTTTATTTTCTACATGGACACCTACATTAATTCAACCCAGAATCAATAAATAGCTTACTCCTGGATGACTTTTTCCATTATTAGTTTTATCAGAGACTTGGATGGCATTGTGTTTAAATGTCAACCCTCTGAAAGTCTGGCTGCAGAATGCTTCAGCAGTTTGAGTGTGTCTGCCTGAACATGAGTAGTCAGATGAGATGCAAGGTTTTGTTTCTTGGACTGAAACATTTATATTTGATCATATAACGGAAGCTCTTTGCATCTTTCGACCGGCATGTGTGAGGCAGCTGTTCTAACACAGACACACACCACTCTTCACAGGTTAAAGTGAGGACTGTAGATTTATGGCTTGACCGAGAGATGAAAGAATTTCCGAAGAGGCAGATTGGAAGAGAGATTGAGAGAAACACAAAGAAAGAGAGACAAAGGAAGTGAATGAGACAGATGAAAGTGATGGAGGAGCAACAGTGCTGTTTGATTAACTTGTTAAATCTGATTAAAGTGGTGATGAGCAGATTCCACTCAACACCCTCGTAACTACATGGCCTTGTCTTCGAGCGTGCAATAGCAAAAAAAAACACAAAAGTTTGTCACCAAACAGTGCCACCTATCTTTCATAATGTTCAACAGCACTTTTAAGATATCAGCTGTCTTATTGGTTATTATATTACTTATTAAGTAAACACATGCACTCACGTTAGAGCTTTTTTTAACTATTATATAAATATTCTATATAGTTATTTGATTAAAATGAGGTTGCGAATCTAGCTGACAGTGAAATGCATAACAGTAATGATATTAATGCCCTGCATGTGCTGGTAGACTCAAGTCTTTGTTGAGCCATCCAGAATTATTGTTATGTAACTTCATTAATGGTTGCTAAGCTCTACGGAACCCAAACGTTCCATTCAGACTACCAGGTGGTGCAAAGGATTTCCTTTTGCCACACAGTTTTGATGTAACATGAAACAGTTTTTGTTGGGAGTCCTTTACACTCCCATTTATATTAAATAAAACTATGCTACTGTACATAGACTGAATTGAACCCACACCCTAAATCTACATAAAGGATGAAACAGTTTTGCATTTTTTTAAGCAAATGAATAATAAGAAATCATTTAAACACATAAATAAACATAAAAAGCATTTTCATTTTTTCCCTTATTATTATTTTTTAATCATTTTGTCCCCAAATGTTAAGTATGTGTAGGTGGATTCTTTTCTAATGCATGTGCATGATTTTTGGGGGTGTTGCATGTTAACTGTCCCATTTCTCTCTAGTGGATTAAGCATTATGAATCTGTTTCTGGAAACCCAGTAATAGGTTGTCCATCGCTCTAACTTGCCCTGTCCTCCCTCAGCTTTCTAATTCTGACTGGCAAGACTGTGAGGTACTGTACACATCACCACTTTGAGACACTATACAGCTGTGGCTTGGCACAGAACGAGTCAGAGATGGAGATGAATGTTTTTCTTGAGGCCATGTCCTCACTCCATGCCCTCTCTTTGCTGGTCCCAAACTCAAGTCACTTTTGGGTCGACCAGTGGGAGTGCTGACAGTGCTCTCTTATAGCGTAATAATGTCAGCGTTCAGAAGCTTTAAAGCATGGCCTCTCGCCTCTACAGTAGCTTTCCACCTAATGTCCATGGGAACATTAAACAGGAAATCAGACACGCTTTTAAGTTCATCAAATGCGAAGCAAACAAACAATCCCCAAAAATCTTCTCATACATTCTCATATTTCCAGTTATCTGACGCTTTTTATATACAGTATCTGAGCTCTCTCACCCCAGGTGCCACCTCCACACTGAACCTGAAAGCCACCCTTATTCCCCTAAGGGGGTGAGACAGTCTACCACACACCCTGCTGGTAAGAAAGGAAGAAAGAAAGAGTCGTAAAGAAAAGTCAGGTTTTTGTGTAAGCTGAGCTGAAAGGGACTACTGGGTAAAGGCAGAAAGAGAGAGGGCGGAAAAATCTAAATGGAGAAAAAGCTAAGCCATGCACCTCAAAGGCACATTCTTCTGTGCGACTCTCTTCACCACCATGGTTCCTGCGTTCAAATAGAGAATCTAAATAAAACAAAAAAATGCAGTGCTGACCAAGGGCCATCTCTGCAGTTAGGGTAAGTCGCATCTAGACCATAACCTTAAAGCCGCTGACAGGAATAGAGGTCATGTGAACAACAGTCTCCTCCTGTATTTTTTGTATAGATTCTGTGTTTCATTTGCACTAAGTTTGTTATTTACACTGTTTTTGGCCCTATGGGAAATTCAGGAATTAATTTCCCTTTTCCTGGCTATAATCCTTTAGAATCCAGGGTTTAAATCTTCATAAGCATAAATCCGGAGAGAGTCACAAGAGTGTGTTTGTGTGAGACAGAGAGCCACTAAAAGACTTGACATCCTCATCCCTGACCGCTTAACCCTTCATTTTTCTCTCTCTCTTAATGCCTACTTTAGTTTTTTTTTAATTATTTCTGCTCATTAACTAAACTGATATCTGTATTCATCTCTGCAGACGTTTGCAAATGTGGGTTGGTGTGGAAGTAACTGTGTGTGTTTGGGGGATGGTGTGTGTGTGTGTGGTCATATGTTGTGGTCTATACTGTGGTGTAATGACCTCAGGCGAGCGGGGCTGAACTGGTAGATGTACAGCCTGCCCAGAGAAGGACCCACACACACACACACACACACACTCACAGTTAAACGGCCAGGCAGCTCAGCTAAAGGAGAGTTGATGTATTCACTGAAGAGAGTTCTTTCTTTTTCCTGCAGGGACGGTGCAGGCATGGACCCTACCATGGAGTATGTCAAGGTAAGGCTTTACATTTTGCCTTAACATGTGTGTTTGGAGTTTGAGATGGTTGCTCTTTTATGGTAAAAAGCCACTGGCAACATATGAGGTATGGCAGGTGAGGGTTTGTTCAAGAGAGAGATGATCTTAGGGCAACCCTTTACCCTTTGAGATTTCCCATACTATTCAGCTTAATGAGTTTTGTAAGTGTAGAGTCTTTAAAACAGGACAGGAATGTCATGATGATGATTTGAAGGATTGTAGTTTATTGACTCAGAGCTGAGTAAATATACATATTACATTGCATACTTAGATTTGCATCGGAGATAAATATGTGCGTCAGTGGAAGTGATCATCTTTGTTTTATAAACATTTACGCTTCCTGATGTATTTTATGCTAGTTGAGAGTGATTAGAGTTAAGCGGGATGCAAAAACAATACTTTTGTTGCATTATTTAACTCACACCATGGAATTTAGCAAATGGAAGTGCACTCTCCTTGACCTGTCTAGACCCTTCTAAAGGGAATGACTATGGCAATCAGACCCTATAGGCGTGTGCAACTTTAAGTCAGAGTTGTCCATAAAACACAGGAAACTCTACAGCCTAAATTTCCGATAAAGATCTGACAATCTCTGCATTTCCTACTGTGCAAGGGGCCCCTGTAGACACATCCTCAATTAAACCGGCACAATTGCAAGGAGGAAATGAGCTGGTGATGTTTCAACATATGCAGTTGAAATTACAGTATCAAGTGAGGAACAAATGACAAATTTCACTTCGCCAGCAAAGGCAGATTGTTCCCTGACTTTATTTTGACCTGAGGCATTATCAAGCAGTTATGAAAGCTCTTCATCACACAATACGACTGTATTATAGCATCCACGACTCGACTGATGAATGATAGATTGTGATGCATCTTATTCAGTTAGCATGATGTTTTCTACTGTGATTACCTTCAGCCTTGAGTGTGCTGTCACCACACAGCTATCTCAGTCAGCCTGCTGAGAAACGATCTCTCTGTCTTCAGCAGCTCAGTGGTTTGCATCATCTTAGGGTCTAGCAACTTTCTGTGAAGAACAAACACCTCATAGCATTACCTCACACAGACAACAAACTATAGCAAATAGCACACACACACACAGGTGCACCAACGCAGTTGAACATACTGTCACCGTAATCAAATATTACCATTTGTACCAGTACAATTTTTTTGCAGTGGGATTTTTTTTTATTACCATTAAACATTTTACCACAAAATTTCCATTAATGTAACGCAGAAAAAAGTAATTATTGCTTAAACTGAATTATTACATAGATAAATAAATAGACAAATATGTATAATTTAATTGCATTTGTTCTACAATTAATGTTATTTTTTTGTAATTGAAATGTTAATTAGTAATGGGGGAACAATTACAAATATGAAAAAATATTTGTAATAAATTAATTCATGTATATATAAACTGTATGACAACATCACTGTGAAAATTATACTCACCTGGATAATAGTGTGGGGTGGAATGTGGTTGTAAGTAAGAAGTAGAATGACAAATCCAAATTATTTATTTATTCATTCATTTGGAGCAAAATATGATTTAGACATTTGTGAGATTCACCCTCCAATTAGAGAGGCCTATAACATATCCTCGGAGGAATAACATAACCGGGAAATGTTTCAATCAGATGAACTGCATATACACTGGCTCTTTATACTATTTTAGGAAGCTCTTAGTTACTCAATTATTAGAATATATTGAAATGATGATGCTATAATTATCATTAGAGTTCTCATCATCTACAGACGTATTATATTCAGGTGTAGACACTATATTTAGTTTGATGTAAATAATACTTTCCTCTCATACTGTTAGCTGATTTTGATTATTTAGTCATATGTTTTGCGTGCCCTGGGCTTTCAGTTCGGTTGTGATGGTTTTATAACTTTGTGTTAGCTAAGGAATGTTTTCTTCAAAGTTAACAGGAAGCCAGTCATCAAAAATATGGGATAATTAACTTCCAAAACCTCATGCGCTGATATCACTTTCTGAAGTCAGATGACCCTCGTTTTAGGATTGTTAGTGAAAACGGTTTGTTTTTAGATGATTTCAGATCAGGTGGTGGTTTGCATGGTTGAATGAGTTAAGATCTACATTAACTCAAATGTACAACCTCTAATCAGTTTACATTTATAATCAAATAATTTATCAATATTTAATATCAAGCAATGATGATATGGCTATATTCTTTCCCTGTCCTTGCGTGTGAAGCAGAGATGGAAGAAATTGGAGCTATTATCATCAAAGATGATCTGGAGGGTGGAAACTGTTTGGTTGACTTTTGTTTGAAAATATAATTTTCAAAGGAATCAAATCAGCGGATATGACGCAGGAACCACAGACTTTTTGTGATTCATGGATGTAAATGAAACATCAGTGTCACATTTGATTTACTATAAATGACATGACCTGTTGGCAAATTAGCACTTATTTTCACTTCACACTTCTTAAGAAGGATATATACAACTATTTAAAATTTGGAGAGGCTAATGCGAACTGAAAAGTGATCCAGTCTGAAGATCTTATAATGTACCATCAAGAACTTTTTTAATCTCCAAAGAGCCAAACAATTATGTGAATAATTTTAGGAAAAAAAGAAAAGAAAATTAGAATGTAGAATAAAGTTGTAGTAATATAGTCGTAATATTTTGAGTAAAAAGTCAAAATTAAACAATCGCAATATTGTAGCAATATGAGATTTGTATTATATACAATTTGCTAAGTATTACTTAAATTGTTCACAAAATATTGGCTATACTATTATATTACTAAAATATAACTATTGTTACAACTTTGTTGGCAATTTTGTACCTTTTCCTCAAAATATGACTTGCATCTTATATTGAGAAAAATGTATTCTTGCAATCTTTGATTTTTTTGGACTATACTACTTTCAGAACTTCAGTGCCGTTTTGGTTGCTTGGTTTGCCATGTTTTTGTTTGTTTTTTAATCTTATCTAATCTTATCTTATCTTTTGATCTTACATTTTTTTTTATGTTGCATTTAAACAGTTATTAACCCCTACATGTGACCCTGGACCACAAAACCAGTCTTAAGCCACGGGTATGTTTGTAGCAATTGCCAAAAATACATTGTATGGGCCAAAATTATAAATGTTGTTATAAATTATATTTATAATTTATAATTATAAATCAATTATAAATCTTTTATGCCAAAATGCATTAGGATATTAAGTAAAGATCACATTCCATTAAGATGTTTTGTAAATTTCCTACTGTAAGTATATCAAAACGTAATTTTGGATTAGTAATATGCATTGCTAAAAACTTCATTTGGACCACTTTAAAAGCGATTTTCTCAATATTTCGATTTTTTCAATAGTTGTATCTCGGCCAATTATTGTCCTATCATAACAAACCATACATGGGAAGCTTATTTGTTATCCAGAATCACATTTAGCAAGAAAATAAGAGGGTTCTTAGGGTGCCCAAGAAATACATTGAAGAACCTTCATTTTTAAGAGTGAAACAAGTTTTATTCCCTGCTTTCTCCCACACATCCACATGTACACACATATCTTTCTGTTCTTGATGTCCTGATGGTGAACACACACTGTTGCTCACTACGCTGCTAAGCACTTTAAAGAGCTTTAGAGGAACAAAGAGGCACTGTTCCCTCCGTGGGATCTGCTGCCCTGTGAGCCCACAGAAAGACCTCTCTGAGACAGAAGCACAGAGAGCCCAGTTCTGAACAGAGAACATAGACTCATCCAGTAGGAACAGTTCATAGGCCCTCCGTCCCTCAAAAGATGATTGAGACAGGAATCATGAAGAAACAGACTGACAACACCCACTCATATTGTTAGACAAAATCATATTATCATTGCTTAATACTTCATATTCTGTAGACAGACAAAAGCTAGAGGTCAGTTAAGGTCAGTCTGCAAAGAAGAAAGTGCTAAAGATGTGACCAGTAACACATTGTTATTAAAAAACACAATATTTCTCATTTGCAAACATGCAATTCTTAAAATCATTCAAATAAAATTACACATGAAATTATTGCATGCACAATATTTCTGATATGTTGAAGCAATATATGTAATGTTTAAGAATATCATTTTTATTTTACTAAAGTAACTTTATGTAAACAACTTGTCAGATTATCCCTGATGAATGTATGACTTGTTGTTTTACTTTTCTCTAACCTGACAAATGCATTGTCGAATATCCAGTTTTCAATCATTTGAAATGAAAGACATAGCATGTGGCACACTCCCGGCATTAAAGCCTCCAGTTATTATAATATAATGTTTTGGCACATGTTCCAGATCTTAATTCAGTGATATTAAAGATAGTATTTTTAGATCTTTACCTCAAGAGACACTCCAGACGGTAGTAAAATCTTGTCTATAGGCATAACTTGACTGGAATTGATGAATGTTGTTGATCATGTTCATGGCTTTAGGGTGGAGTATGTCTTGACTGTGACTCCGTATCTCTTTACATGACTGTGAACTCGGAGACTGATAAACCCAAACATTAGTGAGTAAAGCAAGAGCTGAATGAACATTATATTAGAGATTGCAACTGAGATGAATTGTCATATCACTTAGGTGCCAAACTAAACAAAGAGGAAGATCAACGGTGCAGTCAGAGGTTTGCCTGAACATCAGTGTGAATTTCCATGGAGAACTATGAGGAGAGCATCTGTTTAACAGCACTCATTAAAGCTAGCATTGGTTGAATATTATCACTGTTGCAGCGCGTCCTGATTTTGCTGAACATATTTTGTTGACCCTGGAACAACATTTTACTCCAAAAATTTTATTATTGACCATATCCCTACACCTAAACCTAACCTTAACCATGAGTAATCCCTAAAATCAGAGGAAATGATAGATGAATGACACTGATGTACAAGCACCAAACACTGATTTTAAGCATAAACTTCACAAAATCTATAAACTGGTTCTTCAAATCTGATTGGTTAATCACAATGTTGTTCCAGGGACAACAAAGATGTTGTTCCAGGAACATGTCTCACTTGGTAAAATCAGGTTCTGCACTGTTGCACACAATAAAGATGCACAATACCCCCTAGTGTTCATTTATGTGCACTGCAACACTGTGACACTGCCACCTAATACATTACAGCAAGTTTTCATTCTGCCATTTCACATCATTTATAAAGAGTGAAGTCCTTTGACACAGCAAGTCTATTGATTTGGGTGAAAACGTTTTCTAATCACAGTCTCTGTAGAATTTAATAAACAAATTATAATGAAGTCTTATCTAGAAAACAAAAATAACTTGTTCTAACTAGTGGATAAAGTGTGAACTCTCAGACTTTATCAACTGGAGTTGCTTTTGGACTGTCACTTCACATACATTACATTTTCTAAGATTTTACTTTTTCTAATGTCCTATTTCTATACTAGATTTTTTTTTCTCAGCTACATTTTTTGCCTGCTCAGAAAAAAAAAAACGTGAGCAGGATGGAGGGGGAAAAATCCAAGATGTCCCAGATACCCTAATTCACCTTGCTGTGTTAAAATAAAATAAAATAAATAAAAATTTAAATAAAAAAATATGCCATTCTGTTAGAAATGGTCAGATGAAAGCAATTTACCCTTTGATATGCTCACGTGAAGTGAAGTCAGACATGCATTTAAAATGATTTTTTATTTTTATGTACAAAAACGTCACACTGACTCATTTCTGTAGCAGAGTTTAGAAAAGCAGATTTGCATGCAGGACCATGGTGATTTTATTGAGCATAATAAGGTAGTTTAGGAGCCTCAGGGAGAACATTCCAGTGTTGGTCCGAGGTTGTACCAGCCAGCCATAATGTCTTTGTTTACCTATTAAGAGCAATCTGGGAGAAATATAACAAATCTGTTGATAGACATCCAAGTCTTGCATCCAGAAATGGCCCTGGAGTAAGTAGGCCAAACATACTTTATTGTTTCATTGTTTTCCACTTGCATTCTCACATTTGATAATTTTTCATTTTTATTTTTAGAAAAATATACATTAAGGTTGAAAAGTCCACAGTGAAAATCTAATTTTAAAATGCAGAAATAAAAAGTGAAAATATATTTAATATTGTGCACTATTTATGTGTTGCTTATCAAATATGTGAACTCTTTGCACAGACAGTAAGATGATATTGTTTCCATTGAAGCCCAAAATGCCCTTTGGATCATTCTCAATTCATGCTAGAGATTTATCATCTGAAAATCATGTTCATTTTGTCCATTTAATTATTATATTTTTTTTTTAACTAAAAATAACTAATATAAAAATACAAAATAAAAATAATTTATAATAAAAAATTTATTATACAGGGAAAAAATCCAAAGAAGCTTAGTGGACTTGTGTATGCGGACCCCACACATTTTTTTTTGAAAGGTCCTTTCACTAAATAGCCACACATTACTAAATGGTGCAAATAACACAGACTCACCTCACAAACACTCTGTGAGCTCTTATTCAGTCCGGTGAAATGGTCTGGGAAACATGAATTCTCTTCTGTCTTCTAAACGTACCGGTTTCCAAATGCCTCTTTTAGTCCATGAGCCTTTTCTATGGGGTCAGGGTTCCTTTCCCTGAAAACGACAGAACTCACAATGCTGTTAACACATAGGCTAATCAAGAGAAAGCCCCCGTTAACTCCTCAAAAAAAAGCCCCTCTAGGAAGCCAACTAGCCGCAATAACACTAAGTGCTGTTTGCGTGTGACTACGAGACAGAGTCTTGTTATTTAAACCCCAGTGGGAAAAATGTGAATTTGGCCGTCTGGGACCCTTCAGGCTCAGCCAGGCTCTCTTCTCAGGGTCAGGATAGTCCCAGCTGGGTCAGAGAGTGCTGCCTGCAGGGGGAATACTTTTTTATATTAACCCCCTGCTATTAATGAAACCCCACTGGACTTAAGAGTGATATTGTGATGATACTAAAAGACACGGTCCTGGTCCCTCAGTGCAGACCTGTCACACAGGATCACCGCTTTCCTCATCTGCGTGGAAACTGCTCCTGAAGCTTCTCCACAGGAAATGCTCGCTCTTGTCTGGAAAGATTAATTTCAAATGTCATTAGTGATAAGCAACGTTTTTTTTCATGTCACTGCAATGCTTGATATCAGATTGTCTCTCAGCATGTCCTAGTTTACTTGCAATCTGAGTCAGCTTCGTTCTTTACTGTGTTTTGGCAAATTCTTTAAAAATCACCATTTGTTTGTTAAATATAGTGTTTTGGCAATTTCGATACTGAAGTTAGCTACAAATAACAGTGTAGTACTTCCACTCAATTTAATATATTTTAATTCACAAATCTTGTCCCAAAATCTGTGCAGAACATCAGGAAAAGAAATTATATGATTCATTATATTAGCATTATTGGTCAGTCTATATGGATTTTTAATAATGCATGTTATATATCTCAGAACTCAAAACGCACCACTCAATTTACTAGCTTCACTATTCTGTTAATTGGCCGTTTAGTGACTGAAAATCTCAAAATGGCTAAATAAAATCTTTGCACAATCACTTTAGCATATAACTAAAGAAAATTGCTTTGACATTTGAGATTTCTAAGGGAAAACGCACCTAAAGACCTCATTCTATTCTGTTACCTCTTCATATTTTTTTTTCTGATAAGCTGCTAGAGGTTTTGAGGAAAAGGAGGTTGGTATAGAGGCTGGCTGTGTGGTGCTCATGCAGATGGCTGCACTCTGATTGGCTAGAGAGTCATATCACATGGAGTTTAGAGCGGCTCCTTGCATGGGCTGCCCGGGGGTGAGAGCAACAGCATGGAGCAGCATATGCACTGCTGAGCACACAAACACATGCACACACACTCACTCATGCACACTCGCGCTGAGAGAGTTTACAGACAGACAGTCGCTGGGCAGCAAACATGCTCCTGTCCACGCGGGGTATAAAGCAGTGATTTTGGAGATTAAAGCATGTATTACCACTGATGAGTGCCACAGAAACAAGAGAGATGTCGGAAAGATGCAATATGTTAAGGACCATCACGACAGCTTTGTGCTGTTTCTATCAGAAGAGCTCTGTTATTGGAGCCAAGGTGAGTGAAAGCTGAAATATTTTTGTTAGTTAAAAATGTTAATATTTAAATATAAAGGTTAAAATACTACAAATAAATAGATCTGTAGCACAGAAAGATTGATTTAAAAAGCAGAGAAATTTAGATTTTTTTTCCCCCAAAAGAAAAATTTAGTGAAAAAGAACAGATTAATAGAGAGGTGCCGTAAAAAGCAGATCCTTGTGTAGTTTTATCGTTGCAGTCTTTGGTCTGGGCTCATTAGATACATGGCTTTGTTTCACTATAGTAAGTGAAGGCGTCAGACAAATGCTCACTTACAAGTGTGTGTGTGTGTGTGTGTGTGTGTGTGTATGCGTTCCCATTAAGTTGTAATTGTTTAGCTGCACATCCACCTCCTTGTTGTCTTCAAAACCAGAGTTTGTGAAATTTGTAAACCGTATGTGTAGTTTTGATCCCTCATCTTATGTGTCGTGATAAAGACAGAGAGCTGTTCAGGTCGGGTTGAGTGAATTTATGGGGCGATATAAAATTGGTTGTCCGGCGTGAGGCTGTTACAGTTTTATATGGAGCCGATGTGGGAATGAATCCACCAGCAAGTTGGTCGTACAACTATTCAAACTGAATGGATTATTAATAGCAAGAATATTCAGAGGCTTGCATTACACAAAGTCTACCGGGGGTTTTGGCCAACAGGATGAAATGCGTTCATATTTCTGAGTTTATTGAGCGGACTGAAGTATTTCTGTGAGTCTCCACAGGTGTGGCTAATCGGTTCGTTCCTTCTGATGATCTACGGTGCATCAAAGCCTAGAACACAAAGTGAAGCATATTAGAAAACTTCAAAATTCATTCAACATTCTTGCTTTTAATCAGAGTATCCCTTTAGTTCAAACAGCAAAGCATGGCGCTAGCAATGCCAAGGTCATGGGTTCAATTCCCAGGGAGTGCACACACTGGAAAGAAGTATAGCTTGAATGCAATGCAAGTTGCTTCGGATAAATGCATAAATGCAAATCACACCAACACTGATGACAGATTCCTGGCTTGTTTATCAGAAACCGTCTATATTTTCGAATTCTAAGGCTGAATTGGCCAGAAATAGCAGCATGTTTGTTATTTCTCACGTCTGGCCAGCCAACTCATCGGATCCTTACTCTCAGGGTTTGAACGTCTGTTGAAAACATTCGGGTCTGGTCCACATTTTTGGGCTTGTTTCTAAAAATAGCACTAGGTAGTCATGGAGACCTCCGGTCTTTGATGGTGTTAGGGGTCAATTGGCGTTAGAGGGACAGAGAGGGCAGTGTTGGTGCTTCTTGTATGGATTCTTTCTTCTGAGAGGAAGTTTCTGTCGGAACAGTTTCAGTCATAGAAGGCTTCAACTGCAAGTGAGCAACTTTTAAGTAAATGTCTCAGTGATGGAAACAGCTTGAGGGCTTTACTTTGGTCAGTTTGAGGGGCAGCTGGGGGAAGGAGGGTGATATGCACTGTACAGTACAGCTGAGAATGTCTTCCACTCTGTAGAGGCTTGAAACCCGAAGTGTGACAAGCCTGCCTTAAATAAACATGGTTACTCGTTTAGTAGAGATTTATATTAACACCTCTCAGACATGGAATCTAATGCATGGTGAATAAATTATACTTCTGGGCTGGATCTTCGGTGTTTTTGGGACTAAAACATTATTGCATATGTTTTTGTTGTTGTTGTTGTTTTTTAGTGTTTTTTAAGATGCTGTCAAGTTAAAAGCAGGATTCATTCTTGGTTCCGTCTAGCGGTCTTTGAATGCGAGAATGGATCTTGTGTTAAAGTCCGGATGTTGTGTGATAGTCTGGATCTTATGTGTGATGACTTAAACAATTCATTGAAATTAACTGAAATAAATAATGTCCCCTTTTCTCAAACACTTTCTACATGCATACACAATCTGGACATGCAGCAGAGGTTCCGACACACACTGACAGTGTAACACAGTGGAAGTATCATGGCTATGGCAGATATAAAAGCTCAGCAGAGCGGTTGGACAGCAGGAGGTCTGTCTGATTGACAGGATGCTGGAGAGCTGCTGACACAGCCTGTCACAGTCTCTCAGTGAACACCAAAAGTTTCACCTCCTGTCTTTTGATAAAAAAAAATATGCTTTTGGATCAGGAAAAAAAAAAAACAATGATTCCGGAAAACACTTCATGTGTTCAGCAACTGGCTAAGGAAAACTAAGATTCCTTCTCAATCCACACAATGTATCATAAAATTTAGAGTAAGAATGGAGGGAAAAGTCAATATATCAAAGTATTCACATTATATGAAAAAAATGACATTTATAAAAATACAAACAAATTTAGAAAAAAAAGTTAATGCTGATTCTAATCACTAAATTGGAACATAAATCTTTCATGAGCATCTGTCACATCCCCAGACTCAGATGGTCTGTTTCTTTTCGCTGAGATTTGTCCTGCCCTGTCCAGGAATACATGACTATGACAGACACCCCAGGGACCATCTAGATGGACATTGATGGGTCTGGTGTCCCAGGAGGGCTGATGGGACACTCTGATGGCCCTCTTTGTTTACTCTGATTCAGGAAGGGTGTGACCCAACACCAAACAGCAGACCAGGTCATTTGTCCTGCACATAAGAGGCTGCTAATGACCCGTTGAAGCCCTTGGGAATCTCAACCTACAAGGTTGAGACAGGGGGTCTCCATCCTTCAAGCCCCCACAGGAAGCAGCAGGAAATAACACGATTTTTACATTTTATATTTGTTTATGTAAGTGATGCTTATCCATGCAAAGCCGCCACCACAGTGTGACTACGGTTGCTAAGATGTTTTGATTGGCTGCTTGTTTCTTTGATGTTCTGGAATCTAGGTATGACTAAGACACCTCTTTTACTAAGGTCAAGTAAGCCGCCATATTTTTTTCCCTCATTTATTATCAGCCAGCTATTGAAAGTCAGATCGCTTAGTTAGCGCTCAACAAGCTGCAACATTAAATTATTACTCATGTCTGTACTACAAATGGTGTTCAAATCTCCAAGTACAAGTACTGTATGACTAACAATCTACATGTTCTGTCGGATCAGTTGTCTTGCTGGTTTCCATCACGACAACGAATAAATCAATCTCATACAAACTTGTGTACATGATCTCCATCTTCAGTTGTGCTCATAATCTGCATAATTTCCCTAAATGAACCCTAATTCAATTCATCCAATTTCTTCATTATAATTTGCATTCCAAATGCATGCTACTATTTAAAAATAATCAGCCCCTCAGATGTGTGAAGATAAAAATGGCAATATATAAATGGCTACAACTAAAAGTAGATGTGATTGATTTGATGTGCAAATATGTATACACATAGGTCACATTATTCATCATGGTCCAGTCGAGCTGCTTGAGCTTTGGCTATTTTTAAACATTTATAGGCTCGGTGCACCTCTAAATGGATCCACGATGTCATAGCGCAGAATGAATGCAACGGCCGTGCCAGATAAGCAGTAATAAAACCTAAAATGTGAAAAGCAGGTTCAAAAAATATGTGCATTCAGCACAAACAGAATAAAGTCCCATGCTCACGTTTGTACTAAAAGTTCTATTTTGGTTGGTTAATTTAGTCACTGTATTGAGTAATACAGTTGCAGACATTAGGCACAAACAAGTGCTTTGGGATGATTTTCCCAGCCAGGGTAAAAGTATGTGTCGTCTGGTTACTGTAATTTGTGGCTTGCGGGGTTTGGCTTGGCTCGCTGGTGTCTAGATGGAGAGAGTGTGACGCCCGTCCCTCACTACAATACCAGAGGCATCAGTGTATTTCAGTCCTCACTGTGGCCTGGCTTTGTCAGTCTCTATACATAGTAAGGTTCTTAGAAGTTTCTCCATATAAAGGGAAAAACTGTCTGTTGCGTGGCATGACTTGAATAAATTCAGTTTAATAAGCCCAGAATAGCTTTTATAGCTGCTTTCAAAGAAATGCACCACTCTTTAATTCAGCGGGTTTGTTACAGCCTTTCAAGTAATCATAATACCTGACCATCTCAAAAGTGCCCTCCAGGCTGAGTCCTCTGAAAACATTTTGTGCCTATAAAGCTGTTGAATGATCAGTGACAGAGAGGTGACATGAGGATAAATTGGCTAGGATTATCCACTAGCTGCTCAAAAAGGAAAGACTCTTCAATATGTGTGTATGCGCATGTGTTGCTTTCCAAACACAAATCCGTTACTCAGAGGTTATGGCAAAATTGATCTCTCTCCCATCAATCAACTGTTTGTTATCCACTTAGGGTAAAATGTTTTTTTTTTTTTTAGTTTATTTGAATAGGGACAAGTGTGTCACATAAACACGTTACATACTACAACATTTTAGCGGAAGCTAATTCTCAATGTCCGCCCCTAGTGCTTCTATAAAGCAATATTACTGTAGATGTCATCTGAGTAAAGCAAAGTGTTTAAAACCCTCATAAAATAAATAAATAAAATATACTTTTGTAACAATTTTAAATAATGTATGAATTTCTTTACAGAGTGCAGTGTTATTTTTAGAGCATTTTAAGTATTTTGCTTAAAAACACCCATAAAACATTTTAAAATTATTCATAAATAAATAAATACTATGTACTAATTGGTTCACATAACCGAAAAATCAACCATGCATATCAAATATTAAGTGTAAAATCTTCACTTAAGAGAGAGAGAGAGAGTTTTTACATAATTAAAATGACATTTTCACAAGCTACACAGATTCTTAGTGTACTTAGGATGGATTTACACAATAATGGTGCTTTGAGTAAATCTTATTTATAGATTTAAAATATTATAAACATTGACCATTAATACAAGAGTCCTTAGTAGTCTATAGACACCAGGTTCAAGTTTCTATTAGACAAAACATTGTGTTGATGACATCACTTGTTCTGAGTACTGATGTCACTGTACTCCACACCATGGCTCTCAGCCATACTCGGATGTCTTGGCAGGTTTTAAAAAACCCAAAGTGCCTGATCATCAAGACATAAAAGCCATTTCAATCTGCAAAGATACAGCAACACACTAAAATGGGACTTGTTAATAAAAATACAGCATCGCTGGCACTGTGGCTGCTTAGGTCAAACAGTGACATATGAATTGGAAATTCCACTATTGAGCATGCACATACAGACAGTCACTCATCAATTCCAATTACCTTTGCCCTTACATCAGTTTTATTTGACATGTTACTCAATAGACCTGCTGGGAATGTTCCCCTCATGCAGATTTAGCTGGGGTTATGGTGCAGTGCCGTGCTTGAGTACCCACTGTGCACAACTAGCAGCTAGCACAAAGGTACCACTTTATGTCTCTGAGGTTGGGTACCATACATAGCTGGCATTCCAAGCACTTAACCAAAAAGAAGGCAACACACAAATATGCTTGAAATCCCTAAAATATGGAACAGCCTCTTTTTTTTGCCCTGGTTTTAACACAAGCACAGCAGGCAATCCATCCTTTCGTGTTCGATAGAGCAATAAACCATAGTAAAGTCATAGTAATCTTAGCATGTTTAAAGAGTGCTGTTAGTGCTTAAACCCTTTTAAAAAAAAACAGCCTCATAGAAATATAAATAATAATCACAATACCAAATTATTTAGTCAAATACTGGTTTAGGTTTGAGAAGGACAGGTTGAAAGGTTTGGCATCATTGAGATTTTTTTTAAATGTTTTTGAAAAGTCTTATGCTCACTAAGGATACATTTAATTGATAAAAAAAACATATTTAGTTAATTATTAATTTACATTTAAAATAATGGATTTAAGCAGGGTTGTTGCTGATGGTGAAAACAGTTGTGCTGCTTAATATTTTGGAGAAGTTTCTTTTTTGTACTAAATTATTAATAATTTTTTTTCCAGATTCTTTGATGAACAGAAAGTTCCAAAGACCAGCATTTATTTAAAGTCGACAAAAAACATGAAAGTATAAAGTGCTTTTGTTTTTTGAAAATCTATTTCACTGACAATCGCCTTACATGAGTTATGTTAGTGAGGCACTGAAAGCAAGCCTATGAATGAAACATAAGTCGGGAAAGATAACATACTTTGCTTTATCTTACAAATTAGATTTAGGGTATTAGTCCAAAATAATCAAAGCTCATGTTTCATAGAAACTGACTGAGTGTATTTTTAAGCAGTTTATTGAAAAGAAAGGTTCTAAAACTCCTCAGTTGTGAAATCCACATGATGATTCAGAGCAGTGGGGCGTGTGTGCAGGTAAAGGTAAGGCATGCCCTGTGGCTCATGGAGGCGGAGACAGACAGGAAGGAGGAGGGACTTGTGTCACAGCAAACAGATCAGCACAGGAAGCACGGGATCCATCAGCCAGTCAGATACTGAGTCACAGGGCAAAAAGAAGGGAGGGGAATAGAAAAAGAGAGGAGACTAATAAAAGACTGATACACATACGTAAATTACAGGGACTAACATATTATCTAGGGCCACCATGGCTCTTACATACTCTTCTGTGCCCATCTATGTGCAGTTTTCAAGGGACAAGTACATCATGGATGGACCACCAGAGAAGCTTCGGAGAGAACTAGAAGAAGAACTGAAACTGAGCAGTGAGGAACCACGGAGCCATGCCTGGTATCATGGAGCAATCCCTAGACAGGTACAACTTTCCTGGGCATGTAAAGAGGGAAAGGGGTGGGTGATCATTATGAGATGATGTTTGGATCATAGAGGCTTTCTGTGGTGAAAAGCTGTTTCCCTGATTAAATATATATATATATATATATATATATATGTGTGTGTGTGTGTGTGTGTGTGTGTGTGTGTGTGTGTAGAGTTACTACGTGTCAGCAGGATTGTTGAAAAACTAAATCTGGCAGACAGTAGAGAGGTTTCTCCTGTCAAATCATAGCTGTTCTCTCCTTAAGTGACAACGAATTCATGCCTGCATCTAGCATAAACACTCACCTGATTTGTAAAAAAAAAGAACGAATTAAAGATATGTGGACATATATACATACATATATACATATATATATATACACATATATATATATATATATATATATATATATATATATATATATATACATACATACATACATATATATATATATATATATATATATATATATATAATGTCCTTACGGTAAACTTGTTAAATTTACAAAAAGTACCATGGAAGAATCATGATAGAGTGATGTTGGAGATCAATATCACGGTTCTCTGATACCACATGCATGCTATGTTATGCTATGTTAAAGTGCATATTGATGATTAGATGGTAGAAAAAAAAAAAAAAAAAAAAAATATATAATATATATATATAAAAGAAATCAAAAAACCAAGGGCTATGGTTTATTTTAAGGGATCATATGATGCAATTTCCAATTTTACAAGCTGTTCATGCATAGATAAGATCCCTGCTGCACTAAAGTTGCAAAGACTAAAGTCTCAAACCCAAATAGATATTCTTTATAAAATTTGAGACTCGTCCACACCCTCCAAAAATGTCTTGTTTAAACACGCCCCCACATGTCTATGTCACAACCCAAATATTCAGAAGTGCGCTGTGCATTTCTGAACCAGTAGCCTACAATGCATTTGTGCTCAAAGGCTGTTTCTATAAAGTGGGGCAGTTCCAACTTTGCAAGGACAGTCTGGCACTTCTGCCTCACAGCCTGTAAGTACATTTTCATATTTAAAGAATTTGCCAATGATGATTCAAACGCGAGTTTTGAGCAGTGGAGAGTAGCGTTTGTTGGTTCTCTGATCACAAATGCAGACATGGTTTTATGTTAACACAGTGTGATTTGCAACACAACACGTAAAAATATAGTCACTATAAATAAGTCATTATAATCAGTAATTATGTCCCTGGTGGATGCAACAAATGCCTCATTTGTAATGGGTTTTATTGGTTTTGTTTTGTTGCGCCAGGACACAACATCACAGTATGGTAATGAACGTAACATTCCCGTCACACACTTGAGGTATTCAGCCAATCACAAAGCAATAGATAGCTGGCCAATCAGCATACACCTCACATTTCAGAACAATGAACTTTGTAAAAATCGATGCGTTTCAGAAGGCGGGACATAGATGAGAAACAATAATATACTGTATGAGGAAAATAATGTGTTTTTATTTTTTTTTTTAGCTTAAATCGCATAAACACATTGCATTACATCAAATACACAACATAAGGTTCTTTTTAGCAATGCCTTATGACCCTTTTTAAGAGCCTATTTAATGGTTGATCAGCACTTGCTTTACAAGGTAAACTGGTTTACAAATGCCAGACCTGTCCAGAACAAGAAAAGCCACTTTCACACCCAGACTTGATCCATGAGCAATGGAAGAAAAAAAAACATTTCACTAAAACGAAACACTAAATGTGGAGTCTGGACTGAATGCGAGAATGTAGTAATCTCCGCATGACTTCGAATATTCTGGGTGGTTCATTAACACCAAGCTTTATTTAAAAACAGCGATCAACAGTTTCTCATCATGACAAACACCACAGTGCTGACAGCTACAGATCAGCTCTTATAAAAACTATGTACCCTGGCTCCTCTTTACCATGCAAGAAATGTCCCTGAAACTGACAACTCATCCATCAACAATTGTAGCAGAGCAAGAGTGGTTAATATAGTGTTGAAGCATGACTGCTATTTGACCCGAGATGTATTTATTTAAAGGCATCATATGATCAGAGCTGCCAGCATCCAGAGTCAGCCTACTGCTTACACCACAAATATACCAGTCACAATGGAACAAACTTATTCACACATCTCATGAATGACCTTAGAATAAAGTTCATCGGGTTCATGATTGAGAAAAACTCCTACAACTAACACAATGGATAAAAAAGGTACCCTTTTAAATGAATCATTTTTGTGAGGATTCTCTACAATTACATTGTATTATCCATCAGCACTGTTTTGAGGAATCAGCAGGGAGTCTGATGATTCTTTAGAGTAACTACACATCCTGTGATTATCACAAACCCCTGACAGCATGCGTGCTGCACTGCAGCTTGTGTTTACCCATGAGTCTTTCAGCTGGACGAGTCTGACCTGCTCGGCTTAAGTTAATCGAACAAACTACAGACAAGAGAAGAGGAAAGACAAGCATTTATCGAGTTGACATGCATCTCTTTATGACCAGTGGTGTGAAATGGCCTGTGCTTGATTTCAAAATTGTTTCCTGTAAATTCCCGTCTGTCTTTTGTCACTGTGGAAAAACTACGAAAGGATGCATATTTAGACAAACACAATGCATTGCTGTTACGATCCGAGCATTGCTGTATAGTGAGCTTTTTAGCTGCTGTTATATACCATAAGAAAAGCCAGAGAATATCGGTTTAGCACAAAGTAATGAAAACAGTCATAAACACTGAGATTCTAATCACTTAATGACTCTTTTCCTGGTGCCACTGCCGCCCCACTGCTCCAAACACACTTTAACAGATTTATTCATGTTTGATCTTTTCATGAGCACCTAGTGAGAATATGAAAAAATGACACATAAGCATACTTTAATAAAATCTTCTCATATGAAATAAAAAACTAAAGAGATAATGACATATTCAAAACAAAGAAGGAAATATATATTAAAATATACAGACTTCCCCCCCCCCATTATTCTAGACTGATTTTTCTGACCTCCAGAATGATTTACATACTGACACATTAATATTCTGAACAGCTTCCAGAAAACTCAGTTTGGAGAGGTAGTCCGTCATTCTAAACTGGTTGAATGCACAAAAGAAAGTAAGATCTAGGTCATGCCATGACTCACTGTCATAAAAGTAGTTCTGTATTGTTTGCTGAGGATGTGAACATAATCTGATTTGACAGAATATCATTAATACAAAGCCATACTGGCTTCAAAATGTTTCCTTCAGTTTCTGAGCTTGTTTGAACTCCTGCACGAACACCACAACTTAATGTGCATGTGCACTAATATCTAAGCCAAGATCCAACATGCAATAACCTTGAAACTAAAATTGTGTGTGTATGTTTGAATTTAAGGTGGCTGAAAACCTGGTTCAGAGAGATGGAGACTTTCTGATCCGAGACTCCCTGTCCAGCCCGGGAAACTACGTTCTGACCTGCCAGTGGAAGAACACCCATCGACACTTCAAAATCAACAAACGCGTGGTAGCCATGAACGAGGCCTACTCGCGTGTTCAGTACCTGTTTGAGAAGGAGGGGTTTGACAGCGTCCCTGCGTTGGTGCGATACTACGTAGGCAACCGTGAGCCGGTATCTGAGGTTGTCGGAGCAATTATCTTTCAGCCAATCAACAGAGGTCTGCCTCTGAGATGTCTGGAGGAGAAATACGGAGTTGGATCTATACGTGTAGAGGCGGGATACTCTGAGAGAAAGAGCCTGACTTCCAAACGGTTGAGTCTGAATATAATGAACGGACACACCCAGGATCACACCATCAGCCATGGGAACCTCCTCAGGTGAGAGAAAGACTATCCTAAAGCACTTGACACTATTATGTATTGCCACACTTTACTGCCAAGAAGAAATATTCTGGAATTCTTTAAATCATATATTTGAGAAAATAAGAGAGATTCATTATTTTACCCATTAAAGGACTGATTGTTATTTAATATTCTAGTTCTTAAGCGGATTGTATATTATGGCTTTTTCAGGATCTGTATTTAGCCTTTTTTTCATGTAATTTGTAATGCTTGTAATTTAGCTGTCACCCAAAAAAAGAGAGGCCAATAATTCATTCCTTTCATATTTTCAACACTTGGCTAGACAGTAAATCACAGAGATGCAGCTCACGTGATTCAACCTTTTTGAGCTACTTCAAGTAAAAGGAAATGTATCTGTGGTTTGACAGTCCCATCCTGAACTCTGAAATAGAAAAGAAGCATTAAAACTGAAAATACTAGTAATACCATTGAATTAAATTGGCATTATATAATTGGGGTCTACTTTGAAAAGTGACAAGTCATGAATATACATATTAACCTAAAACCTTTACAATAAAACTTATATAATTTTGTCAATACTTGTTGGGTCTTGTAGTGCAGTTCAGAATCTCTCCACTGCAATCTCTTGGAAATCCTTGACTAATAAGGACCCCGAGAGGAAGTAAATAAGGCACTTTTCAAGCTTGTAAATTAAGAAAATAGCCGGCTTTACTTTTTAATATTAATTAATTAAATTTGTATTTATGTGGAACTATTTACATGTTAATTTATTCAGTCCTACGATGTGGCAGCTCAAAGTTAATATATAGAAATCAGCATCAGTAAACATAAAATAAGTGTAAGTTCTACTTATATGTGAAGATTCAACACATGAGAGTCTAATTTTTCAAAACAATGTGTCAAAATAGCTTATTAACTTGGCAGTTTAAAAATGTTTAAAGAGCCAGTAAGATGAAAATTCTAAGCTTCATATCACTGTTTATAAGTCCTGTACATTAGGTTTAAATCCATCCAAGGTTAAAAAACATTGTCATTTTGTCAAAATATCATTTTAAAATTACCTCAATTCTCAGAGATCCCCAAATGGTTCGCGTGAAGCTGTTCAAAAGATTCAGTTTCCTTAAACCCCACCTTTCGGTAGCATACTGTGTTCTGATTGGTCAACTAACATAAGCAGTTTGGATTGGTTGTTCCGCACACACCTCCACGGTAAACTATGTGTTAGCATCTGTTTGGGGTGAATTATGTCTTATTCCTCTCATCGCGAAGCAAACAGTAAAATAAAAAACTTGAACAGTCTCGCTGCTTTTTCTTCTGTGTGGGTGTATTTAAGCTGCGAGCTTCAGTTTGAATCTGAATAGCGCGTTCAGCGCGGGGGCGTGGACACATTAGATATGATGAAGGTAGACATGAAAAACAGACATCGCGTTGTTTTTATATGGATTACTTTATTACAGAATATCTGTTTTCGGCAGCACTTGTTTAAAGTAGACATGTCAAGCTTTCTATAGATATCTCTCTCATGTCTCTTCGTTGAGTATTTACGGAGTTACACTTCATTTTAATGACGTTTTTGTAAATGAAGATCAGCGCAGACAAAGGCTGCAGACAGCACACATACTGATAAGACGCTCGGGAGAAAACAAACACATAACTTCATAATCATACTTCGCGTTGTGTTTCGGAGATGCTCGTTGGTCCAAATAAAGTTGGTAATGAACCCTCTTTTATGGCCAAACGCTTTGAAAATCCCGCTGTACTCACCGAGATTAGAAAAGCAGTCATCAGTGAAAAAGGGATTTGTTGTACTGCTCTGGTATTGTGGTGAAAATGAATTTTAGCCATTGGTTCTTCTGATCTTCATTCTTTGGCAGTGAAAATAAAACAAACTTGCCTTTACAATTAAAAACACACCGTCTCCTCGACATGATGCTATCACACCTCTATCTGTGTGTGGGGGGGTGGGGCAGGGCAGAGTTTTGTTTCTCCCAAGACGGTAGGCGGAGATTATTATGCAAAGTGCTCCTAGTGACGTACATAGAGATGGGGAAAAGATTTGAAATCTATTATGACTCGTTTCAGCGATTCAGAGTAGATTCCTTACTTTAGAAGCCAATAACTTTATAAATCGTGTCCTTTTTGGTTTAATTATTTGCACATTGTTGGACAGCTACACTGATGGACAGCTACATCATACACTGTAGTACAGGTAATTTTTGATTTCCCATCTGTGTGGCTCTTTAATAATTGTGCAGGTTGCCTAACATTAATTTAGAGACTGCACTGAATTTATACTTTTCAAAATGCATGCCATGCAGCAGGAACATTGAAATGAACACAGTTAAAAGTGGTGGAAACTTCATGTCATAGCCCAAAAGACTTTTAGAGAACAATCTAATTGGCCTGTTTTTCTCCTTCACAGCAACAAGGATAAGTGTGGGAGTCAACCAGCATGTCTAAACCACGTTCAGGAGAGGAGACGGCCACTGAAGACCCATCAGTCGGAGAGCTTTCTGCCTATCGGTGAGTGCCTGTCAGCTCTCATCTTCACTGATACGCCATCACACCTCCAGCTCTTCAGTGAGTATTAGTCTGACAGACCTGAAAACCAGTCATCTTTCTTTGTGCCAAAGAGAAAGTCAAGCTAATGTTATCGCCTTTGAAATTCACTTTGGGTTAATGAGCGTTAAATATGTGAAATGAGACGTGGGATTGAAATGCAAAATAAAATGTTTTGTTGAAGAGGCTCTGTGGAGAAGAATAAAAGTGGGGCTGGAGATAATTTATGCCTGTGTCAGTGGAATAAATATGGTTTATGCAAAAAATGCAGCTCTGCTGTCCATTTCTGAAACCAGAGTGCTGAATCTGCTTTACCATGCAGAATGTCAAAAGAAAACTTTGCAGCTTTGAGTTTAACTTCCTTTTTGCCATGTCCATTCACATCATACTGTCTACTTTAGTCAATAAATAGCTGATATCATGCATATGCTTTCAGGCTGTAGGCCCCAGGCTCAGGTTCAACATATGCAGCACCAGCCGTTCCCCAAATCACCAGTTTTCCGCACAGGAAGCGAGCCAGTTCTGAGCCCCACAGTGCAACGCAGAATGGCCTTTGACAGCCAGCCTGGTGCAGCCATTCGTGGATCTGACAGCCAGCTGTGTCCCAAACCGCCCCCTAAACCCAGCAAGGTTCCCTCTATGAGAATCTCCTGCACCCCAGGCTTGAAGACCCTCTCCCCAACTGCCCCCCCAGTAAAGCCTCATAAACATCAACCTTCATCCCAGCAACAGCAGCAATCGGGCAGTCCAGAACTAAGCTACTGTGAACTGAGTCCATACAACCCTGCCGACTGGGAAAAGATGAATAGCTCACAGGCTAACAGCTATGTGGAGAGGCTAAAGACTGAGGAGGAGTTAAGGACATTGATGCCCTACCATAATGACATTGATGCCCTAAATAACGACAGTGAGGAAGACTACGAGGAGAACGTGGGTAAAGAACAGGATTGCAAGAAAGGTTTCCAAAGACCCGTGTTTGAAACTGAAACCGCGTTCAAACCTGGTGACATCAACTTCCGGCTTCTACCACTGGAAAACAAGCCACTGGAGATGACAGTCCTGAAGAAAGCCAAAGAGCTTCTCGTCAGTCAGGATCCAAAGACCATCGCCAAACACATCCTGAAAGCGGACTGTCAGGTAATAATAATTATGTGCCTTTGAAGTCAACATACATTAAAAATTTGTTATATTGATATTGATTCATCAACATTAATGCATTAGGTATTATGAACGAACATTGAAAAACAATTTGAAACTGCATTTATTAATGTAGGTTCATGTTAATTTATAAATACGCCATTACTAATTGTTAATTTTTTTTTATTGCTGATACATTAATATAAATCTAAACAACTTTAAATGCTAAAAAAAGAGAGTTATATATGTAGAAATTAACTGTATATTTAAATGCAATAGTTCATGAGACATAAAGGACTAACTAAACTGGACCTTCCAAATAGCTAATTAGGATTTGTTTATGGAAGCTACTGTTAATTTTGATCAGTTAATGTATCCTCACCGAATAACAGTATGAATTTCAAAAAACAAAAAATTATATATATATATATATATATATATATATATATATATATATATATATATATATATAATATTATATTATATATGCGCACATTACAAAAGCTAATATATATATGGAAACCCTAAAATAGTATTTTATTTAACAGTTTATCCATCACAGATTATTTATCGGATAGCTTTCAAACTGGGTACATAAAATAAGGATGTAAAAGAAAATAAAAGTAAAACTGAGCATTCAACAACAAAGGAGCAAATCAAGACAGATGAAAGCAGAATTGTGGACAGCCATCCACACCCACTTACTGAATACAGTCATGACCAAAAGGTCTGCAATTACAGTCTCATCGTGTGCGTCAGCCTGTTCTTCAGGTTGTAGTTTTGTTCTTTTAGCGAAGCAGATGAATACAACACAGTTGTGCCACACTGCAGGGGCTGAATGTAGATGAATCCAATTAAAAATGACCCAAAAAGCCTCTTATGCACATGACTGTCCACTTCTTCAAACGTCTTCCTGCTTCTGAAAGTGGCTTCAAATAGTGTGTCTGTGTATATGGGAATTTAATTTTAAGCTGGCTCATAATGTCACTCACAGGACCAATATTATGGACAAAAACAGTCAACCCCCCACAACCCAAATTTAGCTTAGCTTCTGTGCAATACTTTTCAATTCTGTATGATAATTCGTTTGATGCGAATGCTGTGCGTTCATGCTACAGGTTGCCAGGATATTAAATGTTTCAGAGGAGGTGAAAGGTCAAATGGGTGTGACCTCTGGGCTGGAGCTGGTGACCCTTCCTCATGGGAGACAGCTGCGGCAGGACCTCATGGAACGGTAAACTGATGCTGTCAACACATGATCTATTAAGCAGATTTCTGATGACTCATAAGGGTGGACAGCTCTTTCAGAGAATATTAGTGCTTATATATGTTAAACAGTCTAAACAGAGGTTTTGTAGTAACATTCACAGACAGTAATTTGCAAAATCAAGAGTCATGTAGGCCACACATTTAACATGCATGGCTGGTTCTTTTTAAACAGGCATAACACTATGGCGATTGGAGTTGCTGTGGATATCCTGGGGTGTACAGGAAGTCTGGAGGAGAGAGCAGCCACCCTAAACCGGATCATTCTGGTCGCTCTGGAGCTGAAAGACTCCATGGGAGATCTTTATGCCTTTTCTTTCATAATGAAAGCACTGGACATGCCTCAGGTACCCAACAGCTCCTTCTAGCTGCCCCTTTCACTTGACTTGAGCTAGAGACTTTTTTTGTCCCTCTCAGTGTGTGGTCAACAAGTGTAGGAAACATGCTTTAATCCGTGGGAATTTTGTTGTATAAACAGATTACCAGACTGGATCATACGTGGACTAGTTTGCGAAGAAAATATACACAGTCGGCCATTATTTATGAGAAGTCTTTGAAACCGTTCTACAAAGGACTCTATGATGGGAGTGGTGAGTTTCTGACAGTAAAACATCTTTCAAATGCCCTTCATAGGTCACCTTCAGTTAAGTTCTTGTTCTTGTCTTTCCAGCTGAAATCCCACTGAGCAATGCTAGTGTTCCTCTGCTAATGCCGCTGCTCACCTTGTTGGAGAGGCCTGCGGTCGCCTTTGAGGGAATGGACACCTGGGAGAACAACGACCAAGGCTGTGAAATCATGTTCCGGCACTTGGAAGGAGCTCGTGCTGTTGCACGCAACGCAGACACATACACCTGCAACGCACAGCGGATCCTCCAAGGTAAGACAAGGACATTACAACAGTCATTTCAGGTGTAACATGATGCTTTAACTTGAGGGAACTGGTAAGCCAAACACATTTATGTGATAGCAAGTTCATATGCCACTGGATTTGCAATAAAGCTGTTCAGGTCGTAGTCGTAAAATCCAGTTAAAAGGCCTGGTTACCAAAACAAGCACAGAGCAAGACCAATGCAGTCTGATTCACAAACATTAGACTCTAATGAGCCGGTTCAAAATAATCACTCAAAAAGACTCTCTAACAGTCAGAGAAATCATTTAGAGCAGTTAATAAATTAACATGATTCACTTCCTGAAAGAGTTATCACTTCAATCATGTCTGACTCTCAATGAAGCCACTACTACAGTGATATATACTTAAGGTTTGGGAGACTTAAATCAGTGCAATTTCCAACTAGTTCTTTTAAAACAATTACATTTTAGGAAGGAAGGAAGTTACATTTTACAATTGGCTATCTTTAACAGTGAACAATGCTTAGCATTTATAAACTGAGGTTAATCTCTATATATACTATATAATATTTAAAATATTCTCATTTAACATTCGCTAAAGTATGAACATCTGTTACGTTAATGACAATAAATCTAAAGTTACCAAAAAACATTCTTTAAATGATATTTGACTGTCTTTCCAGGATTCCAACCTAATGATGACTTGTTGGAGATCTTGAGGACTGATTTCCAGTTGCGTCTGCTGTGGGGCAGCAGGGGGGCAGCTGTGGACCAGACAGAGCGACACGACAAATTCAAACTCATCCTTACAGCCCTGTCCAGAAAACTAGAGCCTCCAGTCAAACACACAGAACTATAAACCAGACACTTTTTGTAGACTCTCTGAACTTCTCTGTGGAGTCGGGTCAAAGGTCATCTGCATCTGAAACAGGACGTTCTCTAACAGAATGTGAGCTTTAAAAGATCACATGCAGATTACAAGTTGGAAGCCATTTATGAGCACAAATGGAACATGCACCTTCCAGAGGTGTGCTGTGCTCCACACTTATGAAATGGGCAGGTACCAGTTTTCCCTTCAAGAAAAGATGGAAGGGTACATAGAATATATCTAATGGCCAATATATCATCCACCCAAAGAAATACAGATACTGCTGGAGGCAGAGAGAACACTTCATGAGAGGTGTATTGATGTGCTCAATCATTTGACACGTAACGTGATGGATAAGAGAGGACTGAGATGATGGACACCACCTTCAGGACAAATTTGCAGCTCTATGAAGGAACATGATGTAATTATATTTGTATACTTAGAAATATCATGAAGTTCATTGGTCAAAGCAGTGTTGACAGGTTTAAAAATACCACATGGAAAAGATGTACATAATCATCACTATAGTGTACGCATGTAAAGGCTAGTTTGTGTAATATATTGTATTAAGTGTTATTAATCTGTAAATAGTCACTTATAAATGAATAATTCTGAAAATATTGAATAAATATCTTATAAAAGTTAATTGTTACACATTTTTTCTCATATGTGTAATATATACTGTATAAGGATCTGTAAGACTTTTTTTTTAATTCAGCAAGTATTCATTAAATTGATTAATAGTAGTATAACTGATTTTTTTTTTCGAATTAAAGATTTGTATTTCAAAGCTGCAGTCGGTAACTTTTGACGCTCTAGCAGTTAATAAACAGAACTGCTTGCGTCTTGTGGAAGAACATTATAGCCGGAGCTACTTCTCTGTTTATGTCTATGAAGAATCACAAAGGTACTGGGATACTCCGCCGCGGTACCCCCGAAGCAATCTAAAATCTTTGTAAAAAATCTTTTTAAACTTTTTACAAGTTACCTACTGCAGCTTTGAATAAATGCTGTTCTTTCTATTAATGTATCACAATTTCCGCAAAAATGATTACGCAAAAAAGAAATGTTTGAGCACCAAATAAAAATATTAGAATGATTCCTGAAGGATCATGTGACACTGACGACTGTAGTAATGATGCTGAAAATTCAGCTTTGCCATTACAGGAATTGATACAATTTTAAAATATATTAAAATAAAAAACAATATTCTATATTGTAATTATATTTCACAAGTGTAACGTTTTTCTTGCATTTTGATCAAATAAATGCAACCTGGGTGAGCCTAAAACATTAGATATAAAAAATGTACAAACTTTTGAATAGTAATGCATTATTGACAAAACTATTATCTACAACAACACATGATGCACTGCATATACATTATTCGCAAGTTAGAAACCTTGGCTGCTGAAAAAAAAAAAAAAGAAATCAAAAATTGATTTAATTCATTCTATGCAGTAGGAATATAAAATACATCAATCTTAACAGAGTGAAGGACTCCAAAAATTGAAAGTCAGGATGAACGAGACAGACATAGGTATTTATTTCTCGGTTGCTCTTGCTCCAAACCAATCCCCAGTATATAGTGGTCAATGCTATCTTACTGTACAACACATTCACACAAAAGGAAGCATTCACATCAGATATCATTCACTCCCTAATATTCCAATTCAAATGCAACAGGGTAAAAAAGTGCATTGGTTAAGACCAGGGTCCTATTGAAAATAGGGTTCAGACAGGAAGAAAAACGGGTTACAAAGCGATTACGGCACGGTTTTTAAAGTAAAGCCTGAAAGTCACTCTCTCGGTAAAAAAAAAAAAAAAAAAAAAAAATCACGATAAAAACATTCATTCTGAAATAAAGATGTTAATACATACAGTTTAATAATAGAAACTAACTAGGTAGGTACATATGTGTATATGCATCCATATGCATACACAGTTTAATATGTAAGAATCACATTCACAAATACACGCACTTGAGATCAGATTCTGGAGACATGTGGTCCCTTGTTAGGGGAGGCAGTGAGCATGTTCTTTTAGCAGATGTGACATCAGGAGCTGAACGAGAAATGGAGAGACCACCGCAGAGAGCTGGCAGCCCAAGAACAAGCAGTTTTTTGGGCACTGAGAGTTAGATAAACCCTTACAGGACTTTAGATGAAGGCTGGTGTCCAGAGGTCCTTGCTGGCGTCTCTCTGCTCATTTTATATGGTGTTGGGTCCCCCTGCTGGTCAAATGCAGAACTGCATCAGGCTCCTTCCAGCCTCCAGACTATGAATAAGAGGGCGGGGCCAGTGGGTGGATGTTGCTGTGGGAACTGTTGCATTGGCTACCAACCCATGCTTCCTCTACTCTGATAGGTCATGCTTTTGAGACTTACATCATGGTTAAAGTGGAATGCATCAATGAGGAAATATAAAAGTCGAAAGAGAACAGTCAACAGAAACAGACAAAAAAGTGGTTGGGATAATAAGTGGTTAAAATCCTAATAAGGGTTCAACTGATCAAAATGGAATGAGGAATGAAAGGCTGCTGGACCATGCAGGTGCACGTTATGATGATCATGAGATGACGGTACAGACAGACATTCAGCTCAATATGTTAGTGCCAGGCAATGACTATTTTTGGGTTCTCCGTTATTGCTCAAGTGCATCTTTCCCCGTTCTCCCATGCCTTCCCAGCACACCCTGATATTCCCTGGAACGTCTGCTGCAATGGAATGATGTTAATGGTCATGACAAAAACAGCATGCAAACATGCAACCTGCCCCAGCACAATCTTGGTCTTAAATCCGCCCCACCGCCCCACTAACAGACCCACAGCAGTGAGTCCCATCCACCAAAAACCACAGAACCCCACTCATCCAATCAGGAACCTGTAGCCACAGAGAAAAGAGAAGATAGAGTCATTGACAGGTCCACCCACGACAACGATTGATCAGCGACAGAAGAAAAAGACGCTTGTGAGCCAGCCCAACTGAGTGTTGCTCTGCAGTTTCCTTGGATTGTATTTATTATATGCCTTTAATTTCAGGTCACATATGAAAAATTTACTTGCACCACTACATGTTTAAACAGAAGAGTAGCACTCGCAGGAAAAGTTGAAATGAAACCGGTTTGGTGCTACTTATGAGGAACATTTAGCAGCAAGGAAATATGAATAACTGCATGAAAGGTCAGAAGTACATCCTCGTACTGTGATTGGACTGTAAAAACAATGAGGAGATTCTCCAGGAAGAGTGGACTTGAGTTTAAACATGCATAAAACATAAGAGCTGATGATTGAAGTGTGACCGTTTTCTCATTATTATAATGAACAAAATATCTCTCAGACAAACAGATATTTGAAAAGGATCTGATGCATTTTGTTCAGGTTTGCTCCGCTGGTATAAAACCGTTTAAAAACAGTGCATTTAAGAGCTAATTAAAAATGATATTAAAGCGATACAAATCTCTACAATTCTACAGATTGATCTGCCGCAGCAAAGTCACAGTGTAGAGGAAATAGTCACTTTTAGACCGTGTGTGTTTGTCCTTGGGCTCACATGGTGAACAAATGCATATGGCAGTCAGCCGAGCTGCACTTGATGAGTCACGATAAATCTGACACACGCTCCCCCATGTGTGATGTCATGACTAGGAGGTGCTGCCGTGGCTGATGTCATATGTACGTGACCGCACCTTTGCTGTTTTTCTCCAGTGTGATCTCCACATAGGACGTGGGGACGTAGCCCTCCTCTCCCCCTTGTTTCCGAACCCGCGTCCATCCGTCACCTTTATCTTCCTCTATGACGTACAGCACCTCGTTCTCCTTCATTACCAACGTGCCTTCGTTAGAACCTAAGGAACAAACACACATAAATAAACACAGAAACTATGGCATACTGTTGATTAACAGAAAATTATTTCAACTTAAAAAGATTTTTTAGGTGCAAAAGCAGAAATCGTTGTGAGTTATTGTGAGTTATTTAGTAGAAAGTCTGTCCTTGCATTTGATAGTAATTGGTGTGGGTGGAACTGGTTGATAAAAAGTGCTTTTATGGACATTTATAACTGACATTATGCCACAAATGTTTATAACAAAACTCAAATTCTCTTAAAGAGGTCATTAAATTGAGAATAAAATATTCTTGATAGTTACTCATACAAGAGGCTACTCGACAATGAAAACAGAAGTCAAATCTAACTCCCCAGTTTAAAACATGAAAACTTTTCTTTTCCACCCTTCAGAAACCAGGAGAAGAGGTACATCGTTTTCACAGCAGTGGGCATTTATGCAGGAAGTAACAGTTCTTCAAAATTAGCATGTTCCACAAAGAGAAAAAATTTGAATAGAAAATGATCCATTTCTCAAATACTGGACTTTTTTTAGTGCAAAAAACAAGCTAACCTTGAGAAAAGTAAGAACAAAATTAAACTGCATTTCATTACCCCTTTAAACTAGGATCATTTAATGCAAGCTGTTTTTGTACCATCAAAAGAGTAGAGAGCTTTGCAGTGGCCGATGACAGGGAGAGGATCGTCATCGTCAAACTCATCATCAAATTCATGTGGGTCCGGCTGCGGTGGAGACCGATGCTCCTGACTGTGATCATCTGTGTAACTGCCTTCAGGGCTGAAAGGAAGAAGAAAAGCGTCAATGTTTTAAACTGGCTTTTATGTTCAGAGCCAGCTGTGTGACATGTGGAGGCGCAAAGCACTTCGATAAAACTGAAAGGTACAATCGTTTCATAAGACGACCATGCAAAATAATGAGAAGCTATTATTCCATTGACATAACATGCATTTTAGATACACTACTATTCAAAATATGTTTAATGTTTTAAAAAGACATCTTTTATGGTCTTATGCGAAAATACAGTAAAACAGTAATATTGTGAAATATTATTACACATTTTTTTATAAGAGTTTTATAAAAGTTTTATATAGTAATATATTTTTTAATACATTAAATATTTTTATGATAGCAAAGCTGAATTGTCAGCATTATTACTCCAGTCATCAGTGTCACATGATCCTTCAGAAATTATTCTAATATGCTAACATGACTACTTAAATCCCACTGCTCTGCCTTTCTTCTCATTTATATCTACAAAAATATTGCAAAACAGCAAGAACACCAGCAAGAAAGCTCTTCTACGTATGGATAAACAAACAGCACAGGGACTCATAAAAGGAGTATACTAGACATATTATTGGTCTGTTTATCTTCAGAATGCATATAATGTAATCAGGAAATGCAGACCTCTCTCTGCCGTGAGGTGCGTGGTGGTTCACATCTGCACTGGCCCGTCGCTCACTGCGGGATCCGTGCTTTCCTTCAACCTCAGCTAGCCAACTCTGAGTTGGAGAGAGAGTGATGAAGAGTGATAAGGGTCCAAATAATTTGGACTACTAATGAACAGCTGTTAAATATCAAAGGCTTATTATGAGAAACTTAAAGACAAGTTGCATTTTAAGTGATGCAGAAACCGCATTATGTCCATTCCTCCACTAGATGGGGCTGACACACAGAGCCACTCAGCTGTTTTATGTCACATTTATCCAGATGTACATTCTCAGAGGATGTGCTTCCTTATAAGACCACAACAAAAAGCCGATCCTCTGGAAAGGTTACCTCATTTTTATGGATCTCAGAGCGGAGCTTCTCCATGTTGCATATGGTCTCTGAAATCTTAGGCTGGAGACTTCCGGGATCTCCCATCTGAGGATTCTTCTCATAGACATCCTTCATTTTGTTAAGAGCATCTCTGTGATAAAAACGTTATGATGTTAAAATATTATTCTTTATCCATTTAATAGGTCTTAAACAGTTTAAACTTTGAGCATGCGTGGCTGCAAACAGAAAAATAAATACATAAAAAAAAGTAACCAAAACAACAAGAATAATAATTTAATCAAATAAATAATACAGCAATATAAATTAATATTGTTATTTTTATAAGTAAATTCCATTTTTTTCTGCCTATAGAAAATTCAGCCAATATAAATATGTTTTTCTCAGCAATTGTTTTCATGGAAACATTTCTACATAGAGAAATTCTTTTTAAAGAGAGAGAGAGGGACACTCTCCATGGTCTACCTTTGGTCCATTTCTTTCTGCAGCTCTTTATTCAGCTCATCAATCCTATGTTGAAGTTTTTTGCGTCTCTGTTCAGGGGGAAGGTGGCTGAGGTCCTCTAGTGTTGGTGCCTGTACAAATACAGATTATTGGCTGGAGGCACATGGTATAAACAGCCGTTCTTAAGAGAGGTGTCCTTCCTACAGCTTAATGGGCCCATTTGTTTGCATACATTCCAATTTAGCAATTCCACTGAAAGTTTATAAGCATTTAGCCACACTATGAGAAAGACAGGTTTAAACTGTACAACTTGAGGAAGGAGGGGGTTTCATTGCAGTCAAAGCATCCTAGAACTAAACACTCAAACCTCATATCACATCTATACTACAGCAGTCCAAAACACACATCACTTACCAGCTTTAAAGACCACTGAGAGGTTATGGTTACGCCACGCCATTTCAAAAAGAACAAAGACACATTTCTTAAACAGCAGTCGTTCAAATGCATTTTGACTGATGATTCAAGTCAAGTTTACACAGAATGACACCATCTTATCAGGTTTTAGCCTGTAGCTTTAGCTCAGTTCTTATGAGTACCATGGTTAATAATACCACAATAAATACATTTTGGAAGACTGATCAAAAACCTGAATCAGCCTGAAACCTCAACGATCTCATTTTTATTTTCAATATTTGTTTAATCTAGGTTCTAAGGTAGAAGGGAAAAGAAGAACAGGTAATATAGTGGAATTTGGTTTTACAGAAGTAGGCCCCGATGTGGTTTTCAAGTAAGTTAATATGAACTAACAGGAAAAGGTTATTCATTATGACAGTTTGTCAGTGTGTTAGTCAACACCACAATAGATGATTTAAAGAACTAGTTCACTTCCAGAATACAAATTTCCTGATAATTTTCTCACTGATGTTTACGTCTTTCATTATCAAAAAAATTCAAAGGTCTTTGTGGAAAACATTCCACGACTGTTCGTTTAGCTAGTTAAGACCCTTATTCCTTGGCTTGCGAAGTGTGAAGTGTCATAATTTGCTCTGTTGTTTAGAAAAGGTCAGACTGGTACTCTCTGAAGACAATTAAAATGACTTTTCAATGAGAGAAACAAGCAACATCAATCATGTCAATGCAAAAATCCAGCATCTGCCAGAGAGAGTACAGGCAGTACGTGTAACTCATGTAACTAAAATTACTGTCAGTGTGAACACAGGTATATGGAAAAGAGCTACTGTGCTGTATTCTGTAATATGTAAATGTGCATGTGTATAAAAAATAAAGCAATAAACACAAAAAACACCCACCCAACACTCCCTCCACCATACTCTGCAGACTTGCGCAACAATCATACAAGCGTTTAACCCCACAGCTAAAATTAGGGGCACAGTTCTTTGGACCCAGATAAAGTCTTATTCCTTCACTCAAAAACAATTGTGATTCACATTTTCCTCACATGCAGGAATTAGCCAAACCTTGGGTGAGAGAAACCGGCCCAAGCATAAGCACCAACGTCATAATCACTGCAAACCCACACACGCCAGTTTCGGACCGACTCTTACCCCTCTTTTCACAGTTCGGAAGGATGGGATCTTAGATTTTGCATTTTTCATTTCAGATAGATGGTTAGCTATCCGTTCTGTAGAAAATTTAGGAGTCTGGAAATGGCCAGAGGGAAAACTCGGGAGAGAAGGGGGAGGGATGGATGGGGGAATCTGGGACAACAAAGATTTACGGTGAACTACGAAACAAACACAAACAAATGAACATGCAAGACCCATCTAAAATCACTCATCTAGCTAGTTAAATGGCTGAATGAGCAAAATCTAGCTTGTTAAATGCTGCTTAGAAGGAAGTTTTAACTTTCATTACATCATTCAAATTAAGGGTTTTTAAAAACAAGAACTACTTTTAAGGGAAGGAAAAACGTGAAGTCATGTTGTTTAAAAGATATAAAAAGGTCAGGAAGTCTAGGTACTGACAGCATAGGTTTGAAAGCAGAAGTTAATGTTCTACCTAGCCATATAATCCTTTATTGTTCACACGAGCCAAAGCAGAGAGACTGGACATCATGTGGGCTTTTAATTTATCACCTATTCTAAGCAAATGAGCCTTAAAATGGAACAGAAAACAGCTCCGCAATGAAAAGTGTTTATGAAACTCACCTTCGGTTTCTTCCCAAAAAGCCAGAGTTTGTTTTTGGTCCTGCTAACAGCGTGTTTAGGATCCGGTTTGCCTCCTTCCATTTTGGGGGTCCCAATGGTGCCATCTGATCCTGTTCGTTGGATGTTCTGACTGAAGTCCTCAAAGGGGAAATCACCCGGGGGTTCAAACCCCGACTTGAATGACTCCACTACAATCCCAGAATCCTGTGGGGGGAAAACAACACTACGATTAACCTGTATATAGAACCAAGTGCAAGAATCATACGCTACCGTTCAAATGTTTATAGTATGTACTTTGGAGCATATACTTTTATTCAGCAATGATACATTAAAATGATCAAAAGTGATGGGAAAGGCATCTATATTGTTAGAAAAGATTTATATTTCAAATAAATGCTGTTCTTTTAAACTTTCTATTAAAAAATAAGCCTAAAAAAAAATCACAAAATGTTACCACAAACATATTAAGCATTACATCTGTTTTCAACAATGTTAATCAGAAATGTTTTTTGAGACTTGGAACACATTGGTACCACACATTAATATATCTGCACTCTTGAACATCAACACTTAACACAGTTACTCACTGTAACATTACTGTAAGTGTAATGGTGTGTGCACATTCTGAACCAGCAACCTTATGCTTACTAGCCTATACCACTATGTCACACCATCAGTGGCAGTAATATATATGGACATTGCAACAATGCAAATCTTGAGAGAGAAAAAAAAACATTACATGGAAGAATAAAAAGGTATTACATACAACCATTGTTATCTCATATTATGCAAAAGAAGGAACAGTGAGTACTGTAGGGTAAACTGTGAAATGGGGCACAAGGCAGGATGGTTAGCTGGTCTGGGATGACTATGTGTTTGTCCAGGGTGTGGTACCATTACAAAAGAGCTCTGGCTTCATGTCACCCATTTAACAGCATCTATGAGCCTCTCTCAACCTCAGAATTCGAGCAGAGGGCATTAGGAAATCCCAAAACAACATGAGCTCATAAATAAAACAGATTTAGGTCATGATCAGAGCCAATTGGTTTGTTGCTGGGTAGGGCAAAAAAAGAGGAAAAACATTGGTGACATTCTACTATGAGTGTAACCAAAGACAAATAATTTCCGAGTATGAGGATGTGAACTGCTCAGAGTAGAATCTTTGAGCTGCCATCCTGAAATTACAGTAATTTGCCAAAATGTGAATGCAGCAATATTTCTAGCTTAAAGAAAGTGTTGTGCATAAATTAGTTGGTCTTAAATCCTAAATTATTCATGAGACCTGGAAGGGGTATCCTAACTTAGTAAGGAGCTGCTAAATGTTTGTTATGAGCACTGCGATCTTGTCTGAAGGTCCGTTGGGCTATTAACTTAGAATGGGTGTGCTGGGGCCATTAACACTAATGAGGCTGCACACATAGTTGTTCAAAAAAATGGGGATCCTCTTTAAAATATAACTTATGATGGAAAACTGGCAAAAAGAAAATTGGCTGTGTTTAAGAAGTCTTAGACTTTACTAAGTTGAGCTGAAGTCCTACTTTTTGCTAAGAACTTTGACTCCATAATGAAAAAATAATAATTCAAAATTATATATATATATATATATATATATATATATATATATATATATATATATATATATATATATATATATATATATATAATTTGTAACATATTTCGTTGGATTACTCAAGTAATTTAATCTAAATACTTCAGAATACTTTGAGATACTTAAACTTTGTAACACAAAGGAACCTATCAACTTGATGTCTTGATTTTATGCTTTTCGACATCTACCAGCAGTAAGATTTGTGTTTTCTTTGCATTTTCAATTTCAGAACATCAATTTTCCACAGAATTTCTAAGAATTTTTTTTTATGTCATTTAAATCTTCCAATCAATATAAATTACATTTTTTAATACAATGAATGAGATTCTGTGCCGTTTCATGATGCATTCCAAGCTTCAAAACTAATCCAGACGCCAAACACATAATGAAAGTAGCCAAAACAAACTGGGACATGTTTCCAAGTCATACAATAGATTTGTTTAATGAATGGACCAAACTTTAAGTGGAAAAGTGTCGCAAAAGAATCGCGGAGTCAAAATTTAAAGGGCTCGTTTGCCATGGTCGCAAGCAATGTAACAATGCTTTTGGGAAACACACCTCAGGGGTTCGCAAAATGTAAATATCCCTGGTAGTACCCAGGCATTCTTTAGGTTTTGGTAACCCAAAATGAATTTAATAAACGCAACATAAAAATAAAGACATCGGCTAAACCTTACTATGGACAAATCAGCACGTATTTATGCATTTATATAATAATTTTTTACACAATTAGATTTAAGACAAATTATAAATGAAAATGTGTCCTTTTATTATTAGACAAAATGCTGCATATTTCTTTGTGAAACAGAGGGTGACAGAGAAGATGCGCAAATAAACAGTGAAAATGAACGTGGATTTGCGCATCTTCTCAGTTAACAACGGCTCTGTGTAGTAACAGCTGCTCTGTGTGAAATCACACACCTGATGGAATTTACCGCTGATTAGATAACCGGCTTTACTGACGAGATGCGCATAACGATCGGCCGATCGTGATCGGAGCAGCCCTAAACGAAATACTGTTACTCATATTTTATATGTTATATTTTGTATAATTATATAATTATAAATAATTTAACCAACATAAAACCTTGGAACAATAGTGTTCATACAAGACCAGGACAGAGAGAGAAAGAGAGGAGGAGACTAAAACAGGACAAGAAAAAAATGTAATCAGTGGTTGTGGCGCCACACACGACCTTTACATAAGCATCAGTGCTGATGACAGCACTAAGAAAATGAGCAACTTTTGTTTCTCTCATCATCCCTTGCTACCAATCATCCACTCCCTTGCTTCCTCCCACCTACTCACCATCTCTGATAATCCCTTATTCTATTAAGAGGGTGGACCACAGCTACCGTGGAGATCACAGGAACAAAATGACCTCAGGAAGAAGTATGGTATATTTCCTTCAATTCATAATGGAGCGTAATAAGTTACTTGAAGCAACAAATGGATTAAGCCTGGTTATCAAAGCATGTTATATGTCATAACTGCACCACCTGGATCAAAAATGGATCAATGGATTATTGGCAATTCAAGATTTTGCAAGCAACATAAATATACACCACATAAGTTCAGTAAGATTTTTTAAATGTTTTTTTAAAATAACTCTTATGCTCACCAAGGCTGCATTAATTTGTTCAAAAACCGTAAAATCAGTATAATCGAATAATAATAAATATTATTACAATTTAAAAATAAATTTTATATTTTAATATATTGTCAGATATAATTTATTTTAGTTTTTTTAAAAGGAGTATTATACTGATAATATTTAATTCTAGAACTTCTGCAGTTCTATTTTGTAGGACTATTGAACATTTTAATAGTGTTTCAAGCACTTACCCTGCGCTCGTTCACATTTTTAGCGGCAGTCACCATGCCCTCCAAGCATTTTGAGATGATGGGAATGACTCTTCGTTCCACCTCAGCAAAACACCGGTACATCTCGCCAAGCTTGACCGTCCGCCGTTCATCCATGTCTTGCAGATTCTACAAGCACACAGACACAAAGGTTCAACTACATACACAAAACTACACTTAGACATTTGATTCTTTGGATCTTTTCTGTGAGTGGTGGCAAACTAATAGCTATTTATCAGTGTTATTGTTAACTGAAAATATTCAAAATAGTTAATGTTAACTGAAATAAAGCTGAAATAAAGTATGCCGTATTTTCAGGACTTTAAGTTTGGCTGGTCCTGCAACTTATAGTCAGGTGCGACTTATTTATCAAAATTAATTTGACATGAACCGAGAGAAATGAACCAAGAAAAAACATTACCGTCTACAGCCACGAGAGGGCGCTCTATACTGTTCAGTGATGCTGTAGTCTACACTGAGCATCATAGAGCGCCCTCTCGCGGCTGTAGACGGTAATGTTTTCTCTTGGTTCTTGGTTCTAAATAAATGCGACTTACAGTCCAGTGCGACTTATATATATGTTTTTTTCCCTCATTATGACGTGTTTTTGGACTGATGCGACTTATACTCAGGTGTGACTTATAGTCTGAAAAATACATAAATATTAAATGAAAAATGTACTTAAAGAAATGTTGCCCTGTCAACTTAATGGAATAAAATAAGTTGAAGTATTAAAATTACTAATACTAAAACTGAAAAATTAATTCAGAAATATTAAAAGTTAAATAAACATTCAAATAAGCGCCAAAAATTACTAAAACTTGAACATGTATTACCACAAGTTACCGTAATACAAAATATTAATAAATTCTATACAACAATTTATTCAGTGAGTATAGTCTCTAAAAGCTTAGCATTCAAAAACGTAAAAAAAAAATTAATTGAAATATCAGAAACTACAAATCAGGGATATCATCACCTTGAATATTTGAGGGATGGCCACGTTGAAATGTTTCCACTGTTCAGAGTTAAAGTTTTGCAACTGGGCTGCATACTCGTTCTTGCTCTCCTCCGCCATGTGCTGTCTCAGATACAGCTGGGACTTTGCCTAAGACCGAATGAATGGTCAAGTGCATTACTAACACTTCAGGAATACAGCTCAGGCCTCAGGACAGCTTCCAGTCTTAGGCCAAAAACTGCACTCAAGTATTGTTTTGCACCGTTTTTCCAAATGGTTCAAATAATATTCAGTCAATAACTTTAAGAAGTCATGTAGAGTACATTAGGATCCCAAAAACTACCTTTTCCACCTCTGACTTTGTGGCGTTGATATCATTGTCTAGCCTTTCGTAGATGAGCTGAGATTTCTCAGCCTCTTTGCATTCCCGTTCAAACTTCTTTTTACTCTGTAAAATCCATACAGAAAAGGGAGACACGTTGTTGAGCTGTCAAAACACATGACTCATTCCCTTCAACACTACTTTAGCATTAATGATCTTCCTGCATCAAATACAGTCATAATAACTGTCATGTTTTGATCAAGTAGCAACGTAAATACAGATGAATGTACAAACAAACATCCAAAACAGTACAGAGAGTGAGAGTGCTAATGAAATTTGTGTAACAGCTTCCAGAGCATCTGTGTTTCATTTCGTGACAGTGCAAGAACGAGGGATACCTATGTTATTACGACATGGCCTTTCTCAATGCCAAATTCAGCTGTTGCTGGCCTTTAGCTGCAGCGACCATAAAGCTACAAAAATACTCCAGGCGTACAGTCTATGAGACGCACTGACAGGCAGGAAATGTAGAGGATGTAGGAATGCAGTGCAGGGTAGGATTCGGAAAGGAAAGGAGAATGGAAAGAGAGAGCTTGATAACATGAACGTGGCACAGGAAGGTTTCCATTTGTACACTCACTGCCAACAGTCTTCGACACTTTTTTCTGTTTTATACTTGCACAAACACACACAGATATATCTGGATCTCAGGTCACAGCTGGAGGAGAGGTTGTGAATCAGTCACTTGCACTCAGAGTCAGCCATCGATGCAACAGTGCAACTAGCAGACGTACAAACCATCTCAAAAAAGGGCTGATGCTATTCCAATATGTCTGTGGTTGATAGAAATACCAGTAAAATTTCACATTTCTCATATTAAATTTAAAGAACACCACAAAAGAGTATGCCATTGAATATTAAATCAAAAGCATACAGTAAAGCATCCACCCTGCTTACTTTTCTCTGAACATTACTCTTTAGCTCTTGGTCTGTGAAATCTTTTATATGTTTGTTTTGTATCTTATGTTTGTTGATTAATTTGCCTTTTTATCTAAATTTGTAAAGCGACTTGGGTTTAAATCATAATCATTATTAATATTATTATTATCATCAAAGTATTTAAATAATTATATATATACTGCTTTAGGTTTTTCAAATCATTAATTAATAATAACTTAATAATAAAGGGAAAAGTTAGTAAGAAAATAAAAAAAATAAAAACGACAGCCAATAAAATAATTAAAGATCTGAAGTAAACACATTTATGAGGTATTAGTAGTAGTAGTATTAAGCAGTCAAACATAAAAGGAACAAAAATGACAACTACTACGTTTGTCCCGCCCGTTTCAGACATAATTGACTGTGATTTTTTTGGACCAAAGTACCAGTACTTCTGATCTCTAATCTCAAAATGACTCACATTATCCATGTGTTTCCAGCACTGGTCTAGATACTGTTGGGCCTTTCGTCCCTCCTGGAGATGCTGTTGATCAGACCAGATACAACAATATTTCAAATACAACTTCTTGTACTGAACTTGCCCAGAAGGTGCATGTATTCGACACTCACATGTTTCCTCTCTGCCTTCAGGTCCTGTGAGTACCTCATCAGCTCCCCATAGACTCTGTGCCCCATCTCCTCGGCAACGACCTCTCGCTGACCTGCATAGTCATTCAACTCGTTCAGTATGGAGTAGAATGACAGACAGGATGTGAACCTGCAGGAAGAAAATATTCAACAATTAAGAAAATGGTAAATGTGATCTGTTTAAATCTTTTATTTTTATTTATTTGTATTGCCATGTAAGCACCAATGGCTATTTTCATGGTAAAATCACATTGCAATAAAAACTACATAAGATCTTTCAAATTGCTAAAATATTCAGTTCCATAGAACAAAAGTAAAGAATGTGTAAAAACATGGTGATCTCAAAAGGATTCTAATATGGGACATTTTATGCCCTCATAAAAAATGAAGAGCATTTATCACCAGTCACATGCAGCTTCTCCTCAAGTCGCTGTCATGGGCCCTGGGGGCCGGCAGACCCTATCTGTATGTCGATATTGAATAAAGGTCAGTCTGCAAGGCATGACTAGCTCACTATATTAAAAATCCCTTCTTCACAAACACACACACAAAGCTGTGCATCTCTCCTCTTTAGGCATGTGTGTGTATTGAGAGGGTAGGACAGAGATGTTTTGTCCAAAGCAAATGTCTCCCACTTCAAGGGTTGATTTCTAATCGACGGGCTGTCACTACACTACATGAGGAATCTCCTGGGACAAAAACACATGCTGGGAGAAATTATGCCCTCTTAATGGAATTAATTACGGGATATGGGAGAGTATGGAGCTGACTCCCAGCATATACTCCCCAGTTTCTGCTTTCAACCTAAATCTACAGCCAACAGGGAAGAAACATGCTGTTTAGGACAGTAACTGCAGCCAAAACATACAATGAAATGATATCATGAGTTCAAATTTAAAGAACTAATGGGAGCTCAAACTTTTAACTTCCACTTTTTTTCTTTTTTAAGTATTATAACTCTAGATTAATGTATCTTTCTTTCAGTTTCTTTCAGTAGTTTAAGTTCAGCAATTTACACACACACATACATACACATACATATAAAAATAATGGAATAATGGAAATGCACCAACAACCGCCGATGGTGCGGTGTTGATATTAATATATAGGCCTAGAGCTGGGTTATGGTTGGCCACCCCACTCACAACTACTGCTTCGGTCACTTTTTCTCTTGACAAAAGGTGCTTTTATTCAGTACGACTTTTATTCAGAACGACTGAGAACGGGATAGGTTTCAGACACACGCTCCTCATGACTTCAGCGCCAAGTGCTGTCCTGTGCTCGCAGTACATGCTCTTCAATTGCATGCACAACGCGCCGGCGTGCGCTGTGGCCTGTATCCTTTCATATCAAAGCGCGAAATAAACTACATGCATGCGTGTCTTGGTCAGTCATTAAAACTGTGCATGCATGTAATATATTTTATATGAGTCACATTAAGAACATATCTCTAAAATGGTTTACAAAACTGTCCTGCAGCAGCCCAGCACTGTCTCACTCATCTCACTTATAAAACACACCCAATTTAACTCGTCAGCTCGAGTTTATTTTAGCACTTCCGTAAGTAAATACGCAGCCTGTAAGACATTAAAATAAATATCAAATAAATAATACAGTTAAACAAAAAAGTAGCCTAAATAAGAAAGCTGGATGCGAGCAACGCAGCGTGAGAAAATACTTAAAACTCTTTATAATCAATGAAGCTACACTGGATGCAGCACGGCACGACATGACAAATCTGCAACAGTAAATTGACTCGTTCTATTTATTCAAATGTCCTGTGTAGACTAAACCGGATGTGACGCTGCGGTGCAGACACAGTTCACTACAGGTGGGCACATTAACTCCTCTTCTGCCCACGCTCTTTGAAATAGGAATTGTTGCCACATTTCTTGTTAACATCTTTCATTTATCACTGTCTCGTTTGTATTTGGCCAGTTTTGAAAAAGCCTCACCAAACCTGACCAGCCAGGCTTTTGCGATCATGAGAACTTGTACATGGCGGATGGGTGACACGAATGGAGATGTCTCCAGACTGGCGATGTAGTATTTGGTTTCCCAACAAGGTCCATCGCCCAAAAGAAAATTCATATTCTGAATGCATATACTGTATTTTCCTGCCTCGAACACATCGGCCAAGCAGAAAAACATATACATAAAGATATTTTAAAAATGCCAAATATTGGCCGATAAATCAGCCTTGGCCATCGGTCGACCACTAGTTGTCACAGCATATATATAATTACTAGAAGTATATGTAATTGTCTGTTAATAACTATATATAAATCCCTTTTTTTATTATCCATTAAAAGTGTAAATAGCTGCAAACATGACCGCTTGAGAGCACACCAGAATAAGTAGGGGGTGAAAATATGCACATTCTCTCACCTGGGCTCATCTTCTTTGGAGCGCTTGGGGCAGTATTTCTTAACCAGACTCCTGTTGAAAAACAAAAAGAAATATTCAGAATACACAGAGAAACACAAAAACAACTAATGTTATGAATAGATCAAACAAAAAGACTCATTAGGGATTATAATATCCCTTAACATCAAAACTAAAATGATTCATAGAGCCGTGAAGACAACAAGGAGTCTGTCTACAGCGTGTTTGCTTTGTGTATCACAGATTTAAAGTAGACCATTGTAAACGGGCAAAAAAAAGTGATGGCATGCTAATCTGTCTTCCCTCTTCCTTCTTCCCTCGTCCCACGCAGTATAAACTCAAGGGATAAAACGCAGAAACAAATCTTATGTGGGAGCTCTTGAGAGATGCTGCACTGCTGTGCCCAGGCATGTTGCTGTCTTCAGGGATGGGGGATGGTGTGGGGGGGTCCATTGAGTGTGCTCATGGAGTGGGACAGCCCTTCTCCCCGAACCAGACCCCCATTAAGCTGCATTAATTATGTTTGGCACTTCCTTTATGATAGCTTCCTCAAATCCACTTCATGAAATAGATCAAACACACACTCACTTCCTCTCTCTGCTTTAGTCTGGTTATGATTAGTACACTCATAACCAACTTATCTCAGAAACTATTTTTGATTCTGATGATCTTGCTGAATTTTAGATCTGCAGTAAAAACATAAGCATAAGCAATAAACAGTTGATAAGCAATAAACAGTTGTTTTGTTGTGGAAAAAATTAGCTGTGTGCAAATGTAATGTTAAAAAGTGTTTTAACAATGAATATTAGGGCAAAAATACAGTCCAACATTTCGCATCACTAAACAAATAATTTTATATTACGGTAACGTACACAATAAATATATTTTACTAGAAATTAAAAATATGTATTTAAATTTTTTCAAAAGGTTTTGATGACATGACAAAAAAAAAATACTGGCTATTAAATAAACATTTATTCTCTTCAAACAATGTTAAAATGTAAAGAATGAAAATGTATTATTGTTAGTATATATATTTGAAAAAAGTATATATCATAAAAAAGTACTCATTTTAAATATTTATGAACTTTATACATACACATATGCATGTTAGTAACACATTTTATGTTAATTTGCATGTTAATTTATAAATAATATTTTTTTTAATAAATAGTTAGATTATTCAATCACAAGATTTTAAATAAAAAACTGGACAGTATGCTGAACAAATTTGTTTGATTAGATGCTGCAATGCCTTTTTAAAACAGATTAAATCAAAGAAAAATCAATTAATCATCTAAAAATGTTATGTGCAACACTGCAAAAAAAAAAAACACATATATTTAATTTTTTTTATACATAGCAGAATATATATAAGCATGTATATCTAGCATAAATACATGGTTAATAATAATAAAAAAAGAGATATTAAAACCAAACAAGGGTAATTGGGTTCGGGTCCATTCACCTCTTACTATGAAAACCCTTGAGAGTGAAAACCGTCTGGGTGTTGCCATGTGTGATGGGTCATGTCTTGAGGGGGGTTTAGAGAGCAGCGTGGGACCTGTCAGGTAGAATGAATGTGGTACTACACTAGAACCTTCAATGAGATTTGAGAGGGGGGAAGAGGAGCGACTCTATAACCGTATCCAGGCAACAGCAGAATGTCCACAGGGACAGAGACATCCCGGGAGAGGAGAGGTAAGGAGAAAAGAGAGGACAGGAGAGGAGGCCACAGCTGCAGTCATTGCGTGGCCTTCGGCGAATTCATGGTCTCATTCTCAGTTTGATCTCATATCAAATCTTACAGCAGGGTTTTTTGACCCCTGATTTGTCTCTCACAATCAATAACACTGGTCAAACCAGATGTGTTCATAAGGACAATTAGAGCTATATTATAAAAAATGGATCATTCCGCTACAAAAACGGATTAAATGACCCATATAAAAAAAAAAAAAAAAACATATGCACACCTGTTAAATATTCAAATAATGTGCAAAGATGTTAAAACGTACAGTTAGGCTGAGGAACTACTGTAAATGACTTTTTTGTTATTACTAGCAACATTTATTAACTTACATTTATTTACTTAAATGGCAACTATAAAAGTAGGTGTGCAGTCAATTATTTTAAAGTAGTTTTAATGTGCATTTTAGATAAGCTGATTTTTGTGTGTTGTCACAGATGAATGGTTAGATATCATTAATTGATTTTTGCAATACCTGTAAACTTCAGGAATGGATCACTATGGTTAACCCGTCAACTAAAATCATTATTAAAATATTATAATGGGCTTCTTTTGGACCAATCAGTCAACTAGTTTTCAGAAAATTCACCCAGTTGATTCTATAAGCATGTAGTTATGTGCATCCCTTGTAAACATCTAGACATCAGTATCACTCACTCAAATCATTCATATTTTATTAACCCACTTATTTCATGTAAGCAGAGCAATGAAACCCCTCACTGACATCAGATGAGTTTTCAGCAAAAGCTGCTGTTCAAGGCACGTTGTCAGATGCTCACCGTAGCTGCTTTGCATAGGTCTGCTCGATCTCCAGGCGCTCCTTGACAAACTTTGCATAGCGCTCTAGGAAGTCGATGCCCCACTGTGAGTGTTTGTCGAGATTCTCGAACTGGTCCTGATCGAGGAAGAAAGCAGAAAAAAAGAAAGAGGTCCAGTAAGAGGGAGTTTGATCTGTCACTGGGCTGCTGGTGCCAGACAGGAAACATGAATATGGAAGGACTTGTTTGAAGAATATGAAACATTTTCATGGTGAGTCCAGAATATAAATCAATGCTAAATAAACATTCACATTGCAAACAATGATTGTTTCATTGCTTTGAACATTTTCAACCAACTCAAAAGGAAAATCACTCCACCTTAATGGACGTTTACCGGCAAGGAATCATTTTGGCAAATACGATTCTCCTATGCAGTTATATATCAAGCTATAATGTATACATGTTTGTACATACAGGTACCAACCTGCTTTACTAAATCTCCCTGCTTTTAGCTGTTATTCTAGACATGCTGAGAATGATTCCGCCGCCTTCATTCATCCAGACAGTTTGGATGAAGAATCGGGTCAGCTGAAAGCTTCAGCTCAAGACGGTTACATCACATTTCTCACCACCAACCCAACAACACAGACACGGTGGATCCAAACACAGTCCATCTGGGTTCTGAGCAACACACAACCCTACGGAGGAGTAAGTGACATCTACAGCATTACATTCAATGACTATTTATGGTAAAGCCTTGGATATAGCCAGACTGAGAGAACACTTAATATGGCTTCTAAAACAAAACACTGAATAACTAAATAATATTTATAAAATGTGACACACTTTAATAAGTAGAGACTGAAAGAGAGGCAGACAAGCTGTGTATTAGCCCGGGGTTGATCTAGTCTGTTCACAGGGGGCAGAAGACAGTCAAGCCACTGTTCAACAGGAGACAAGAGAGACATAGTAATGCAGCTTCAAAGGTTTTAGCAAAAATCCAAAACAATGTATGTTCCTTAAAGTACAGTGTCACATTAATACATATGTATAATTTTATTATATTATGCATTTTTCCCTTTTATGGTGACTAGTCAACATTTGTCAAGTATCATGACCATCCAGTTTTAAGGTACATTACATGGAACCAATCATGTCCACACTCTAACCTACAGTTAAAACAGCTAGCAGGCTTTGAACCTACAACCTAAGTATGCCAGGAGAGAAGAGCAGAGCTTTGTTCTCGAGGTCTGGCACGGACTCTGTGAGACAGACTGAGATTGGAGGCAGCCAGCATACTTCTTCCCTTGGAGAACAATGAATAAACGTCTACTCAAATCTGTTAAATCCATCGATGAAACAATATAAAGACAGCAAGATGTGCAATAATTCTAGGCAACTGTTTGTACACGTTTGTTGCGGAGCGGACCATCAGTGTACGCTTTTGGTAGTATAAATACAAGTAGTGCATTTCTGCGCGGTCCCTGTATGTGTCAAGATTGCTCATGTGGAAAGTATAACACCGGCTTTAGGGGTCTAGAACAACATGAGAGCGAGTAATTAATGGCAAAATGTCATTTTGAGGGGAAAAAATCCCTTTAATATTGTCAACAATCATTTTAAATAAACATTGTCCAGCAATAACACTCAACCTTCAAACTACCATTTCAGACAAGCCAGTACAACACACTGGTGCTCATCTGTTCAGTGGACTATATTTTGAGCTGACTATGTTTCCGTTAAACTGACAGCATCTTATTTAGCTAGTGCATGAATCAGAGAATGAAAGAAAGAAAGAAAGAAAGAAAGAAAGAAAGAAAGAAAGAAAGAAAGAAAGAAAGAAAGAAAGAAAGAAAGAAAGAAAGAAAGAAAGAAAGAAAGAAAGAAAGAAAGAAAGAAAGAAAGAAAGAAAGAAAGAAAGAGAGAGATCGAGAGAGAGAGAGAGGCGGGGGAGTGGGGTGATGAAGTGCAATTAAGATAAAACTGGAATCTCATGCTCTGTTTGCACACAGGACCAGTAGTTAATGATTACTCTGGGCAATAACTCTCATGACAGGCATTAGCCAGAATCCTGCCCACCTTTAACATAGAGTCCTTCTGCAACAGCACATGACAGTCAAATGGCATAGGGTGGGAGGTTGTAATCCAAATTATCTTCCTAAAACTGATGAGTGTTGCATTAACACACAACGCACACATGTGTGGGTGATTCTCCAGGCCTGGAGGGAGTTTTACACACAGTCCTGCCAGTTCAATGCCGCTCGCTGCTGAAATCGAGGAAATCACCTTAGCAGCACACTGACGCTTCACTCAAGTGGAAAAACAGCATCCCCCCACCATCTGCCAGACTTTAAATGTCATTGAAGAAGCACATGCATAGTGGGGAAAAAAAGGGTAAAAATACTGAGACCACTCATAATCTCATACACATACTAGGGACAAATTAACTAGTATGAGGTACTAGATGACTAACTTTTGTTAAAGTCCTGTAAAATCAGGCTGCTTTCAGGGCCATGGCCACAGGACACAGATCAGACACGTTTCTTAGAGACATATAGACAAAAAGCGCAGTTCTTCAATACAACAAACAAAATTATGCATATAAATGTTATATTTATAATAATTAACTTGGTATATAGGGTGAATTCAGGTAAACTGGGAAAGTTTTACCATTGAAATAAATGGGGAAAATGTCGCAATTATCCTAAATTTACCAATACCAAAGTGTTATTAGTTGACACCAATGAAATTTCATTATTTTATACCAATTTTAATTGCACAGCAAAAATGTATATGCTACTGAACAATACTTTATTTAAAATGTTTTTTAATTATAACAATATTGGCAAATGAATTAAAAACATGTAATGTAGCATTAAGATGTTTTTATACTGCAAGTTTTTGAGGCATTGCCATTTTTCATTATTAAAGCATTATCAATGTACTATCAATACTAACTTACTCTAAAATAACTGTCCCTACATTCTGAGGAATAAATCATATCATAAAACATGTGAACCTTAAAACAATAAACAGAATGTTGTTAATGATCAGCACGGAGGGGGCAGGTTCCTAGAGTGGGTATGGTTTAAAGTGATATATCACAACTGAAATATCCTTGAGTAACATTTAAGAGTTCAACACAAGGCGAAGGTTTGACTAAGACCTTTCCATTTCAGTTCTTCAGTTTCTCTCTTTTTTGGGATTTGTTATTTAGTTATTTAGTAGTGATTTGCTGCATTTATAATTTTGTAAAATATCTTTTAATTGACATTTTTAATATTTTTTCATGTTATATATATATTTATACACACATACACATGTACATACACACACACATATTATATATACAAACATACTGTACATACATACATAGTCTATTCAGAAGGTGCTGAACTACACACTGGCAGATTGGCCAACCAGCAGGTTCTCTCTAAATACACACAATACTATGACATCCAGCAAACAGCTTGATCCATGGTTCTTGGGAGCATGTGTTCTCTGACTGGCCGTATGCACCGACGAGGATATGTAGATGGTGGTCTGTCAGCTTGTTGTGAGGGTCTGTTCTTTTGGCTGGAGCGATTACAGAAGCTCATGACTATGGATGCTAAATTAAAATCTTTCACATGTCTTTGTTCACACTCAAAACCCAGCCTGTTCATATATTATACAGTGCAAATGAAACAAAGGCAGTAGCCAAGGGCTAGCTTTATTCATCCAATTCTCTGACTGGTGCCCGGTTACCGTTGGTGCCAGAGTTAGGCGAGCATGCTCTGTTTCTATCCTTACGTCACCCTCTGCTCCAAGCACTCATGAATAATTAATGCCATGATTTCATACAGGCTCCACCTCCACAGGCTGACTGACTACTGCAGTTGCTAGGAGACGCAAAGAGGTGGGCCAATCTCAGCTTACAGAAACCGGCTAGAATTCATAAAGTTAAGTCTCAAGGAAGGAAAACATCCCTGACCCCCTGCAGAAGCAAGTATGCCCTGATTCACCTCTGATGTGCATCAAATGAGAATGTTCAGAGAGAAAAGAGAGCGGGAACTTATTCAGCAAAAGGCTTTCTTATACATCTCTTTTCTGTTTGCAAAAGCAGATTGGATTTCCCTCCAATGACTCGAGAAGAGCACTCTAATGCAAGGTGATTTCAGCAATGCTCCTTTAATATTTTTCTCATGATTCCTGTCTCTTTGCTAGTTATTTTGTGTTCCTTTTTTTAATTTCTCTCAGCGGAGCATCTTTGTATTTGTTATGATGATTTCTGTGAATGATATCTTCATGTATAATTCCAAGGCTCTTGAACATGCAGAACTCTGGCACTTTCATCTACTGTGGGAAAACACAAAAAATGTGCTTTTATGCATAAAATAGTTTAATGAATAAATGTAAAAATCAGTTTAACAAAAGCACAATACATTTCTATATAACAGGAGATTAAATATTATTTGGAATAACATGAACTTTGGTACAATCATGCAAAACAAGAGCAGGAACGTACTTAGAAAGTCAAATCAACAAACTGACCTTAAGTAAATGCTAGACTGAACATTACAATGATAAGAGAACAGAAAACATGAAACAGAAAAACTCAAAATGAGACATAAGTGTTGAGTTGTGTAAGTGGAACAACTCACAGAAAGATTATCTAGGAATCTAGACGGACTGAAGACTCTGAGCAACAAACTGACACAAAAATAACTTGGGGTACCCCCTGGAAACGCGATTGGGCTAATTCTGAACTCGTTTTGAGAAGCAGGTTTTGTTTTGAAAACCTGGCAACCCTGATCTGTACGCATGTGCTGGATATGTGCTGGAGCACCTTTACTGACGAGATGCGCATGAAAATCGCATTCGATTTTTTGCACAGCAATATAATGTGCTCTTTTCCATTTCTAAAGTCTGCACCATGACTAATACAACTTCAGATTGCAGGCAAAGCACAAAGGTTTTAGAACTCCCCAAAAATGAACAATTTCTTTCTGAAAATGACTAAAATCTGGGGGTCTTAAAGGACAATAGGCGTCTCTGGAGAGGCATCTCCTAGAAGGCAAACATCCATAGACAGTAAAAGAAATGGACACAGCGACCCCATTGGAACTCAATTGAGACAAGTGAAGCCCGTTTTTAGCGTTTTTTAGCACTTCCGTTTCTGACGCGCAGACTCAAACAAAGCTTGACGACGTCAGCAACCTGTCTGCCAGATGTAAATCTTCTAGTAGCTGTGCGTACAAACTGCCATCGTTAATCTTGCAGAGACGGCGAGCTTGAGCGGGAGGGTTCTTTGTCGTGAGTGAGCAGGAGTAAGTATTCTGATTAATTATTTTGTATAGTATTTTAAAATGTAACGCCACCACGCCATATTAAGTTAATTGCCTGCGAGCTTCTCCTCCTGTCTGTACGGTAATGCGACAGAGAGACAAGTGGTTGTGACGCAATCGTTAGCCTATTTTTTACAAAAACTGTTTATACGGGGCCATAATGTAACATAGAAGGTAATGGAGCCCTTTATACATTGTCGTGTATCTTTAGAAATAAATAATGGACAAACGGAGTCTTTAAACGCCTCAGATGTAAAGTTATTCGCTGTCAAAGTGACGCCAAAATGAATGGGAGTCAATGGGAATGCTAACGCAAGTGAAGTTCTGCTAAAAGATGGCAGCCCCCACTCGACTTCAACTTCCGGTCGAGTTCCTTGCCCCCTGCAAACATCCTATGCTCAAATAATGACAGGAAGTGAGGTCAGTACGTGAACAATAACATGCAAATTTCACCAAGTTCCAGCATAGTGGAATCAAAAGAACAATCACAGAGCCATACATATGCTATTCTGATCTTGTGTACGGCTGTGACTGAGGACAATAAAGGAATGTATAATGTAAACTGTTCCTTGATGGCTCTTTAATATTCTTGTTAGATCTTCTCACGTATGCCTGGAAGATTCAAACAGAAAGATTCAATCTTAGCTAGTGAGCATGCAAAACACACACAGAACACACCCATGACCTGGTGGGGGACAGGGAAAGGCAGAAATGTCACTCTGTCTTTATTACTTGAATCAGAGAGTACCAGCCTCAGGCACTGTTTAATATCAGTCCTCGCAATACATCCGAAATCCAGCAGAGAGACCCCAAAAGGATCTAATATCATGAATTATACATGGAATACAGCAGAGACTCAAAGTCCTTCCTCTGGAAGTTTACAAAGTTAGAGCATTGGATAATAGTATAGTTTCAGCCTTTTTTTTTTGCTGCGGAAGAATGGTAGTGGGCCTTGTCTTGAACACAATTCATTCCATGAAACATTTATTCAGGTAAATAATTGAACAACAAAAAACATTTTTTTAATTAAAATTAAGATACAAATTATACCAAATAAAACTTGGCCCCCATAAAGGGATTCTACAAACAAAAACGTATGAAGTAGGGGCGTGCGATATGATCAATTTTGATCGTGGAAGATAAAAAAAATCTCCACGATCTGCTCTTGTAGAAATATCATAGTATCGTGCTGCAGCGCACATTCTATCAGCTGCAGTTCTGGCGCCTCCGTCATATACTGTACAACGTCACATGCATTCACAGCAGTGTTAACTCTGCGGGAGAGTTACGCTCTCATTATTTGCATGTGCTTTTAAATGTTTCATTCACGCGCTTGTCTGACCTGTGCTTTTTCTGAACGCTGCATACACCCGAAGCACATACGCTAAAGCCTGTCAGACAGCGCCTGATAATTGAACTGAGTTATCTTTTGTGCTAATACTGTCAAAACACAAGGTTTAAATGTAAACTGAGTTGCTTGTCTAAAACGAAAACAAACAGTTGAGAGAAAAACATATACGGGTCTTAAAGGTACAGTAGGCCTATTAAACATACAGCCCGCTGTCATTACTGTCAAGGGATAGATTACCCTAAAATGTAATTTCTGTCATTATTTACTCACATTATTTAGGTTGTCCCAAACCTGTATTAATTTCTTTCTAGTGCTGAACACATAATAAGATATTTTGAAAAATGTGGGTAACCAAACAGTTGCTGGTCCACAGTGAATTTGATAATAGCAAAAATACTATAGAAGTCACTGTGGACCACCAACGGTTTGTTTTTCCACGTTCATGAAAATAGCATTTATGTTCAGAAGAAAGAAACTCATTCAGTAAATGAGTAAATGATGGTGACAATTGACAGAAAGCTGACAGATTTTTTTTTGGGGGGGGGGGTGGGGGGTGAACTATTGATTTAACATTAATAAAACAACAACACACAAAGAGAAAAATCACTCACTGCTCTTGACTGAAGAAATTTTATACAGCTGCTTAAGGAATCAGTTTATATAGCATTTTATTTTTATATTTATTCATTCAATTTCTTGAATGCTTCTGCTAAATACAACTATTTTACCTGAAAATAAAGCACTGTTGGTTTTATTTGTATATTATGTGTAGTTGCAATGAGTATTTTTGTCATTATTTTATCTTTGGTATTAAAAAAATAAAAACATAGATTTTTATCTTCGCCCTCTTTGGCCTAAGTATCTGTCTAAATTGAACAACAAACAAACAAGCAAATTGAACTAAACAAAACATATACAAATAATATTGATACATAAATAATATATAATAAAAAATACACTTTCTTAAATGGCTACAACACTATTATTATATATAATTATAATTAAAATAATCAGAAGTTCAATATCAATAAACTGTTCTTGTTATTATTATTACTGTGATGAGTGGGGCGAGGCTGAGAGCCGTGGGAACGGAGCAAGGCCAGTGACGCAAATGATAATGAGCATCACCTGTGTACCACACCGGTCTTGAGTCCCACAGAGAAGCAGCAACTACACTGAAGGACAAAAGAGGACCAGGCCTGGACTATTTATGTTGTTGTTTTATTATTTTTTATGCAGCTTTCATTTGTGAGGGGCTGCCACTTTTAATTTTATTTGATGTTTGTTTATTTTGTTATTAAATTTTAGGTTTAAAAGACCGTCGGTTCCCACCTCCTCCTTCCCTGAGCTATGAATGTTGCTACAATTATTAATACCAATATTAATAGTAACAGAATTTCTACAAAATGTAGTCCTTTTTCATAATTGTAATTATATATTTAAAATAATAGCAATGTATATAAAACACAGGTTGAATTTCCAACAATAACTCTATTTTTGACATGAGTTACCAAAGCCCCTTTCACACTGCACGTCGGACCCGCAATATTCCCGTAACATTGCCTGGTCGCCTTCTGTGTGAAAGCAACCACTTCCCAGAATTGATTAACGAATTGAACCCGGGTCGGGGACCTAGTAACATTGCGGTAATCGATCCGGAATGAGCGCTGTCTGAACAAAAGCCAGATCTAATGCCGTATCGAAATGATGACGCGCGTTATCGCGCGACTCTTTTACCGGCTGTTTTGAAGGAAGATCAACATTAACGACGAAAACATATGTGCAAACTGTAATGAAGCAGAGATCAGTTAGTTCCTCACTTTCCGCGCTGACGCCGAGATCGTTTGCTTGCTTCAGTTAAAGTATAACGTGCCAAGCGTTGTCGACTCGTACATTACACATCACGCGCTGATGTCACGTGTCGTTACGGGATCTTCAAGGGTTGTGTGTGAAAGCACGCACATATACCGGGTCATCACTGGCAGTGTGAAAGTGCCAAATCTAGCGACCCGGGAACAATTACAGGAACACTTTACCCCTGTATTTGCCGGAATGGCAGTGTGAAAGGGGCTCAAGAGTCATACCACCCACCGATTACAATACTCTACAATACTCTAATCAATACTCTCTGCCTGAATTTTAGGGTGTCACTGGGATCTTAAAAAATCAATGCCTTCTTAAAAAGCTTTCTTTTGTTTTGGTTAATCCATACATTAGCATTCAAATGGTCCATCTCAAGGCACTTCCAAAATCTCCTTCTGAATGAAGCATGGGGGGAAGGGGGCTTTTAAATCTCACCACATCCTCAGTACAACCTGCTGTGCTTAATGAAGTGCCCAAGGGCACCACCTCTTCCCCTCTCTCTTTCATCTTTCCTCTCTAGCAGCACAAGCCTAATTTAGCCTCCACATGGCACTTTCTTTCCTTTTGATGCTGCCAAAAAATAGAAAATCCAAGTAAAAAGACTAAAACATTGCCTTGTATTAAGTTGCAGCAGCAGTGAAGCATTTATAGCTGTAGTTAGCTGGTCTGAACCTATTGTACAGGGGCAAAAGCTGACTGGCCAGAAAATTACAGTAGTCCTGTGGTGGTAGAAATTTGAGTCTGTCTGCCCAGTGAAAGGATCGCATGAGGAGAAGATGCAAGGGGGAGGGGAAAAATAGTGAGACAAAAGGAGACTGGAAGATCACTTTCAGCCTGTACAACTATAAACCTGAATCTCCGTCCTAACGGCCTGCTTCTGTAAAATGTCTGGTCAGAATGCTACAGACTACATCCATCAGCAAACATTTAATGGGATAGTTCAAAAATGTTATCATTTACTCACCCTCATGTCGTTCCAAACCTGTATGAGTTTCTTTCTTATCTTAAACATAAAAGCTGACATTTCGATGAATGCTGGTAATCAAAAAGTTGATGGTCCCTACTGACTTCCATAGTATTTCATTCCCTATTATGGAAGTCAACGGGGACCAACAACTTCAACTTATAATTCTTCAAAATATTTTCTTTTGTATTCAACATAAGAAACTTATCCAGACATTTTTGGGTGAACTATTCCTTGAAAGTGTTAAAGAGCAACAAACAACAACACTACTGACTTGACTACGGCATTTCAGTAACATTTAAACCAGCAACAGAATTTAATCTGAACAATTATGTAAACAAACATCAAACATAGAAGTCCTGTAATGGACAAGATCAGGCCTTGGCTTAAAATTAAATAAAAAAATAAATTCAAATAAATTGAAATTTTAAAATAAATTTTTATAAATTTTTCATTGACAATCTACAGTTTTCTGTAGCTTCAAAACACGGTTACATTCCCACTAAACACTCAAACACCAGTGGTGAACCAGTGGTCTTAGTAGGACACATCTGCTGTGAACTGATGACATGATCTCAGAAAGGTTTGGGAGAACTGGGCAATAAATCACGGGTTTGAGACTGAAAGTGATCAGTCCGACTGCGTAGGAGCCGGAACAGGAAACCATATGGAAAAGGCCTCAGGAGAGGTTGTTACATAAACTCTTACTTTATGATCCTACACTCCAAGTTCCTGTCAATGGAACCGGTCCATTAAAAAGTGAGGGAGATCGTAAGAGAGGAAGAAAAAGAGACAACTGTATAGCGTATGACAGCGAAAGTTCACAGGACGTACCCGGCAATCGCATGCAACTCATATCCTACTCTAAACACTATGTTAAACTTACAATTTAATGTCAAACTTAAACCACAAAAAGCGTGACTCATCAGCCAAACAGCAACGTTTACAGACGAGCAGGAGAGGCACATTACTAGAGTTTCAGTCATCAACAAATCTTTTTCCATTCTCGATCACTTCGATGTAATGACTCCCAAGACAATTTTCAATTTCCAAAAGCGTTATATGATTTATAACAGAGCAATAAATAAGAAATAAAACCAAATTCTTTGTATGAGGCATCACTTGAATGCTTTATCAAAGGGCAACATTCATCGGGAGGAAACAGTTACTGCCTAAATCATTATTAGGTCACAAGGCAAGTTTGTAAAGCAACACATTACTGTGGTCATTAACATGAGGACCACTGAGGGTGGGAACAATTGTTGTTTTGTGGTGCTGGGGACACTTGGACAGTTCATGTCCCCAGAAACCTTTCCCCAAGAACAAAAGACAGACTGTAACATTTGATAAATTAGCAATCCATTGAGTCAGGGGGCAGCCACGTGTCAATTTTACTCAAAAGAAAAAAGGAAACTCTGAACATAACCTCTAACCAATGCGTACAGAACCAGGCATCGTTATTTAATGGGGCTGGGAAAATAAATTGATAATAAATGTGGCTTAACATTAATTAATTTTGTATGTTATATTATGTGTATATGCCAGTTATGGATGCTCATATTGACCGTTAACCAAAAGTAAACATTTTGACCGATGAAGGGGCTGTCCACATATCACGTCTTTTTTTGTGCTCAAGTTCGTTATTTCAAATGCGGTATGCGCATTCATAATGTAAGCGACGCGCTCGTAACGTGCTCCTTTTTTCAAGGCACGTCCGCCGTGCAATTCCCCGTTGTTTTTGGAAAATGGGGTGTATGTGTGTGTGTGTTAACTCTCTGGGAGCGTTGACACATGCAACTACATGCCTACAGACATATTTAGCTGAGCAAGCCAAATGAAGTGAGTGAAAAGTAGGCCCATTTCGAGAGAAAGGGCAATGAAGTTACTTGCAAAATATGCTACGCATTATTAAAATAAAGCAGTAGTGCAAGTACAATGCTGTATCACTTAATACGCAAACATCTACAAGAAAATGAAAGGTGCTTTCCAAAGCTGGTCACTATAGCGAGACGTTATCTCTTCTCTTTATTCCCGGGAAATCTGTGCCATCTGAGAGGGTATTTTCTACCACAGGCTGCGCTCCAGACTAACCCCAAATTATCGAGCTTGTTTTTTTTTATAGTGCGATTAATAGATTTATCGAGTACCGAGATTATGCATCGTAATTCATTTTTCAATCGATTCTGAGCTTAGTTTTGAACAGCAGATGGCACTTCATGCTTTAGATACAGCCGTACTCTGCTTGTTTCCAAAACCTTACACATACTTTAACCTAAAATAATAATTCATAAAATTCAAAAGGTTTTAAGCGATTTACAAAGGTGTTCACAAAGAGCTGTGTTTACATTAATCTCGCATCATAAAAGCATTCTAAGCTGAGGTGAAATTACATAACTCAGCCGAACGCACAAACGCTCTTTAGCACTCTTCTTCATGGGCATTGGAGTGTGCAGATAAAAACTAGATTAGAACGCCATCTGTTGTTAAAATCTAATCTCAGAATTGATTCCAGAGGAACAGAGATGCATTCTGAAAATCTAAGAATCGATCCACGAATTGATTCTGCATCGATTTATCGTCCCAGCCCTATTAATTAATTGAAATACTGAATAAGACCATTTTAAAAAGCAGAGTAGTCGAAGAGCTTTAAAAGGATCCCATTAAATGGCTTGATAAGTGCAGTTTTATGCATTTCCTTTTCCAACAGGAGGTTCGAGAGTTAACTACCAAAGGAATTGTATTTACTTAATAATCAACACTGATTTCATTTTTAATTTTTTCTCAATTTTTTGCCTCACTAAAAAGAACAACAGTATTTAATTGGACAAATCTGACAGCCAACAACATTTAGGTGTACTGTAGCATACACATTTGAAAATATAGATTCAAAATTAACACATGGAACAAAGCCAAAAAAACTAATTTCGACTTTCTTTCAAAAGTCAGGTCTGTAAAGATCATATTCAATCTTATAAAATTACTCTATTATTAACTCTATGGGATCAGAATCCCGCCAAATATATCGCAGTCACAGATTGAAAAATAATAAGCATAAATCAAGTATTTAAAAACACGTGTAAAACAATAACGCACAAAACCGATTTTTTAAAATAACAAACAGCGCAGGCATGGATCGAAAAATATTAAGCATAAATAAAAAATGTAAACACATTTAAAATTATGTTGCACAAAACAAACATGAATTCAAAAATTTTTTATGTGATTCTGATATAAGGAGAAAGTGAGAACAGGATTTTTTTTTATAAAAGATGCAGGATTTTTCCTGTAAACCCATAAATCAGATTAACTCACAGAAAAATTATTATATTACTAATCAAATGACATAGCTTACCCGGAGGCCATTAAATGCCCTATTCCTGCTTAGTGAGGAACAAGTATGGTAATACAGAATACAGAAATAGAACATTCTGCTCTTTCATTACTGCAGTGACATGAGTAACTGGTGCCGTACAACTGCGGCAACAGAGGAAATTTGGTGAGGCTATATTTTTCAGACATGAAAACTGTTCATTGGCAACGATAAATTAGCCAATAGCAGAGCATAGATGACCTGTACACCATCTGGGCCCAAGAAAGTGAGGTCATCTCTGAGGCCAAGCCAAAGAGTGACATTTCATCTCCCTAAGGAGAACTAAGGAGAAGAGCAAAGCACTAATCAGACAAAATGTTACATATGCACACTTTCAAATTCATAGCAGAATTGAACAACAAACAACCATATAAATGAAAAAAGAAACTACTTTTAAAAAGTGACTTGCACACACAAACACACAAATGGAGTGCAACAAACAATTAGCCCACAGTTTACACTGCAGTGTCAGTCTTCACTAGTGCTGAGAAAGAAACCAGACAGGATGGGCATGACTTTCATGAATGCCTGGATGATTCTAGCTTAAACCAGCCCAGATGTCACCACATGCTCAAGGCATCTCTCAACGGTATAAGGAGTGTCTTTACTGAATACTAAATTAACAAGTGTGAAACCTAATTACATAAGACTTTGCAGTTGTATAATTTTGTACATTCCATATCATTAAATAGTATGCATTTGTTTACTGCACTTTTTACTGAAGAGGATAATCATGAGTAAACTATCATTAAATAAACAATTGATTTATGTCTTATTATAGTAACTTCCTGAATAAGTCATTGAAAATAATAAAAGAATTGTACAACAGATCAATAGCTCATGTATATTCCAATAAAAATAATGTACAGCATTTACATTGTAGTCAGGCATGTGACAGTATCACATTTTCCAGATATTTGACAAAACTTTAGTAAAATACAAAAAGAGCATCTACAAAGAACATTTATCTTTCTGTGAGCTCACACCCAAAACACGTGCACATAGAGCTGCACCTGAGAGCGTTCGACTGCAGAATGAAGTTGTGTTCAGTCTATTACACGTAAACGACCAAATACAACATTCTGACAAAATACCCATCTTAAAACAGTTGATTTACACTAAATATTGGTGTATATATGCCATTAAGTGAATGTAAATGAGAGAAACAAACCGTCCGTGTAACGTTTAGGGCCGTGCATGAATAAACCTGCTGCTGTCTGTCATTAATGTTTCTTTATACACTGAAGACTAATCAGTGTTATTTTAAAGTTAAATAAATTATTCAGTTTCTGTGATATTTCTGTACCTGAATATTACTGCTATACCTACCTGAAAAACTGAAAAACCACAGTTAAATTCAGTTGTATCTTGTTATTCTAAGTACCCATGATAACAACACTGTGTGATATACTGTGCTTGTATCAATGTCTAGTTCCTGTTAACAGGTGGCCTAAGAAATCTTAAAAATGTAAACATCAAACTCTTAGTTAATTACGGTTTAAGAAAAATTTTGGATCAGAGATTTGCAAGAAAACTGACCTGTGATTAGGTCTTCAGCACTGGGCAGTGGAAATATATACTGCATGACAAACAAGAGCCTTAGCAGCACATGCAGAGTACAGGAGGGGGCTGGGTAATGACAACAGGAGATTTGAGTACTAATTATTATGACTTTGTATTTAGTACCACCACCTACCAAAAAAAAAGGAAGAGGAAGAACCTGTCTGAGAAAAACAGGTGTCATTATTTTAGGTTCATGTGATATTCACTACATCAAAATGTAAGTTCTTTTGTTTTGCTCTTCGAATACTCGTATAGAACTCGAAAACGCTTTTGAAACAGGAATAAAAACATGATATGAAAGAAAATATTATTTAAACATGATTTATGAGCTATGGTGGAATTTAAGATAGTGGTTCTGTGGGTTTTAGTGATACTGAGATTAAATCTGCAGTTCACTTTCAAGTATTGAAAACTTGCCTGGTGCTGTAAACAGCTACTTGCAGGAGCTCACTAAACTCTTCTGATCTTCTGATTGTGCACTTGACAAAGTCAGTTAGCAATAGCATTGTAACCACAGCTTTCACATCACTTTCTCACAAATCTGATACATCTAAAATCTACTTTGAGAATGACTAAATCATAATTTGTGTTTGTTTAACCTCTATGTCCGAGGAACATTTAAGCTTATAGTCACCAAGCAGTAGAAAATACAACTATTACAATAATATTATAATATTAGTTTATTAAAAGACACACGCATAATTTTCCACAATGAGTCAAAGGGACTCCCCACAAGGCAATATAATTTGCACTCTCTGTGTGTCAGAAGTGTGTCAGAGTCACATGGCCTTTTGGTCTGTTTCCCAAAGGAAATTGCCATGATTCAGTCCCAATAAAACTTTATGTAATGCACATTTGTCTGAGCCATCATTTTAGCCAGACGTGTCTGTAAGCACCTGACACTGAATGCAAAACATTAGGATCTCGTCAGGCTGCAGTGACGGAAGTGAAGAAAGACAAAACCCGGGAGGAATAACAGTCTACAGCTCATTTTCTAGAGAAGCCTGTCATATCTCATATTTCTCTACACTTTAGATTCACACTCTTCCCATAACTGTCAGCGCCTCAGATCACAGAAAGTCTCTTTCATCTTGCTGCTTCTGAAGACTTGCTAAAATTTTCCCAAAACCACCTACAACCCTTCTAACACGGTCACATCCCTCTGTACCCTGAGGAGAAACATTGTTACGGTCTGGTGTTTAACATTAAAGGACTTTAAAGACATGCCAGTCTGAAGGAGACTAAAATGCACAAAGTTTCCTGTGAGGGTTAGTGTTAGGTGTAGGGCCATAGAATATACAATTTGTACAGTATAAAAACCATTACGCCTATGGGATGAACCCACTTTTCACAAAAACAAACAGTGTGTATGTGTGTGTGTGTGTAAAAAGGGAGTTGGTTCACTGCCTTGTAACTTAAGGCTGACACACACTTTTAAGAACATTACAGCATGCTCTGACACTGATTATCATTTCCACCAAGGGTCATTTCATTTTCTGTCTCGCTATAAAACTGCCCACTGAGCAGAGAACAACAGCACAATCATGTCTCTACAGCTAAATAGCTCAAGAGAAAAAATATGGACAATGCATGATTCAATGCTAACAGTAACAAGCCAGCCTGAGACAATGTGATCTATTGTGCAATCCCGCCAATACTGACATTAAGGATGAAAGGTAAACAGTTTTGATAACAGCAATATTATAAAATATTATTACAATTTAAAATAATAGTTTTTTATTTTAAAATATATTTAATAGATTTTAAATGTTATTTTATTCCTGGTGAATTTTCAGGAGCCTTTCAGATCTTGCAGAATCCATTCTAATATGTTAGAATATGGCGCTAAAGAAATAATAATTTTATTAAATTCATTCATTAAATTGATGAATTATGGAAATCCTCAGACATGTTTCCAGCACATTCTGTGGAATGACCGCAAAACTTTCTGCATTTTCATAGTTTCAGAGTTTGCATGTGGTTTGGAACTGAATGCACGTCACTGGTTTTGCTTAAGAAGTATGTTTGGAGACGGCACTTCACACTCTCCATCCCACAGAGATGTGTCGGCCATGGCATGTTATAACAACCACTCAGAGGAGCCAACTCATAAGAGCTTAACTTAATTCTAAAGTCTGCTTTTACAGATCCTCTTCCGTGACATCCAAGAAAAAAAAAACATCCAAACATCCGCAATCAATTAAACCCGCATGCTGGGTGAGGCAAGGAATGGGTCCCTTCCTTCACTGGAGACGAGAAGGATAAGGACCCATAATGGATAACATGGAAGACCTTTTCTGGTGAGCTTCCATTATTAATAAAACCACTATCACTTATCTCCATTTAAAGTTGAAGTGTTTCATTTCTGCAACACTAGTGGCACCTAACTGGCTTCCCAAACATCAACACCCACATATCCTAGCCACCCCTATCTTCCACTGATAAAAGGTAGGCCCAATACTCAGACCATTGGTTGTGGCAGAAGCTCAAAAAGCAGAGAATGGTGCTACAAACACCAAGGTCATCGTTTTAATTTTCAGGAAATGCATAAACTCTTAAAATAAATATATAACTTGAATACAATGTAGGGCTGGGCAATAAATAGCTTACGATAATTATATAAATAATATTACTTTCCTTGATAAAATGATAACAAAAGTTCTATACAACGTTTATGCAACAAAAGTGAAACGAAACAGCATTAGATTTTTACCGTTATATGTGCATATATACTGTGCTATATGTGTGATTTTAACCACGGTCATGATCTAAATGTATGATACTATGGAAGAACCAATGGTAAAAAAATAAAATATAAAAAACAGAAGGTCAGCAAAATTCAACTTCACCAGAAAAATAATATTGTTTTTTTTTTTTTGATTGTAAATGCTATTAACAGGGTATAAGGCATTATCACGAAATTGAAATCTAATTTTAAAAAAGTGGTCATAATACAGTATAACAAGTTTAAAAACTTTTTCTAATAACAAAAATAACTATGTAATAAAGCAATACAGAAAAAATATAAAGTTAAAAGTTTTAGACCGATTACAGTGCAAAAGAACTATAGGTATCACCAATAGGTATCACTTTACAATAAGATCTCATTAGTTAACCTTAAATAATGCATTAACATTCACAATGAACAAGTGTTACATTTGCTACAGAAGTTATTAATCCTTGTTAAAAAATATTAGTCTTAGTTCATGTTAGCTCATTAAATGACACAGTTGCAACTTTCAATTTTAACAACATGTTACATAATGGATTTAAAGATTAATGAATGTTCAAAAGAGTTTTTCATTGTCAGTTTATGTTATAATGAAGCCCTAATGTAAAAAAGCAATAAAGAATCAAAACACTTTCAAACAATATCTAAGGTATGTTGTAGTCCAGATTAAAATGTAAATTTTTTTTATAATAAATAGCTATTAATTAATATTATTGTATTAATAGTGTTCCTGTAGCTCAATTGGTCACGCATTGCGCTATTAAGCACAAGGTTGGGGGGGTTTGATCCCCCGGGAACCCATGATAGGTAAAAATTGATAGCTTGAATGCACTGTAAGTCGCTTTGGATAAAAGCGTCTGCTAAATGCATACATTTTATTTTTTATTTTAATTTAAATAGCTAGGGCTGCTCCGATCACGATCGACCGATCGTTAATGCACATCATGCGATCGTGATCGGAGCAGCCCTATAAATAGCCTATTAAGTATAATTATTTAGGTATTTGGCACTGTGATGAACAACACGGCAATTCCACAAATATTAATGGCTATTTAAAAACATTTTAGAAAGTAGAGCAGCTGCTTTATTTATGGGGTTTCGAAGAGTAACAGCTGCATTTTCTGCAGTTTAGCGCTATCTGCTGTAAGAGAGTGAATGTGCTTTCATTCAGCGCATCTCTCACGTGTTGCCCCATGTGCTTCTCATGTGTGCTTTTTTACATCAGAGCACACACACACGAGTCTTTTAACCAGTGAACAAACCCACCATTATGGGACTCACAGCTGAAAGTGCCCTACCTAACTTAAAATTGCAACAGTTCCTTACTTCAAGTGTGTTACACATAATTTTGGTGTCTTTGGAAAGAAGACCCTATGGGCTTTACTTTTCATCATCCAGAGTTGATAATACTCAAAAAGATTAAAAGTTATAAACACTGAAGTGCCTTGAAAAAAACAGTAGCACACTGATTTTTTTTTTTATTTGATATAAAATACATAAAATCAGTCCTGGAGCAACCTATAAAAGTAATGGGTTGAAAGTAGGGCTGTGCAAAAAAATCGAATGCGATTTTCATGCACATCTCATCAGCAAAAATGCTCCTTTAATTAGAAGTATTATCTCTAGCACGTGTGTTCAGATCAGGGTTGCCAGGTTTTCACAACAAATCCTGCCCTGTTGCTTCTCAAAACTAGTCCAAAACTAATCGCGATTCCAGGAGGTTCCCAGATTTTATTAAAATGCTTCCCGGGGTTAAAATATACTTTTTGTTTTTTGCAATGGTTGTCTTGGTAAAATTCGCATTTTAGGGGCTAAATATCACGTTATTGGTATTGGGGTTGCTTCAAACCGCGGACATGAAAAACAATAGCAGACTTGGCAACACTGGTTCAGGTGGAGCGGCAGTAACTACACAGAGCTGTAGTCTACCAACAACTAACACAAAATCGCTTTCAAAATCGACAAAGAATCGTCACCGATTTTAAAATCGATTTTGTGTAGATTGTCAGTGAATTATGGCTCTGTGTAGTAAATGCCAACCAATGTAGCAAAGTCTGTGGTTGTTTTCCATGTCCATGGGTCGAAGCGACCCCAATACAAATAACGTGATATTTAGCCCTTAAAATGCGAACTTTACCAAGGCAACCATGCCATAAAACTTACATTTTAATCCGGGAAAGCAATTTTTTTATTGGGGAACCTCCTGGAAATGCGATTTGGCTAGTTTTGGACTAGTTTTGAGAAGCAACTGGGCAGGATTTGTTGTGAAAACCTGGCAACCATGATCGGAACGCACGTGCTGGAGATATACTTCTAATTACAGGAGCGTCTCTACTGATGAAATGTGCATGAAAATCGCATTCGATTTTTTGCACAGCCCTAGTTGAAAGTCACATGTCTCACGAGTTTCTAATTCAAATCTGAAGATGATATCATGAAAAATGAGATTCCTGCAAACGTTTTCCCTGATACTATGTCTAGTTTAATAGATTAAATCACGCAGTGAAAGCATGAACTCTAAATGTTCTCACACAGTATTCCCTCTACATTGCGAGTAAATCACTCGCATATGCAACTAAATTTTACTCTATGCGACTAAATGATGTCTATCGTTAGCCATTGGTTAATAAATTCTTATATTTTACTCGCCAGTGTGTGTGTCAAGGCTATTATAAGATTAGCACATTTTCAATCACTGAACACTGTCTGGCGGGTAAACTGAAAAATTTACTAGCCAATGGAGATTATATTGCCAAGGTGTGCGTAGAGGGTTGTATACTAAATGTAAAATCATGTCATATGGTTAAAACAACAATTATGAGATTATCGTAGATGATATACATCACACACCCCTAGCTGTCCCTGCACATAAAACTGGAACATAACTATTAAAAGGCTGAAAAATGTCTTACCTCATCTTTAACAAGTGTTTAGCAGCCAATCCAAACCAACTGACTCGCACCAGCACCACATCCAGCACTAATTTTAACCTCAACCATAAACTCATATGGCAGTAGTATTTGAATAGGCTAGTTTCCAAGAATATGCCTGAATAAATTCTCCTGTAGAGGAACAGGATATAGCAGGCCACATAACACCACCAACACCACACAGTCTGACCGCAATCACCAGGCTGAAGCCAGCAGAATGGATGCACCAGACTGTGAGGGGCTTCACATAGAGGTTTGGGACTGACATGGAAAAGTGTTAAACAACCAAGGCCCCACTGATGCTTAAAACAGGACGTGGTTTTGACCCTTGTTAGCTCTTTACACTGGATTTAAGGGGCAATAGAGAGAATTACATTTACCCATTCGCTTTCAAACACAATGTTAGCACCTGTCATATTAACTGTACTTGCATTACAGAGAGGTTTTCAAAAGGAAATGTTTTTCTGTAGCCATGTTTCAGCATGTCATGCAGTCCTGTGTCCCGCACAACCCTGTGTTGGACAGTTTCAGCTGCATGTTGCTTTAGCACTAGTGTGTGGCTAGCAGAGCAAGAGCGCTCCAGGATATTCAGGCTTCCTGCCCAACTTATTTTAGCCTGTCCAAACATAATATGCAAAACTGTGAGGTGAATAAAGAAAGACTGGAAAATGAAACCCTTTTTGCCTCCAAATTTCTAAATTATGAACAATACCACCCGCTCGAATCTTACAAGACTGTTGAAGCAAGCAACAATTTATGTTCATTCACGAAGTACCATAATGGCCAATAGTGATAAAGTCTCTAATATATAATGCATTCCTTCTAAAAAGCCTTGTCCATTTCTTTTATAAATCCCAAAGCAAAAAGGAAAACATGAAGAGGACATTTTTTAAAGCCTTGCACAAAAAGATCCCATCGTTAGTTTACAGTTATCAGGAAACATTATTTCATTCCAGAAGTAAAAAGCAATTAGACTTCATACGTACAGCTGTAGTATTTCAATGGAACTTAATGATGCGAGTCAATGTAAAAATAGTGGGGTTTATTTTCAGTTACAGTGCAGGTTTGCAGCATTGCAGTGGGAGATCATTTGGAAATCATTAGCAGCCATGTTTGAGTGCATCATCAGAAACTTCTGGAGGGTCTAGGAGACAAAGGCATTTCACAAAAAGCATGAATGATATCATGTGCTAGCCTAAGAGTTAAGACCCCCATCCCCCAAACGTCGGTCTGTCCTCCTGTATGAAAATGACCCCGATTAAACACCACACCACCCACAGCTCAAATGCAAATATACACCCCTCCAGCTTAATATAAAAGCTTTATTCCAACACCTAGCTAGATGCCTTGCTCTCTACAGTCAATCTTCTAGGGATCCTAACTGAGATAAGTAGATTTGCATAACTCCTCATCTTTCTGCATCTTTGAAATGTCACTCTCAATGAGCACTGACAAAGTTCCCAGAAATTTTTTAAACATACATTTATTGATCAATTATTTAAGCTAACTTTATGCGTCAAAAACATCTTGCTACTCGTGAAATCTACAAGACTGGTGTTAGTTAACTCTAAGCATAAAAAAATAAAAATAGCACAAACATTTTGGATTATATTCTTTTAATCATAAATATAAACCAACATTACTGGCTTCTCTATAAACAATATTAATCATAAAATTGGACCAAAAGAATGCATTTTAACAGTAAACCTTCATGACTGTGCTTTTGAGGCCTTAAAATGCTGTCTACATAGGCATCTCACTAGGCTGGAATAAAGTTTCTTAATGATACAGGACATTCTTTAATTGAACTGTCAATCATGTGAAACGCATTTCACTTCATTTGGCCCTTCCATTATGCCACGTTTGTCCGGACTGTTTAATAGTGTGTGAGTTTAATCCAAGCTTAACACATGGAGCCAAGATTTTCAGTCAGGTTAAGGCTCACAGATTGAGGAGTTGCTACCTGACTTGCATAACTAGATTAAAAACAAAAGACACTTGAGCTGTGTATTTCAGCACAGAGCCGACTTAGCGTACTGTGCTGGATTACCCAGGAAACCACTTCTCTCCTATGCAAATCCACGATTCACTCGTTAGAGAAAAGAAACAATCTCAAGCTGTTTAGATACTCTTCAGAGTCCCACATGAAAAAAAAAAAAAAAACGGTAAAACTGTCCCGACCGTACCAGTCTAAGTGAATAAATTTACATTTCCAGTACATTCTGACCATTCCAAGCAACAGTCTCACGGCTCCAGAATCATTTCCACAGGCCATAAAAAAACGCAATGTATGTCATCCAACAAAAGGTGGGAGACGACAAAACGACCAGTCTGGTTCCCTGTGTTTTCTCTCTCTCTTTCTGTAAACAGGACTGTGTGATTTGTCAGGGGACTGAGGGGCCCTGTAAATGTGAAAGAAACTGTCTGTGAACAATGAACTCCGTTACCCTCAATACAGTTTCGAGCCAATTCCCACCGAGCTTGCCGGTACAAAAGCGGAATTCATTTTCCATTCAAGAGCTGCAAACAATTAATTCCAAATGCATAGGTCTTGAGTTTATGAATTATTAAAAACGTATGTGCAGAGCTGGCATCCTGTGAAGTGGTTTGTTTTGAAGTGCCTCTTCATTCTTTAGGTTACGTAATAGAGTGTGATGATTTGTGCTGAATTTATGACACCTTTCCCAAGTAGCTCCTAGAATTGAAAAGAAAAAGTCCTTTGAAAACAGTGGATAAAGGCTTGTAGTGGTAAAGGATGAGTGTTTTATGCTAGTTTACTATCATTTTGAAATTGACCCTCAGGGGAAAAGTACAGCAAAAAATTTGGGTAAAAATAATATATAAAGAAATATAAAGTGAATCCTGTATTTTTCGGACTATAAGTCACACCAAAGTATCACATCAGTCCAAAAATACGTCATGACGAGGATAAAAAAAAAATATAAATCACACTGGACTAAAAGTCGCATTTATTTAGATCCAAGAACTAAAAGAAAACTTTACCATCTACAGCCGCGAGAGCGCCCTCTCGCACCTTTAGACCTTAATGTTTTCTCTTGTTTCATTTCTCTTTGTTCATGTCAAATTCATTTTGATAAATAAGTCGCACCTGACTATAAGTCGCAGGACCAGCCAAACTATGAAAAAAGTGTGACTTATAGTCCGGAAAATACGGAAAGTCTTTTTTTTTTATTGTGTTCCATGTAAACAAAAACATACAGATTTCCATCAACATACTGTAAGAATGACTCAATGAAAGTATTTAGTCCTCCAAAGGGTTTTAAACAACAGATAAACAAAATTCTCTACTTATCATGTAAATTTGGCTTTAATGGTTCAGACAGTTGAAAATTCCCAATGATTCATGATCGGGAATCAAAAGTGGTCCCGTTTACCCAAAACAGTGGAGCCTAGTGGCACCACAGATATTCAACGTACGTTTTCAACCGGGGCTAATTGCTTCTGATGAGGACACCAAAGCTATGGCAGAGGACAAAGGAGAGCCTCAGAGTACAGCTATTTTTGGACAGCCATCATCAAAGGGTTTGGTAGAGAAGATCACAGGACGTTCTGCCAGTTTTTCAAACTCCGGTTCCGGGCCAAAGAGCACCAAATTTGTTTGTGTGAGTCGTGCTCCATAAATATTGGCTGTGTAAAAAAAAAAGTTGGTTGTAACCCAAGGTTTGATGTTCCAATTAGTCGATTCCTGCACCCTTGGTCATGATGACATTGCCCTCAAAACTAAATTAGTCTTTGTTGTATGATATGGATAGACATTTGCACCCAGCTGTTGGTCTTTCAGAGAACACAAAAGGCCGAAGAGAGAGCCAAGAGCGAGCTTCACATACTGCAAAGATATGTTTGTGTGTGGATATTCACTCTGCAACCAAACATGAATGCTTGTGTTTAAGCAGGATACTGTGAAATGATTTTAAGAGGTTTGTGCTGATCAGAGCAGCAAACGAAAGAACAAAGATACAGCTGGAAAAAGCCAGGAGCAATTATTAAACTTTCAAAACACCAATGACATGCTAAATCTTTTTGACAATTTATACAACAAAAAACTAAATAACGATCTTTATAACCACACTATGAAAGGCAGAAAAACGGTTATCAATTCGTGATCAGCAATCATTCTGTTAAAACTGGGTCAGTGACAACGAGAGCACAAACTGGTTCTCTCACCACAAATGTAAGCGAAGCATTACTCAATACTCACACATGCCAATATACTTCGGAAAGAACTGGAATGACATACTAAATGCTGGGGTCAAAGGTTTAAGCAAATTGTTTCCTGACCTACTCTTTCCCACGACTACGTTCGAAGCATGTGTTTATGTCTATAGCTCCTCTGGAATATTGGCAACGACAGCAATCTTAATGACCTGGCAGAGGCTCACCTGACTGAACTCCAGGCATCCCAGATAACCAGTTCCCAACAATCTGCACACCTCAACTGTGAAGCAGTGTCTGTAAATGACCTATAAATAATGCTAAAAAAATATAGTATAGTAGTAATAAGTATAGTAATATTAAATCAAAAAACTAAGTAATAAAAGAAAATGGATAAAGAAGGAGCTTTCTAGTAGTCAGTGGATTTAATTAAACTTATTGTCTATCCCACAGGAGTACTTTGTGGAGTTATCTTTAATTTTATAATTATGTCCATATATAAATATGTCCAGAATGACAAACTGAAAGCTCACAAATTCTTAAATGACTAAGTTGGAAAATTGAAATAGTGTCATTTACTTACCATCAAGTCACTCCAAACTTGTACACTGTAATTTGTGGAATCAGCGCAACAAATAATCAATAATTAGTGAATAATTAAAAGTTTGATCTGTTCCAATAACAAGGTATTACATTGGTTCAGGAAATTCAGAATATAACGCGTTTTTAATGGTGCGTTTTGATGCTTTGATGCAGCCGTGGTCACTATGAAATGTCATGAAAAAATTATTTAAATATGAAATTAATTTTAAATTTTAACAGCACAGCACACAAGTTTGAAACGGCATGCAGGTGAGTAAATACTGGCATTGTTTTTATTCGAGGGTTATTTTAAGGATAGATCAAACATATTACATAAGCTTACTTGATTGAGCCTATTGTGAATGTATAACTGCTGATTTCAGTACTTGTCAAGTCAGGTTGTCCGAAGCCTGACCAGTCAAAAACAGAAAGTAGCCTTCAAGTCCTACAGACAACCTTTAACTGAACCATCTTGACAGGAGCCTCCTACAGCTGTCTTTTGTCTTGGGTCACTGCAGGGGTTGAAGACAGGAGTTGCTTTTTAAGCTGATGTATAACAAGCTTCTCAGTCAAATCTTGACATGACTGTTTACAAGAAGAGTGGACAATCTTAGATCAGGAAGAATGGGCAAATTCTGTCTGCAGATTCCCTCAAGATTCAAGTCCTTATATCCAATTAACTAAGTGCCTTTGTGTGAAAACTGTATAAAAAAAATCATATAAGTGTTTACATTCACAATCTTACATGTTTACACTTTAGAGCCAACGATATACAAGTTAATGTAAAATTTTTACTTTATTTCAGTAATTCAACTCAAATTTTGAAACTTGTGTATTAAATAAATTCAATGCACACAGACAGAAGTAGTCGAAGTCTTTGGTTCTTTTAATTGTGATGATTTTAGCTTACATTTAACAAAAAACCACTAATTCACTATCTCAACAATTTAGAATATGGTGACATGCCAATAAGCTAATTAGCTCAAAACACCTGCAAAGGTTTCCCGAGCCTTCAAAATGGTCTCTCAGTTTGGTTAACTAGGCTACACAATCATGGGGAAGACTGCTGATCTGACAGTCGTCCAGAAGACAATCATCGACACACTTCACAAGGAGGGTAAGACACAAAAATTCATTGCCAAAGAAGCGGGCTGTTCACAGAGTGCTGTATCCAAGCATGATAACAGAAAGATGAGTGGAAGGAAAAAGTTTAGAAGAAAAAGATGCACAACCAACCGAGAAAACAGCAGCCTTGTGAGAATAGTAAAGCAAAATCGATTCAAGAATTTGAGTGAACTTCACAAGGAATGGACTGAGGCTGGGTTCAAGGCATACAGACATGTCAAGGAATTTGCTGAACCACAGACAACATCTAAGGCGAAGAAGAACTGGACTGTTGCCACTGGTCCAAAGTCCTCTTTTCAGATGAGAGCAAGTTTTGTATTTCATTTGGAAACCAAGGACCTAGAGTCTGGAGGAAGGGTGGAGAAGCTCATAGCCCAAGTTGCTTGACGTACAGTGTTAAGTTTCCACAGTCTGTGATGATTTGGGGTGCAATGTCATCTGCTGGTGTTGGTCCGTTGTGTTTTTTGAAAACCAAAGTCACTGCACCCATTTACCAAGGAATTTTGGAGCACTTCATGCTTCCTTCTGCTGACCAGCTTTTTGAAGATGCTGATTTCATTTTCCAGCAGGATTTGGCACCTGCCCACACTGCCAAAAGCACCAAAAGTTGGATAAATGACCATGGTGTTGGTGTGCTTGACTGGCCAGCAAACTCACCAGACCTGAACCTGATCGAGAATCTATAGGGTATTGTCAAGAGGAAAATGAGAACAAGAGACCAAAAAATGCAGATGAGCTGAAGGCCACTGTCAAAGAAACCTGGGCTTCCATTCCACCTCCGCAGTGCCACAAACTGATCACCTCCATGCCACGCCAAATTGAGGCAGTAATTAAGGCAAAAGGATCCCCCACCAAGTATTGAGTACATGTACAGTAAATGAACATACTTTCCAGAAGGCCAACAATTGACTAAAAATTATATATTTTTTATTTCTTATGAAGTATTCTTATTTGTTGATATAGTGAATTTGTTTGTTTTTGTTAAATGGGAGTAAAAATCATTACAATTAAAAGAACCAAAGCCTTAAACTACTTCAGTCTGTGTGTATTGAATTGATTTAATACACGAGTTTCACAATCTGAGTTGAATTACTGAAATAAATGAACTTTTCCACGACATTCTCATTTATTGAGATGTACCTGTACTCACTTGCTGACTGACATTGGCCAATTTAATTCATTTTTTAAACCCAAAACACTACAACACACAAAACAATTACTCTCCAAGCCTTGCAAGCACTGTATCAGGTCTAACCAGTCTGCGCTACAAAAGCCTGAATCACCACATCCAAGCCCTGTAAGCAATTGTTTTAACAGCACATACACAGTCTATACGGCCATACAGCAGTGTAAAAACACTAGAACTCTGGACTGGCTCCTCTGAGACCATCATACAGACCTTAAACAAACAAATAACATTAGGGGAAGCAACAAACTAACAAAAAAACCCTGTTTTAATAGCAGATGGTTTAAATGTCAGCTTCCTGAACTCAGCTGGGCACTGTGTGATTAAGTTTCAATCAAGCTCTTTACTCTTGATTTGATTAAAGTCCATGCAACCCTTCAAAGCTCAAGTCCACTTTGCACTAATGACAGCACTCTACAACGAAAAAAGTCACACTCATTTCATACGGGACATTCAGAACTAACGTGTTGTCTTGTGCATAAGGCGTTTTCTTGTAATGCGTTACAAATGGTTAATTCTGAAAGGTGCAAACAAGTCACACCCAAGATGTTACGGCACTAATTTTGAATGATAATCAACACTTGACAGATACTTAACGAGAGACATTAAACATCTTAATTGAGTTGACATGACTCTTAATAGAGCATAAATGGGGGGTCTAATGCAGAGTGCATTTGAGGATAACCATAATGAAAAGTGCACATGCATTTAAGGGATAGAATGGCATTTCATTCATCAGATCCAAGGGTACAGATGGAAAATACTTTTACATTTTATGGCCAAGACATTCACCACGAGACAAGCAGACAAACATGATTATTCAGCATGTTCCATAGACAAAGGGATTTGCCACAGGATTACAGATTAATACAACCAACAAAAGACGACTGCCACTGAGGAGGATATGCCATATTTAACGGCATAAGTGATTTACGGTACAGGAAATTAAACCAAACATACGGTATCAAATGTCCCACACCAAATATCCAACCACATAAAAAGTTGGAATCCAAACAATGTAACAAGCCACAAGTTCAGTTGCTAGTAACTCGAAAAGTGCTTGAAAGTCTTTTTTAATTTCTGTATTAATGTCTTAATTAAAAACAACAAGTCACATAAAAGTCACAAATAATCTGGATTTTCAAGCATAAAATAGTGTGTTTTGAAACATAGTATTAAACAGACCATCTTGGATCAGCAACAAACCAGCTAAGAGCTGTTCATAAGTTTAAGATGGTCAAGTTGGTTTTTGGAAGATGGTTACTGGTCAGCCAGCTAATGAGCAGCTTGAACCAGTTACAAACCAGCTACTGTTACCATCAGAAACCCTAAGAATATTCAAATTAATAATAACAATGAAACATTCCAAAACAAACTTTACCCAATCTTTTAGAATCTATTAAATACAATTAATCAGGATGATCAATCACAAAATTGGTAATTCCAGGCAAAGTAATTAAACTTAAAGCAAAAATAACCTCTAGTTTAAACCTATAATCATCAAAAAACAGAATGATGCATGGGATAATTCAAGCAATACCTCATACATCTGCTTTTTGTCCAGTAGCCCAATCTGAAGGGCACCACCCCTGTAACAGACCCACACACAGTCGACGGGCTTTATTGTCTCTCAGTAGTTCATCTTATGGCGAAATGATGAATCTTTTATTTAAAATGCGAGTTTTTGTCAACGGAACATGGCAGACAAGAAGCCCAGACAATAAAAGACTTGGGGTCAAACTGCAGAAGCGTTGCCAATGGAACCCGGAGATTGAAAATAAATAAATAAAAAATAAATAGCCTACAATCTAACTAACAAATATTCACATGAGAAGATTTCATCTCAGGTTACTCTTTTGCAGCACAGCATCTTCTGCATTGTCTCTGTCATCAATAAGCAACAATGGAAACCGATTCTGGATACAGATGGGAGAAACTGTTGTTTGGCTTAAATTAATAATACACATACAAATGATTATATCGGTTGTATGCTAGAAAAACGAGTTAATAAATTGTGATTCCTCTCCCAACCTCTTAGTCATCGAAACTGGGTGTGAAACCTTTAGATTCGGTTTGATTCAGAATGTCAATACAATCAAACTGAACGTCACGCGTGATACATTTAAACTAGATACATTCTAAAAGCGAAATGTTTTAATGTCTCAAACTCTGTCATTGTTTCTGGCAGTAAAGGTTTTATTTTTTATTTTTTGTAGGACAGACCGACAGTACACAGACAGCATTACGAGGACACCTTTCCTGAAGTCATGCCAAAACCGAGTTGTTTGTTAGTGAACAAAAGGCCACAAGGAGCAAGGAATGGGAAAAGTGCGCTTACCCAAAGATCTGTTCCCCAGCTCATAGCGAAAAAAACTCCAAGAACTAACGTCTCCTCCGCTTAAAACTCCAGGGTTGCTTGTTCTTCCCTCTCTCTGCCGTCGTGTAACTCTCTATACTCAAGTGAAGCCAGCAGCGACAACCTCACGGCTCAGGGTTTTCCCATTTCCGACACACAATGCGCCTCTGCCGCGGGGAAATGGAGGGATGCGTGCGTTTGTCCAAAAGCGCCTCCTATCCGCCAGAGTTTGCAAGTGGGGAGACTGAATAACTACAGTCTGCTGGAGGACAGACATTTTTTTTTTACATTACTATGGAGTTTAATAAGAAATAGTTAACATGTAGTGAGAAATAATGTAATAAGAAATCTATATGGTAAGAATCTTGATCATAATGTTATATTAATTTAATTGTAAATATCTATCATTATATATCAAACATTTAATATGGTATAAATGTCCTGTTAAAGCGACAACTTTACTATAATCAGTGTTGGTAGTGTGGCTCATTTGAAATCTCTTAATATGTGGATATACGTTGAGCAGGTATATTATACTAGATTAAAAAAAAGTTATTTTAGTAAAAAAAATACATTTCAAGCAAGTTTTTTATATCTATATTTGTTAATATTAAAGTTGTAGTCATTTTTTTCTGTTTTTATCATTTTGATTAATTTGTTTTTAAAGATATTTGTGTCTGTATAGATTTGATTATTGTTTTATTTTAATTCAAGTTAAACTAAATTAAAATGAGAAATATAGTTTTGGCATAGTGTGCCACACCACACACACACACTGCTCAATTCATAAAAATAATTACAAAATCAAATAATAATAATCAAAATAGAAAATAAGCTCCCAAACTAAGATGTTTCAACAGTTTCTTTATTCATTATTTACATCAAGTGTAACACTGGACTTCACAGTAATATAATATTAAAAGTGAGCTTTAAATTAGAATCACACAAAATATACTTTTTACAAAACAGAAAAAAAATACTGTGTTAATCTGTCAACCTCTGCCTTTTTAATCCCTGTTAAATTCACATATTTAAAATTAAGAGTGTTTTATTTTCATTGCACTTGAAGGACTAGAGAGGTGGCCTTTGGTATAGAAATTTCTTCTGCACTTAAAATCTGACCTTATAGAAAGACAGTCTCCAAAAAAGGTGAGTTCCAGGATTCACCATAAAATAAGTAGATCGATAAATAAATCAAAAATAAATAAAAATGTGAAGAAAAAAAAAACCTGATTCATTAGGACTGAATTCTAATGATTGTGAGACAGAAAATATGACTTTGCACCTCAGAGGCCTTATTGTTCATAAAACAAACTATAAGCACAAGATGGTTCTCTCTGAATTGTTCCTCTATACATGATACAATAAAATATCATACAATGCGCAAACTTTCAGAAGAGGTTATCTAAAATAAAACTGACTGATTATAGCAAAAGAAAAAAAAAATGCAGTGATAAGGGGTAATAAAATAGAAAAAAAACCACCAACGGCTGTTTACTAAAATTTTGAATAAAGGCAAACTGCTCCCTGACAATCATGTAAATCTGACATACAAAACAGTCACTAACTCTTTTCCCCCTCAGCTGTTTGGTAATGAAACATTTTCACACATAATAATCAATGGAATCTATGACCTGCATTTGTTATGAAATAAAGAACCGCTAAATCACACATGAAAAATATTTTTTCTCTGTTAATGTGATGACAATAGAGGTATTCCTGGCAAAGCAAAACAAGTTCACGGGCTCTTTCAGTAAAAGGAGACCAGACTTCAAGCACTGTCTTTTTCTTAGTAAAGGACAGATCATTGCACTTTTCCTATTCAAGTTGGACACCTCACATACCCAGATGTCTGAACAGGGCAGCTTGAATGATAAATCCCATTTGCCACCTTAAAATTGGTAATGAATATTTTAGCACAAAACATATTTACATAGACAGATCTTTAACATTACCTTGCAGTGCACAAAACATTAAATCTCTCACAAAAGGCACCATGTAATATCAGAAAAGCATTGCCCATGGCAGAAAAAAAAGGCAAAACAATTTAGTGTAGGCAAATTAATCCATGATTTAAAGTAAAAAAAAAAAAAAAAAAAAGGTTTTGAACTAACAACATGTATGTTTTTTTCTGTTGCAGTCGAACTGAAATGTCATGGAGATTTATGGGCAAAACAATTTCCATATTACATACCCTAGACAGTGAATTAAGGCAAGGCAATTAACATTTATGCTTTAAAAATGTGCTCCAGTGTAATCGGTATAAATCATCAACATTACATTTCAATTATGACATTGCAAAGTACCCACGAAAATCTCATTTATGCAAATTCTAATAGAAATCTATCATTTTATGAATACAGACTCAGAAAACATTTGTAAGTGTTTGTGTCCTGAAGAAAATGTTTCTTATAATAATGCTTCTGTTTAATAAAGTTTGAACTGTGTGAAGAGAGACAATAGAAAAACATAAACACGCAAACAAATGAATACATTCATAATGCAGATGCACAGATGGAGCCCCTCACGCCAAAGTCTCACCACAAGGACACAAGTGAGCATGACCTTCCACGCATGTTTGTGGGTATAAAATAATACGCAATATCTACAATATCATAAAAACGGCTGTGCTTTTAATAAAAAATAATTTAAAATTCAAGTTTACAAATGGCGACATTCTAAAGTGAAATCAAAATCAAGTTACAAGCCAATGTGCTAAAGAAAATGTAGTTTGTATTAAAAGTCTTGGCAATGTTTGTGTCTGTAGTGTTGCTGCTTCTGTGTTGTTGGCACCATGACGGTCATAAAATAAATTCAGACTTTCCACACGAATAATTCCCCCATAGCAAATCAATAAAATCTAGAAACATGTTTAGAATTCTTGAGTGTTGAGAACTCTACGAGTCAGACTGTAGATTTGCACCATCTGGCTAATGGGGACATTATCTAAAGGCCACGGATATAAAAGGCCAAATATGATCCATGTGGTGACGGTCCCAACACCTGGTCAACTATGCCACAACAAACCACTACTAGCAACAATAATGCATGGACCATGTCAAAATGAAGAGTAATTACAAACAGATCTACCAAATTATGAATGGTCATCAAATGTCATAGTGTTTAACAAATGCGGTCAAATAAAATGTGACAGTATGGGATGTAGACAGAAGGACTTTTAGTGTGTAAAATGAGACTGAACAAATTTGCATAGAGCTGTGTTTGCACTATATTCATTACTACTACAGCTTCTGAACAAGCAATGTTGTTTATGCTCCAGCGAAACCAATTCACGTCTTAAATGTTTGCATTGACATTCGGATGCAATATCCAGTTACTATGGATCAAACGCAAATTAAATTTCGAAAAAGCAAATGGAAATCTGTAACTAAAAACAAAATGCATTATAAATGGACCAGTTCACATGTAGTCAGCTCACCTTTACCTATGCAACCCCTGTCTATCTGTGAAAACTGATTTCTGTCATACCAAGATACAACTGTAAGTATTCATTTGTCAAAAACAAAACTGTGTGTGTTTTGATAATGACAAAAAGCTTATATACAAAGAACTATGTTCCCAACTGGCAATTTCAAGGAGAAAGTCACCTGTAAACAATAAAAAGTTAGAGAGTGTTTGTAGTATTTTTCTGAGGTACTTCTTAGAGAATATTCTCTGTCCCCCAACATTTAAATAAAACTAGATTGATTCTGGGGCAAAAAAAAGTCTCAAGGGGTACAGGAGGAGGAGTTTTGGAGGTGGACGCAGTGGCTACCTTTGTACAACATCACTGATTTCTTTAATGCATGTGTTCAAGTTGTCAAGAGCTGGGCTGGTCCCAGGTCCCAATCCCCCACCTGAAGAGGAAGCCCGCAGCTCCTTTAGATTCAACTCTAGTTTCCCCACTGCCTCACGAAAGGCAAATTTATTACGTGTCTGGGGGATGCAATCGACATACCCCGAGCAGTAGTCCAAAAGTTGGTGTCCCACATCCAGCACCTGGCTGCTGGAGGAAAGCTCGGTGTTGCCTTGAAGAGCACTACTCAAGCATTCAGCACATTCCAAAAGAGCCTCCTTGCTGATCTTTTCCAGGGGGATCCGCTCTGTCTGCTGCCGAGTTCGTCTAAGGGTGGGTTTGGTGGAAGTAGCGCCAGGTCCGCCACTGGAAGCACCGTTGGCCATTTTCGTTTGGGTGGTGGTGTTACTAGAGGGGACTATGGGGGCTGGAGGCACTTGTGGTGGTGGTATTGATGGACGTGCTCCTCTGGCTTCTCTCCCTGACCTTTTGAAACCATCTCCATTGACCTCTATGTTTCCACTGACCACATCGTCAGCTGCATCGGCACTGTAGGCGTGTTGGAGGGAGCGGAGCATGGGTGGTGGAGGAGGTGCACATTTGGGCTTCACCAGTCGCGGTCGGTCACGATCACCACTGTCAGGCAGCAGTTTAAAGCGGTTGCCCTGAGAGTCCACACCGACTAGGTGAACATCGGCCGAGCTGTGCTTTAGGGTCGGGGAGATCAGGACTGGAACTTTGTGGTTGTGCAGGTTGACCGAACCAAGAGTGGAAATTTTCGATGGAGATGACCAGCCTTGTCTGTCATCTTGCCCATCTTTTCCCCGTGTGTTGGAGTCTGAATCTGCCTCTCCCCCTACACCTGGTGCCCTTACTCCACCAGCGACCCCTCGTGGCAAGAGTTTGGCTTTGGGACGATCTCGTATCTGAGCCGTACCTTCGTCAAGCTTCCTCTGGATTGCATCCGAAGGTCGTACTGCCCCATTCTCTGGCTGTGAGGTGGTGGAAGATGTACGCTCTAATGGGGGTTTGCTTCGGTTTCTTGGTAATGTCAACGCCATGCGCTCCAGGTCCGGCAACCCAGCAGACATAGAGGAAGTTGAATTGGAACGAGGGAATGGCTTGGTTCCAATTCCTTCGTCTATTCCAGAAGGTTTACCAGTCCTCAATCCCAGGGTCTTTTTGATAAGGCGAGGGGTGAAAAAGCCTGCAAGGCTTCCCCAACTACTGCTGCTTCCAACTTGACCAGAAGTTGCTCCAGAGTTTGAACTTGAGGGTTTCTGTCCAAACGTGGCCCCACAACAGTGGGACTGCACTTGGTTCCCCTCTCCGTGAGATGGAGAGAAACTCAACCCATCAGTTTGGGGCGAAGGAGGAGGAGGGCATGCAAACCCAGCCGCTGGCTCATACTTTTTATGGGGCTGGGTCTCCATCTCCCGAAAAGAGCTGCTCCTCTTGGGAGGCATAGGGAGATTCTGTTGCTGAGGTGAGGATGAAGAAGAAGAGGAAGACATAGACTTCTTCTTCATGAAAGAACTGAAGAAGCCAGCCTTGCGGTCACGGGTAAAGGTCGTGTCCTGGGAGTCCTCAAGCAAGCTAGAGGGAGACTTATCCCTCTGTTTACGTGGTAGGGCCGGAGAGCTGCTGGAGCGGCCATCACCCACAAAAAGGGATGCTGCAAGACCTGAACACAATAAGACAACAAAACCAAAGGTCAAAGAACAGCAAAAAAAAAAAAAAAAAGAGGTAGCAGTAGAGATGTAAACTAAACACTTCAGTGGTGGCATATGTCAACAGATCACTACGATCACTTGCTTACATCATTCAGTGCACAAATAACATATTGTGTCAGACTTTGATTGCCTGGCTATAAAATGAATATTTAATTTATTATATTGTTACCAATAGTTGTGTCTCAAGCAAATGTCTCAAAAATAAACATAAAAGTAAAGCATGATGAAGCCTGGTGTAAATGAAGGCTGTTGTATTAGATCCCTGACTGTAATTTATAAGAACTAGCCTAAAATATGCTTCTATGCAAGAAACCATGTAGGGTCCCTTTAAATTACTGCTATATTATAGGGACATTAAAGTACATGACACTGAGTCAGGGATATTTCTTTAATTCATGGGGTGAATTTTTGTAGGAGTGGACCAATATTTTTTCTTTTGTATTTTTTTTTTTTTTACAGGTCCTGTGGCAAACAGAATGTCTAGATATGTGTATTATATAGACAGTATCTCTTGATATGTGGGGAAAAGTAAGATTGTCAGGACAATCAAAGGCAGGACAATAAATACAGATGCAGAAATACAAAAAACACAAGTATAAATGTTAATAATAAACTTTCTGCATGTTTAAAAGGTTTAATAACATGATAAAAAGATGCATCTCAACCAAAAAATAAATAAATATAAACATCCCCACCCTTAAAGTTTATTTTATATCAATTTTATATAATTTCAATAAATAGCATATAAAGTAGAAAAACAATATTGCACAATACATGATAAATACTTTAATATGGTTAAACAAATTTCAATCAAAATATAAATACACATGCAGTTGTGTTAATGTGTATACTTGGGGTTTAGTGACATTCAGCAAATGGGAGAAATAGAATGAAATCAGATGTATTTACAGAGATATTTAAAACATGAGAGGGAATATCTGATATAAACGTTTATGAACATGTACGATTTCTAATCATGATACATTTTGAACATTTAAAATGAATGAGAATAAAAGAGAGATATAGAGTACAGACCAAAAGTTTGGACACACCTCAAAGAGTTTTCTTTATTTTCATGACTATGAAAATTGTAGATTCACGCTGAAGGCATCAAAACTATGAATTAACACATGTGGAATTATATATGGAATTATATACATAACAAAAAAGTGTGAAACAAATGAAAATATTTCACACTGTAGGTTCTTCAAAGTAGCCACCTTTTGCTTTGATTACTGCTTTGCACACTCTTGGCTTCTCTTGATGAGCTTCAAGAGGTAGTCACCTGAAATGGTCTTCCAACAGTCTTGAAGGAGTTCCCAGAGATACTTAGCACTTGTTGCCCCTTTTGCCTTCTGTCAGCGGTCCAGCTCACCCCTAAACCATCTCGATTGGGTTCAGGTCCGGTGACTGTGGAGGCCAGGTCATCTGGCGCAGCACCCCATCACTCTCCTTCTTGGTCAAATAGCCCTTGATGCCTTCAGTGTGACTCTACAATTTTCATAGTCATCAAAATAAAGAAAACTCTTTGAATGAGAAGGTGTTTCCAAACTTTTGGTCTGGACTGTATATAGGATATTACACAGAATGTTTGGATTCATATTATATTTGTGTATAAATATTTGTAGGTTTCCCCCGGGTGCTGGAAAAAATAGCTGCCCACTGCTCCGGGTGTGTGTTCACGGTGTGTGTGTTTGTGTGTGTGTGTGTTCCCTACTCACTGCTGTGTGTGTGCACTTGGATGGGTTAAATGCAGAGCACCAATTCTGAGTATGGGTGACCATACTTGGCAAATGTCACGACTTTCACTTTTTTATTTTTTATTTTTTTATTATGTAGCACAGTTAATCGAAAATGAACACGACTCCCATTCTCTTGAGCTTCTGTCTGAGCCGGTTGAGCCGGAGTTGGGCCTGTATACCTGCAGGGCCGTGGGGTCCTGCCTCCTCCATATTCTCTTTGTTCTCAGAGTGCTTCTTCTGCCCACGAGACTTTGAGGGCAAAAGCGGCATATCATGGCCTAAGGTGTGCGCAAGTCCACCTTGCCCACCAGATGCGGTTTTACACAGCTCTTCGGCTACCTCTGGAGAGGAGTTAGCAGAAAGACGGTGCAGGTTAATATTAAATGTAAGTACTATGGGTCAAACTTTCATTAAATATTAACTTCATCTTTATTTCAGTAAATTTTCTATTTTTTACATTCAATACAAAATTCACCTATGTTATTTATTCTTTATTTCCTTTTAAGCAGTTTAATCATACAAGATCTGCATGAAAAGTCCACTCAGTTTACGGCTTCCTGTCATTCAAAACAGATGATGGAGCAATACCTTCTGAGATGCTTGAGTCATGGAACATGGTCTCGAATGCCTGATGAATCTCAGCAAATGAGGGTCTATCCAGTGGACTCCACTGCCAGCCTACCAACACAAACGAAATATGGCTTTACCTAATGACCAAAAGCTACAATATGGTTCAAAATTTGTGTAAAAATAAATAAATAAATAATAATAAAAGAAAGTTCATACTTCTACTAAGCAATGATACATTGAATTGATCAAAAGTGACATTAAAATGTATATAAGGTTATGTTACAAGCAAATTTATTTCAAATAAATTGATATTTTAAAAGTTATATTCCATTAAAAATGTGTCTGATTTCTGTGACACTGAAAGCTACTGAAAATTCAGCTTTGCCATCACAGGAATAAATTATATTTTAAATATATTAAAATAGAATACAGTTATTTTAAATTTTAAATAAAGACCATTACACAACATTACACAATGCTTAAAGAAAATACTGTATATATGCACACTAATGAATTACATTTGACCTGTTTTAGTTAACTATGAAAAGTTAAGTGAAAAATATAAAATGTTATCAAAGTCTCTGTTGATACTCACAGGCTCTCATGAGCTCGTAGACTTTAGGAGGACAGCCCTCGGGCTGCTCCATGCGGTAGCCCTTCTCCAGCAGATCGTACACCTGAGACAGGTCTATTCCTGGGTATGGAGACATGCCATACGTCGCAATCTCCCAAAGCAGAACTCCAAATGCTGGAAAATTGGGAGAATTAAGTCACTTATTTATATAAGCAATTCAATAATTTCAGTCTGTGACACATAACTGTTTATAGAGTATCAGAACTCCTAACACAATCCTTGTGACAAAATTAATTTAGTAACTGACCCCACACATCTGATTTGATGGAGAAGGTGTTATAGGCCAGACTCTCTGGTGCGGTCCATTTGATGGGGAATTTGGCCCCCGCATGAGCGGTGTAGGTGTCGCCTGTCATCAGCCGGCTCAGCCCGAAATCAGCCACCTTGACCACGTGATTCTCTCCAACCAGACAATTACGAGCTGCCAAGTCCCTGAGAAAGAAATTAAGAAGATGTAGTGAGATCTCCCGATGAGAACTCCTGAAGCCTACTGATGTCTGAAGAGCAGAGCTATGCTCACCTGTGGATGAAGTTCTTCTTCTCCAGATACTCCATGGCAGAGGAGATTTGAGTGGCCATGTAGAGCAGCACCACCGCATTCACCTGCTCCCTGTCACACTCACGCAGGTAGTCCAGCAGGTTCCCATGGGGCATGTACTCAGTCACTATGTAGAATGGAGGCTCCAATGTACACACACCTAGGAAGGGGCATTAAAAAATGACCAATTTGGGACAAATCGAAGAACATAATTTGGTAAAAACAAATAATTGTTGCTTATTATGTGAAAGGAAGAGTTATGAGAGTAGTGCATACTCTCTAATGCCTGTGCAAACTCAAATGGTTGATTAATGTAGTAGACAAGTTTATTGAGATTTTTTTTTTTTTTTTGTCAATTGAACCCAAACCAGCTAAAGCACACACAGCTTCAAATTGGAGTTTTGACTAGTTGTCAACTACCATCAACGAGTTAAAAATCCTAGTACACTTACCCAGTAACTGTACCAAATTGGGATGTTTCACCTCCTTCATGACTGCAGCTTCCTTCAGAAACTCGTCAACCTCCATGGTGTCCTCCTTTGAAGTAAAGTAATACAATACACATTGAATATGAAATATAAATACATAACAGAACTAGCAAAGCAACTACAAAAACAAAAATCCTTAAGTGCAATATAATGACCAGCCACTTGGTGGCACACAACACCACATAAACAGTTCAAATGCAATTAAAAACCAATGAAATCGTTTTTTTTTTCCATTACACAACATTAGGAGCATACGCAGAAAAACACAAACCTTTAGTGTTTTTACAGCTACAGTGAGGCTGTACTTTTTCCAAACTCCGACGTAGACCTCTCCGTACTGGCCTCCACCTAACTTGTGCTTCATGGTGATGTCGGTGCGCTCCATCTCCCACTTGTCGTGGATGGGGGAGACACCGTAGACGGTTGGCTTGTTGCATTTTGGAGCGGGATAGTGTAATGTGGTTACCAGACCATCGGCCACTGTGGAATGATGATGAACCAGCTCAGCTAATGTGCTGAAACGACTTTCAGCTGTTACATAGACCTGAGACAGAAGAAGAGACCAGCTTTAAAATCATAGGAAAGGAAGCTTTACTTTCAAGGTAAAGTGAAAGCAGCCTTTGTCTTCAGCCCAACCTTTCCATCAGAGGCGGTGTTGATCCGGTAATGATAGACCCGTCCCTCATAGCGAAGCGAGATGGAGAGCTGGCCAGGGCTGCTCTCGCTCTCTCTCACTAGGAAGCTGCCGTTGATCAGGCTGCTGAGGAGGTACTCAGCGGCGCTGCGGGACACGGGCCCGTGATACCAGCTGTGCTTTTCCAGACTGTTGACGGGGGTGATGTAGTTACTGGGTACCCAACCCTGGCCGTTCTTTGAACGGACTTCACTCCACTCGCCATTCTGGTTGTACCCCAAAACTCGCAGCTTCTCTCCTGAAATGCAAAAAAGAACAGTACTTTGTACACAGCAATCCAGGTTGTTTTTTTCTCACATTTTTGTGAAATCATTTACTAATGATTCGGCTATGTAAACCTTTGTTATTCATACCAATGCATCTCCCTTGAATGGAATGGAATGAGAGATTAGAAATGCAAGCCACAACAAGTCCATCTTTCAGCCATAAAAACACATCAGGTCTTTTAGAAGGAAAGAAGTGCATCCTTATGTCAGTAACTTTATAGAACCTACAGTATCAGTTCTTAAAAAAAGATCAGTTTGAACTTGTCCATTAGGTAATGTTTTCATCCCATAAACTCAGACTGAGAAGAAGCTAGTCTTATATAAGAGTTCTGAGATCTGCACAAATCCTGGAGGCACCCGAGAGTGGAGGAAGAAAAGTCAAGTCACTTTTATTGTCACATCAGCACAGCACATGTGTGCCTTGGTGAGTGGAATTCTTGGGAGGTTGCACCAGAAATTGCAGAAACAATTAACATATAACCAAACAGACTTCAACAGGTGAAAATGTGCAATATGCACATACATATAGTCAGTACACACAGAGTATTATTAGACATACAGTTAACACTACACATTATACGCAATATGTACATACATACAGTTAGCACTACACATTATACACTATACACAGAATCTACACATTCTACATTATGTAAAAATATATATGCATAAAAATATGCTAAGGTGCAACAGAGTGTACGTGAAGGTAGGTTATTGTATTAAATGCAAGTGTGTATGTATAGTTCAGTGTTGAACTGTTGAAGTTAAAGTGCAGTGTGTGGCATACCATATTGTGGGAGTATGCTGTAGGGTGTATTAGTTCTGACTGTTCATCAGTCTGACAGCCTGAGCGAAAAAGTTCTCCTGAAATCCAGCACTAGCTACTTGGTCTTGTCGATGTTGAGTGAGAGGTGGTTCTCCTAACACCATTTAGTCAGGGTGCTCACCTCCTCTCTGTAGGCCGTCCCATCGTTGTCAGTGTCAAAAACATGTGTCAGATGGACATTTTGGCTGCTGCATCACACTCCACGAATGGCACATTTTAAAGATTCAATGGAAGTTAAAAATAGAATATATATATATATTTTTTTTTTACAAGATATGCCTCCAAAAAGCACTTGCGAAAACATCAAGAGCCCTGTGTTCTGTTCCATTAAGCTGTTGGAAAAAGAACACTCCAAAGCCTCACCAGAGTGCTCAATCTGAATATGTGTAGTCAAAAACAATGACGGAACCAAAATAGGGCCCTTTTTTGCTTAATTCGGTTGCTGAATTTTGATTCATTTTGTTTTTTTTCATATAAAATGTATGTAAATGTATTTTTATTTATACAATACCATTAAAAAGTTGGGGTTGGTACGATTTGTTTTAATATTTTGAATTAAGTCTCTTATGCTTACCAAGGTTGTATTTATTTGATAAAATAATAATAATAATAATAATAATAATGTGATTTTTTTTATCATTTAAAATAACTTTTCTTTCTGTGATGATATGCTGATTTTTTTTATGTTTTTGTATTTTTTTTGTAATTTATATGTTTTTTTATATTCTTTGATGAAACTTTTGTAACATTATAAATGTCTTTCACTGTAAAAAAAAGAAAAAAGAAAAAAAGCTTAAAATTTCTCTCTGCCCCCAAATGTTTGAATGGTACATTTTATTTTATTTTCCAGTAGAGGGTGCTCTGCTGCTGTCAGGAAAACAGAATTCAGGCACAATAGCTTTCAGGCACTGGGCATTTTTGCTAATCCTAAATGGACACTGGCCCTCATAACAAGACAAGAAGAGACTGGCGCATTGGTGCCAACCAGACGACATTAGATGACCTGCCATTAGCGGTTACTTCAGAGAGAAAGGGCAGATTGCTAACTCCTTCTCTCTGAACTCTCTTCTCTTGGGCAAGTCTGTGTTTACCCACCTGCTTTTCACCCAGCTGATGGGATTATGCTTCAAAATGGGCATTAGCATTAGCGGTAGCTGTTCAGCATGGAGCATCTGAGCACAGAGCCTGACTCGTGTCCCAAAGTCTATTACAATGTGCTGGAATGAGCTGTGGGCGTTGGCGCATATGGTTTAGGTTGATGCCCATGTGTTTATGTCCTCAGTTGAATAAAACTCAAAGTTTAACAATCATTTCAATTTCTAGCTCTGTTTTTTGATCCTACAAACTGCTTCTGGGAAGAGAAACAACAAGTTCTGAAGTAAAGAAAAGAGGAAAGAGAATGATGGAAGGAAGAGGAAAAGTGTCCTTCTTATAAAGAAAGGAAGTTATCAATAATACTTGTGAAAACATTCTCTGGCTTTGTTTATTCCAGGTATTCAAATTGGTTTTGGGTTACATTTGAGTTTACGTTATCAGTGCAATGAGGTTTGTCATCGGTGTACAGAGGTGGATTTCAAACTGTTAAAGTGTTTAATGAAACTAAGCACCGCATGATGCGCAACCACTCATCTCGTTTCGACGATCATACCTTTCGTGATGCTCAGCGTGTTGTCGCCACTGGCAACAAAGTCGTAAAGCGCAACAAAAAGGTTGGGGTCGCTCTCCGCAGCACCCAGCAGATTCTCCTTCGAGCTCCAGCGCACCGCCTCCGTCAGTGACGTCGAGTCCAATCCAAAAGGCCTGTGCAGGGCTTCTGTCAGGAAGAAAGAGAGATAAATAACATGATATATGAGTAACAGAAAACATAAGCGGTTGTTGATGAAGCATATGACATCCCGAATGAGAAAAGGCCTCTGGGAAGGGCAAATCTGAGTCAGTGTAAGAGCGGAGGGGTTTCAGAATCAGGAGCTGACGAACATGATAACGTCAAGGTTATGGAGAGAAGAAAAGGGAGAAGAAAAGAAACTGCAATCATCTGACGCAAAGTGAAAACGAGGGGGATTCAAAATGAAATCACTTTGCTCCTCACATCATATCTCTTTTTACAAATCATTTGCGCAAACAATATTACGAAGGCTACACAAAACACCAATAAATCATAATAAAAAAAACAAAAACAAAGCTGTTCTAGATGCTAACGATCAACTCAATTCAATTTTTAAATTAACAATTTAATATCAATTTTGGCAATTATGCAGTCAATAATTATTGAAATATTTTATAATCCATTTAATAAAGAATTTCTGGAGAAAATGTATTTTTATTTTTTAAACAATAATATTACTAACAACTATTATTATAAAAAATATTATACTATAATAAATAAATATAATAAATGAAGAAGACTGAAATGTATTAATATTTGATTAATACTAATAAATATGGTAACACTTTAGTAAAGCATCCAATTCTCAGTAATAACTAATAGCTTATTAGCATGCATATTATTAACATATTGGCTATTTATTAGTGCTTATGAAGTACATATAATGCATGACACCAATAATCCTACCCAATAGCCTAAACTTAACAACTACCTTATAAACTATATATAAGCAGCAAATGCAGGAGTTGAGGCAAAAGTCATAGTTAATGGTAAGTTAATAGTGAGAATTGGACCTTAAAATAAAGTGTGACCATAAGTATAATAGTATAATAATACTTTAAGTAGAAAATGTACATATTTCACTAAACATTGCAACTAAATTCATATATTTAGTTAGTTAGCTATGTAACATTAACTACTGATCTACTAGTTGCTACTATTTGAAAAATTCCTGATTTTTGAAAATCAGATGGCCTCTGGAAACACCCCAAGACCAAACCATCTGACCAAGTAACAGCTTCCAAACTGACTACACACACAAAGCAAACAAATTCACATCCCTCGACTTGAAATCCTCCAGAAAAACTCACTGACACTCAGGGCACCGTTACAGCGCTGTCTACCTGCGAAGCAGTAGTGGTCCACATCCTGTGGGTTGAACAGGTTGGTCAGTCTGACCCTCTCTTCCTCAAAACTGCTGCTGGACAGCAGAGTCTTCAATGGCATAATCTAGCAGTGCTAGATTAGTCTCTGATCTCACATGTAATAAAACACAAACGTGATGTGTTGAGGGTTCTGCTACTGTCTGAGAGGGTTTGATTCTTAAGCAAGTTCTTAAGGAGAGGAGGAGCATGGAATGGCTTTGAGGTTGGAAAAAATGGTGTGGGAGAGTCCCCACACCTTGAGCATGCCTGCGTCTGCTGGTCCTCCTCTACAGCTGTCAGCCAGCCACAAACACACACACTAAGCATGTCTGGGCAGCTGCCCCTTTCCTTAGGGAAAAAGTGAGGCAGGACAAAACATTAGCTGAGTTCCAAGGGAAAAGGCATCAGACTCTCAGAAACTCCCTTTACTTATCATTATGAAACAAATTCTTCTTCTTAGATTAGGCTAAATTAGGTTTACATTTACAAAACTACTGTGGTTTTACCATGGTAGAGGGGCTGAAATTTGATGGATGATTAACACATTCGCATCCCAAGGTACAATAAAGAATAACATAGTATTCACATACTTTCTTCAAATGCTGAATGCATGGCAAGAGCAACAGCCAAATTATCTATCCTCAACATGCATCACAAAATCAAGAGCAACAAAAAGTCCATCATGACACGAAAAAATTTTGGTGACCAAGTTTCAATGCTTCCTTGGTTATTTTTATTATTAACATTTTAAGCTGGCATCTTGTCCAATCAGGCAAGTAGGGGTGCTCCGATCACGATCGTCCGATCGTTAATGCGCATCTCGTCAGTAAAGCCGGTTCTCTAATCACGTAGCTGATGGAATTAACCACTGATTAGATAACTGGCTTTACTGACGAGATGCGCATAACGATCGGCCGATCGTGATCGGAGCACCCCTACAGGCAAGTAATATTTTCTCTCAATTACCTTGGAAAAATTGACTTGTCCCAGACGAGCGTTACTCAAACCCTGTGGTTCCCCCAGGGTTTATTACTTTAACAGTTTTAGTGAATTATTAGAGTACAACAGTAACAATAATATCAGCCAATAACTAATAGTCTCACTTTCAAAATCACATCTGTGTTTATACCGTCTGTTGTTGAATAAGAGAATGTAAATGCCAACTAAGAAATGCATTAAATCATGTAAGCCCAAAACCCTGCCAACTGGGCAGAACTACCTGTTAAGAGTGACTAGTAAATTAGTTGTATGAGCAACCAGTCATCTAGTTGATTTTTGAAATATGAAGTTTTGGAAATTCCTTTAAAAAAGAAGTAAATCTATATCCATAGAAAATATAGAATGTTAGTTCAAAATGTGATAAATGGTCCAAGAATGTCCCTAAATTAAAATTGAAACTATCATTATGAATAAAAAACACAACATGCCTAGACAAAACAAAGACAGGTCTTCTGCCTGGTCTTACACAACACAATAAACCTGCAAGAACCCACAGCTGAGACAGTCGAGGTCTGGACAAAGACACATATGCACACAGATACATACAGCCCTACCTTTATTCCTGACCAGCATGCAGTGCTTCCCAGTTCTAGTCAGCTGACTGACCCACAGCTCCCAGTACATGATCCCAGTTCCAGTGTAAGGGGTAATAGGAAACCACTCTAGCACCTAATCCTGAAACGCTAAAACGCTAAAACTGAAACGCTCCTCTTTTTAGTGTCCGGTGCAGCTCAGAACTCAAGAGTTTCCAACACCGCAGGCAGAACGCCAGTCCGATCTGATTGTGGGCCTCCATGCTAACTGCCCTAAGTAAGAAGTATCCACATGTGCTTGTGTGAGATATGGGAAGAGTGGAGTTCTGAGAGTGGTTTTATTGGATATCTTGTGAGGGAAGGCGCGTGGGGGGCCCGCTGGTTTTAAGAAGGGGGTACGAACGAGCAGATGGTTTCATTTCTACACCATGTGTGTGCTGCCTACCCAACATCCTCTTGGGAGACACTGGAAAGCCTGGAGGTGTGGAAACTCTAGTACAAAATGCCTGTGCTGCATAAAACATAACCCTGAGTTTCAGAGCAACATGTAAAATGTATTAAGATGGGACACTCAGTTATTCAGTTACACCCAAAACCTCTCAACATTAAGGGAAATAATCTCTTTAAGTCATCAGCAAGACCTCAACAGACTAGATGACATGAAAGTGAAAGGCTTGTGTGAACATAATAAAAAAAAAGATTTTTAGACTACAGAGACCAGCTACTGACAAGACCACCATGACGAGATTTCATGAGACAGGAACACTGAAATGCCAAACAAAGTCTAAATTACCAATTACCATTAGTCATTGAGCCACAACTTCAAGTAGACAAACAGACAGCTTACAATGTCAAGCTCTGTTCCAGTATATACACAAACATTCTCATGTGACACTTCTGACTGATCTAACAGTTGAGCAGCGTCGGGCACGTCGTGTGGCCGCATATGTTTGTCCTGCATGCTTTTCGTGTGTGTCTTTGTGTGCAGGAGCTTCGCTGTGAAACAGCTGTGGGAGAACTGTGTGTGCGATGTGAATGGCTGTACTGAACGGACTGACCTGCACGGCCGTGTCCTGATGGGAGTCTATTGCAGCTGTTGTGCTGGGCTTAGGCCAGGCTTACAGCAACTGCACCAGCACCTCTGTACTCTGGGGCTGCTCTTAACCAGTATGGATTATGGACACAAGAACATCCTGATCTGAAATCACATTTTGTTGCTTTGCAGTCTGAAATGAAGATGGACACGGTTTTTGTTTGTATGTATTTATACCATCCAACTGAAAGCTATAACGCCAACATGTCAGAAATGAAATGTAAAAAAGAAAAAAAACTGATGAGTTGGAAAAAGGATTACCCCTTTCCTCCTATAAACTATTTGTAAACTCAATCAGGTGTAGCTAATTCTCTCACCTTCTCAATGGCACACAAAGACATCTGACTTTCAACTGTGATCAGCTGTGCTCATTTTGATTAGCACATTTCATTTCACTCTTTGGTAAAGTAATGGAGCAAACAATTAACTGGCAAGGCTCTGTCAAAAGATCTCTGGTATAAAGTTGTAGACAGGCACAAGTCGGGAGATGGATACAAAAAAAAATGGATGCAAGAGCCAAGAGAAAACTGGTCAGAGAGGCTAACAAGAGGCCTAAAGCAACTCTGAAGCAGTTACAGGAATTCATGACAAAGAGTGGTCCTTGTGTGCATGTGACAACAATATCACAAATTCTCTTCAAACGTGGCTTCTATGGGAGGGCAGAAAAAAGCCAATCTTCAAGAAAGGCCACATGCAATCATGATTAAGCTTTGCCAAAACACACCTTGAAGATTCTGAGGCAGATGAGACTAAAATACCCACTGTAAATATGCAATATTGACTGATATACCAATAATTCAACAACAGCAACAAAAGAATATCGGCCCATAACTGATGATATTTGTGCATCTGTGATAAAATACTTTGTTCCACCCTATTCAAGAATAATTATACAACTTTAAGAGCATTTCACCCCAAAATCACACCATTCACGGATGCTTTATGAAGCTTGTCTGAGTAGGACAAGTAAACAAGAGGTATAGCGATGGGTCAACTGGCCCTACTCCTCCCTGAAATCCAATAAATGAGACACCTCACTTGCCCGTCACAAGCTCTGGAATTCCCAAGAGAACAGTCCCCTAACATTACACAAGAAAGAGACAAGTACATCAGTCACGCAGGAAATTATGACCAACATTCGTATGTGCAAGAGCAGCTCACAGCAGACGGCTCTGCTCAGGGATAAAACACGTTCCCTTATACTGTGGGACTTTTCTCTGGACTGGACTTATGCTTTTCATAAGAGACTTTACATAAGACAGAGCAATAATCAGAGCTGAGCATATGTAAGTGAGCAGGTAGACAGGTAGGTTCTGTCAGGGTGCTAATTGCCTGGGTTCATATATGATGGATAAAGTTTCATGTATGATGGATAGACAGTTATGAGACACCAAAAAAATAAATAATGCAGGATTCTCCAAACTTTCACTTTTTGCCAAACAGTACTGTCCCAAATTCTTGCATTTAGTTGAGCCATTAGTTAAGTTAATACTGCTATTACTTGGCTGGTTGAGATGCTCAAACAGAGTAACGTTCTGATAGCACCACAATATTTAGACTTTCTCAGGGACTCAATCTATGAATGGTTTACTCTAAAGCAGTGGATAAGGGGCCCAAATAATTTAAATATTAATAAATATAATAAAACTATATATATATATATATATATATATATATATATATATATATATATATATATATATATATAGCTGTAATGCATTAATGAAAATTCATTTTAACGGCACTAATTTTATTAACATGCAATTCATGCAGTACGCATTTTCTGTTTCAGGGTTTCCGCAATTCCTTAAAAAATCTTAAAAGGTCTTAAATTTAGTTGCACATATTTAAGGCCATAACAAGTCTTAAATGGGGGGTGAAATGCTCGTTTTCACTCAATATCCTGTTAATCTTGAGTACCTATAGAGTAGTACTGCATCCTTCATAACTCCAAAAAGTCTTTAGTTTTATTATATTCATAAGAGAAAGATAGTCTTTACCGATTTTTCCCAGAAAAACACGAGCGCCTGGAGGCGTGACGTGTGGGCGGAGCTAAAGAATCACAAGCGCGAGTAGGCTTTTGCGTTGAGAGCGTTTGGAAGCTGTGACAGCTGTGAAGGCTGAAACTGAACGAGAGCAGCATCAGCAAGGACTCGCTTGATCGGGGCTCGAACCCGGGTCTCCGATGGGAGGCGGACGCACTAACAAGGAGGCAGAGATATTTGAAGCAGTTTTACTCACCGCCTGCGGTACCAACACACAATCGTGACCCTTTTTCGTTGGGATTGCATCATCCTTAAGAAATAAACGATACGCAAATCCGTCGTCAAACTGGGCTTTGTTTGTAAAACAAGCATTTTAGAAATGCAGGGAACAAACACAAACACTTGCACAACTCCGTTGATGCTCTGTAAAAATAAACTCCATCCACTGGTCCCTTAATGCTGTTTTTTCTTTGGTAATCTGTGCAGGGTTGTCTTGCCCTGGCAACCAAAAACACACTCCTTTTGTGACATTTCGCGACGCTCTCGCTCTGATCAGTGAAGTCTGTTGTGCTCTCAGTGCTCTGCTATACGGGAGCGTGCGCTCTTCCGTCAGACGTGCCCTCAGGACCCATATAAGGAAATTCCGCTCCATCTAACGTCACACAGAGCCATACTCGAAAAAAACTTTCCGAAACTTGTGACAAACCGGAAGGAGTATTTTTGGAACAGAAATACTCCTTCAAACGTACAACTTAATTTTTGAAACTTTGTCCATGTTTAGCATGGGAATCCAACTGTTTAACAGTGTAAAAAACTCTGTTAAATAGCATTTCACCCCCCCTTTAAATGGTAGGCTACAAAAAAGTCTTAATTATGATTTTAACAGGTCTTATTTGGGGAGGGAAAGACAAGAATCGTCATTATGGCTTATTCTGATGATTAAACTTTAAAAGGCAATGATTTAATTGAATAAAAAAATTAGCGCTGCAAAAAGTCCGCTGCTGCTGCTTTGTTTATAGTTGGAGAGACCGCTGAATTTCTGCCATTCCAACAGTGCCATCTGCTGGCAGAAAATGATTTAGCATTTTCGATTCTGGACAAGAATGCAGGCTAGACATCTTCGTGTCACGATTATCAGCGAATAATGTCTTTTTGGCTGGCTCTTCACAAAACCTCTTACAAAGTTGGAATACAGCACACAAGTTGTTTATCTGATACTTTTATGGTGGCTTTTTATTCTCTTTGAAGCTTATCATCTTTAAAAATGACTGGCATACAAAAAATAAATAACAGCATACATGTTTAGAACAATTTGAAGTGGAGTAAAAAGTGACAAACTTTATATTTCTTAATAAACTTTACTCCTTTAACTATAATAGTAGAAGGAATTTCAGAACTGAACAAACCACACATAAGCTTTTAGAGGTGTGAGGCAAGAACCTCCATTACACTCCAGTGTTGCTGAAGTGTTGCACTAGGGAATGACAGCACAAGCTCACCTGTTTCTCTGAAAGCACTCAGCACATCACAGCAGAAGCCATGTGGTGCAGGAGGCCTATTTTTAGATCCAGCACAAAACAAAACTATCTGACCATTACTACTCCCGGAATAATTACACTACGTACATGCACAGAGGAACCACCGAACAATGATTCCTCAAACAATGGGCCCACATAAAAAGAGGGACAGTTCCTGTTCATTCACAATAATGAGGATTCAACATCAGCACTCAGCAACAACAATTGCACAGTTGTCTCCCCTCTCACTCAGTCTCTTCCTCCTTTCCAGTAAATGGCTCTTCAGTTGAAACAGGCCAACAGATTATCTGATGAATAATGCCAATGCAAAGAGGGAACTTGCGAAACTACCGCATGCAATCAACCACGTGTGTCAACAACAGGGATAGGAATAGTAATGAATTTAACAATTCCCTTCTCAGTTCTTAACAGCCACTAAATTATTCTTTTAGTTCCTTTAAAGAAATATCTGGAAAAGAATGCAATTCTAGTGCCAAACGATTAGAACATTTCAAAGGTCTGTTTACAGACTTTATAGAAGCTTTTCAGAGGCAGCCTAAAAACAATTTAATAACAGTTTATATTATAAATTATAAAATAAACGAATTACTATATTAAATAAGCATGGATTAAATATCGAATATTATATAAATCAAACCGCAAAAAAAGTATTCTTTTCATGAATTTTTATTTTTAAAAAACTACTGACAAAAACCTATTTACAATAGTTCTGCCAAGTTTTTGTAAAGAATTGCAGTTTGGTTACAAAAGTTACTAACAGGCTGTACAATAGACCGTAATATTACATAATTTACATCTTCTATTACCACAGCAACTTTTTTTTAAATGTCATTCACCCACAAGTAAAAGCCATGATTAAATTGCACAGAACCTTTATGTCTAATACACTACCATTCAAATGTGTGTTTTTATGTTTTTTCAAGAAGTCTCTTATGCAAACATGTAAGGCTGATTTTTCAGCATCATCACTTCCAGAAATCATTCTAATATGCTGATGTGATGCTCAATAAACATTTCTTATTACTGTTGAAAACAGTTGTGCTGCTTGATATTTTTGCACAAACTATGATCCAATGTTTTAATGATTCTTCTATGAATATACAATTCAAAAGAAAAGCATTTACCTTAAATATTTTGTTATATTATAAATTAAGTTACTTTCACTTTTGATAAATTTAATGCATCTTTGCTGAAGAGAAGTATTATTTTCTTTCCAAAACTTTTGAGCAGTACTATAGCTTTGAGATTGTTATTAGAAATTAGATATGTTCGTTATTAGATATGTCTTTTACCTGTGCAGAGTGGACTTTCAATTGGCCAGTCCTGTGCCCATCAATCTGGCAGGCTGGTCTGAATAATGGTGCACTTGGGATTATGGGATATTGCCCGGAGCCATTCATTCAGGTCTACTTTTGACAGCTTGCACAGCAGTTAGAACACCGGCTACTGTAATTTACCTGTTCACTGAAGGTGCTAATGAGGCTCTCAACACAGTACACCCACTCCTACAAAGCACTTTGGGACAGCTTAATGCTTCTCCTGGGGACCCTCTTTTCCTTTATGCTGGATCAGAAGACTAGAGCACCAAGTTTGTCAGGTCAGCGCAAACATAATGACCTGAAGAAAGGAGGTTTTCTGAAGGAACATTGTTTTGGAACCTGATCAATATTTTCTCCCGGTGCTGTTAGTGTTTATTGACCATCCAACCTGACACAGCTCACTTTTTTTTTTTTTTTTACATCCGAGTGTTTGAAAGTGAGAAGCATTGAAGGAACAATATATTTAGTTTATCAAAATAAAATACAATTATTTTTCATTTAATAAAAAACACAAGCTCGCTTAAACTCTTTTGAAACAAAAGTTTGTTGGCCGTAGTGGCCAAGTTTACAATGGTACGGATGTAACATCTTACGCAAATTCTCTACAAGCATGTACAAGCATAAAAAAAAATAATTAAAAAAAAAATCACACACACCCTCTACAGCTTAAAGGTACTTACAAACACTTACGCAACACAACACCGTCACAAGACACTTACTCCATCAGAATCAAATTCTGTTCTTTTCTATACTAGAACAATGTGATATTTGCATAATTTCACTTAATCTTTTTTCAACTACAGTCAGAAAGTAACTGTGACCACCCCAAAAAGTGTTAGATTGCATAGGCTTAAGTGTGTGAGGTTTTAGTTAACACAGCGTTGTAACCAGGAGGTGTGACATCAATGAAAAAGATTTCGCACAGATTTACATATTTAAACACTTAATCAGATGATCCTTACTCTCATCATTGTCCAATATTGCTGTCTTTGCTTTGAGTATTTTTTTGTTTGTTTTTGGAGCAGACAGCATCCGGACCTGCGGCTGCTTCCACTGAATAACATCCACCTCAGCTTACACAGATCTGATCCACCGTTGATCTGGTTGCCACAACAGAGTGGGTAGCACAGAATGACTCAAAATGATCATATCCTCCATATCTGATGACATTTTCACACCAGCCGCATTCTCTGGTTCTTAACAACTAACTTGCTCATTCCATACGGGCACTGATGAAATATAATTATTACATAATGAAAATGTTTTTGATTTATGCAATACCATTCCATTTGGGGTCAGAAAGGTTTTTGTTTGATAGCCTAATAGTTTTATTCACCAAGGACACATTAGATTAATTTAAAGTGATATTTAATACTTTTAAATTGTAAAAAAAAAAAAAAAAAAAAAAAAGATCAGTAATGATCAGTTTTATTTATCAAAGAATCCTGAAAAAAAAGTCTCAGTTTCCACAAAACATTAAGCAGCACAACTGTTTTCTACACTGATAATAACAAGAAATGTTTCTTGAGCAACAAATCAGCATATTACAATGATTTCAGAAGGATCATGTGACAGTGAAGACTGGAGTTATGATGCTGAAAATTCAGCTTTGCCATCACAGAAATAAATAACATTTTCAAATATATTAATCAGTAAAAAAAAGTTGTTTTAATTTGTAATAATAAATAAATACATTTATGTATTTAGCAGAGGCTTTTATCCAAAGCGACTTACTAAATTCAGGCTATCAATTTTTACCTATCAATAATATTATTAATATTTCACAAATAAAAACCATAATTTATTAAATGAATGCAACCTTGGTGAGCATAAGTTTATTTCAAAAACATTTATAACAACTTTGCAGAACCCATATTTTGATAGTGTCACTTGCAAAATAATTATTAGTGTTAAAATTATTTGTGTGTGTGTGTATATATATATATATATATATATATATATATATATATATATATATATATATATATATATATATATATCAGAATACATGGCTAATTGGAAAGAATATCAATGGATAAAGATGCTTTTTGCCTCAAAATCGGGTAATTATTTATGACATCACTAGCCAGCAAGGGCAATGGTTCTGCTTAACATAATAAATATAAATTATTAGTTTTAGACAAATCTCTTTTGAGCACAAACATAACACCTCTTTATGCAGGTCTAAAAAAAGAGCCTGCTTCGCCAAGCAGCACCTACAGGGACTGTATTTCATTTGGCACTTGAGAACAGTCCTATGAAGACTTCGATGAAAACTTTTAGAATACACATTTTTTAAGGAAATGAACCGTGGTAGTTAAACCAATCACGTCACCAGGTGAGGATGACTGCATTGACTCGGTGTCATAGATAAGACAGCATAAGCCTTCAGTATTTAATGAGCCTGGTGGGCGAAGCCCATTACAGTTTATGGAGAGTAAATGAGACGGATGGATTGAATCAGCCAAGTGGTCTAGCAAACAGGAAGTGTTGGCAGGCTGTGAAGGTCCTGTCTGAACATGCATCATGACCTCAATATCGCCAAGCAGGCGTCGCCCATTTAACTACTTGTAGGGAGTTGACAAACCTGCAAGTAGATTTAATTAGGCCTACTTGACAGATCATAACACGTTTGACGTTATCCGTTATCAATACCAAATGAGCTGTACTACAGCTCAAGGGTGTGATAAAATCCTGATATAACACAGTGAATTAATTTTATTATTTAATACTCCGTTTCAGAAACGTTCCGTGAAGTGAACATGATGATGCACAAAATAAACAAAAACAACCTTCACAATCACAACAGAAAACTGCACAAAGGCTGGGAAAGGGCTAGGACACATCTCACTCTGATGATGATAATGCTGGGCTCCCCTCGGCCCCATCTGATTTCACTACTGAATTCTGGGATTACTCACTCTCTGCGTTCCAAAACATACTGTAGCGCTCAGACAGCTACAGAGGCTTCGTGGATGGGATTCAACTGGGATTCATTAGAACTACTTTGATGTGACCAAGAATGAAAGGCCAAACAGGGTTTTTAATTGGTCAAAAACTGCTTTTGGAGATATTTCAACTGTATTAAAGAAGACGACGAAGACCTCAAGGCAAAGATGAAGACAATCATCTTTGGGAGAAAAAATAAGACAAAGTAAATAAATATTTTAATAATAATAATAATAGAACAATAAATAATAAAACTCAAGATAAAAACATCAAATAAAATTGTATCTGACAGGCGAACATTTTTCAGTGTCTGGATTTTAAAAAAGTAACTTTCTGCAGATCAAGACATGAAAATGTATTTCATTTCTTTAATCTGCATGAATCAGTTCTTTCAAACTGCCCGTTTCAATGAATCAGTTCGAAGCACTAACTCAACGATTCACTTGCATCATCACGCATCAAACCACTGCAAAAAAGAGCTGAAAACAGCTAACAGATACAGAACAATGACTGGTCTAGAGAGAGGGAAAAAATACTGATCTGAAGAACGGCAACAGAGAAAGTCGCTGAACTGAAGTGTTCTTTATCTCCATCACTGCCTCAACACAGAAGAATTACTCCAGTGTGTCATCTAATCCAGACCTTAATAAGGACACAATGAAAGGATGGAAGCGGATAAGGCTGTTTAAAAGCAGCAGGATTCAAGGATGGCTAGGAGAGCACAGGCACCCACTTTCACACAAGAGGAGTATCCACATCACAACTGACAAGACATGTTAAAAAATTATACTCAACATTGATACTCCGTTTGAGCCGAGCGCAAAAAAAAGTGTGGCGTTCTAACGACCTCTAGTGGTGCCACAACAACCAGCTCGAACCTTGGGCCAAGGGAGTCCCATCAGGTCTTCTCAAAAAAAGTCTGAGACCACTTTATAAAGCAATCTCCTTCACAAATCAAAAATGGACTGTTTAATCCAATTTAGTCCTTAATTCCAACCATCTTACATTCTGGGAATTTCACACTTCATCATCTTCAATGTCATAGTGGAAAAACTGAGATAAAAACTGAGATTTATGTAACACAATTACAACTAAAGCAATCTGCTTACCAGAAACAAAATGATGATGTGCATACAGCTCAAAAGCCATAAAAGTCAGTTCGGACTGAATTCTCATTGGAAGAGTCTCATTTGAAACTGTTGCACAATCTCAACATTGTATTAAGTGTGCCTAACAGTGGACAGACAATTTTGTGGCTTTGAAATGCATAAAAAATAAATCTCCTTCTGAAAGTATGCCAACTGAAGGTCCACAATGTTCAGAGCTCTAAAAATCAATCGTTTTTTGCTGCTTTGGACTACATTAAGTTCAGGGCTGCACTTTGCACCACCCTACTGAAATAATAAAAGCCTACTGGTACTGGAGTTGATAAATAAATAAAAAGAATGTGGAATTGGCCATGTGACCTCAGAACGGCTGACTCATTGGTTGTCTACAGGGGTGGGAGACACAGACAGAACCACTCATTTATTCATCCTCTGTCTGACCACACACAGGTCAATTAAGAACTATTTGTCACAGTTGCTTCTAATGGAATTCCATTTGTTAGAAAAATAGATGAAAATACATCTGTATCTAATGGAATTTCGTTTAGAGCGTGACATGAATCATCTGTCGATGTCCCGAATGCCATATTGGGTCGAAAAGATTTGAAAAAATCGAGTTGTTCCCCTCCCACGATGCCTTTGTGTAGTCATTAGACTCTGAGTGATGACCGCACTGCAGAGTTTCAAAATCAAACCGCAAAGAAGCTTACCGTTGATGCTGTAATCACAGAATGTTAATGCAGTGATTCTGCAACCTTCAGTGATTTCAAAGAATATTTCGTTTGAAAAACAAAAATGGTCATATTTACCCACCCTAATGTCTTTCCAAAATCATATGCAGCTTTTTAAGATCACAAAAGCATTTTTTTTTTTTTTTTTTTTTGCTAAATTAACATTAAGGTGGACCAATATACATTTTTTTAATGGCCGATGCTGCTATCTTAACATGCAAGGTGGCTGATATCACAAATAAATTACATTTTACATTATATTTAGTTTACTATATTAATAATAAATAATTTTTTAATAAATCAATATAAAAAAACTGCACTTGATTTAAAAAATATATATATTTTAGATAAGTTCTTAAATCTGTAATCCTATCATTGTATGTTTCATGAATAAATAACTTGTTAAAAGCATGACTAAAAAGAAAGTAATTGCTGTCAAAATACAACCATTTCTGATACTCAAAGGCCAAACACCAAAACTTCTCAGCCATTACTGATCATTTAAAAAAAAAGACAATTATCAGACAAGATCACATATTGCCGATATATAGGTTGACCGCTATATATGACAAAAAATAACACTTTGCAATAATGTCTCTCGTTAAGATGAGTTATTGCATTAGCCAGCATGAACTAACAATGATTAATACGTTTTTTTATAGCATTTATAAATCTTTGTTAATGGGAGTCTGAGTTAATAAAAATGCAATTGTTTGTTCATGTCGGTTCACAGTGAAGTAATGTTAACATAAAACCTTTGGTGTTAGAATTAATATTAGGATTGTCATGTTAACTGATGTAGTTAACTAAACTAATGTTAACAAATTATGGGTTTGAAACAACATGAGGTTGCGTAAAAAAATTACACTTTTTATTTTAAGGTTAATTATCCATTTAAGCTTACAGACGAGGCTCAATATATAAAACATACAAAATATGATCAAGGGCATGATATTCTGGCATCTTCCTTTAAATCAGCTAAAAACCTCTAAAGCCCCTTTCACACTGCAGGTTGGACCCGGCATAATTTTCGGAACATTGCCGGGTCGCCTTCTGTGTGAAAGCAACCACGTCCCGGGATTGATTCCGGCATTAAACCCGGGTCGGGGACCTAGTAACATTGCCGGGTTCAACCCGGGACAAGCGCTGTGTGAACAAAAGCCAGATTTAATGCCGTGTCGAAGTGATGACACGCATTATCGCGGAACTCTTTTACCAGCTGTTTTGAAGGAAGATCAACATTTGCGACGAAAAATTATGCGCAAACTGGAATGAAGCAGAGATCAGTTTGTTCCTCACTTTCCGCCCTGACGCCGAGATCGTTCACTTGCTTCATTGCAAGTATAACGTGCCTAACGTTTTAGACTTGTACATTACACGTCACGCGCTGATGTCACGTGTCGTTACGGGATCTTTACGGGTTGTGTGTCAAAGCACGCACATATCCCGGGTCATTACTGGCAGTGTGAAAGTGCAAAATCTAGCGACCCGGGAACAATTGCCGGAACACTTTACCGATGTATTTGCCATAATGGCAGTGTGAAAGGGGCTTAAGACTTTACACTGAAAAAGCAATTTGTATTGCTCACTATAAGGAAAGGTCACAAATACTATTCCAGTCACTCAAACTAACTGTGCTAAAGAGAGAGAGAAAAAAAACTGTTTATTCCAAACAACCTGGTATGACTGAGATCAGATCTCTCCTCTAGACAGACATTAAAAGACTTCAGCATCAGAAATAATGTGTGTCTGATGAAGCTGATCGTGGCAATTAGTCACCACTGGTTTGACAGTCAGGCCTGTAACCCTATAATTATTATCCTGATTATTCAGATGACTTTCAGTCACAGCTATACGTCTGGCTATAAGCAATGAGAGTAAAAATAACTCATCTGCAGCCCTCACAAGTCAGTGTTTCCAGCCAAAGGGTTTCACTGTCATGATGTGTCAAGCTCCTCTTTGGCGCCGATCAACCCACCCTGTGGAGAACAGACCAGCACTGGGCACAACGCTTCAAAGAGACTTAACACAGCTCCTGGGGTAATGGACAACAGACAACACAGTTCATCTAATACCATCCAAACAGTGCTTAAGATAATGTCTCGACAACTAATGTAATCCCAGCCACAGTCACAATAATCCCATCAACACCTGGGTTATGAGATTTCTGAAAAGATAAATCTGCGTGACACATTATTGCCAGACAAACAGCATTACCATCAAATATGTGTTTTGTGTTACTGCCTGAAACAAATGAGTCCGTGAAATCACTCACGAGCGAAATCTGAGAAAGCAGTGGCTTCTCCAGCAGCATGTGCTTTATAAGATATAATAAATGCCAGTCCCTATCAAATAACAGCCATCCAATAGTATACTACAGACAGTTAGGAGAGCACTGCGTCTGAACTTCTCCTCAATTCAGTACGTAACTGCCCTTATACAACCACAATACTCTACATCAAATGGTAAATTTACACTACAAATGCTTCTGAAGTGGCAATTATGTGTCTTTACTGTTTAATACTGCTTAGAGGTGGCATAAATGCAGTTACACCACAGTGTTTACATGCACATTAATTTTCTGCGAATATTAATAAGATTTTGCTCATAGTCCAATTATCTAAATTACAATGGAATATCGAAATACCTTTAACCAAAACATGAATCTTAAGGAGAAGATGGCATATCACTGTTACTGACGACGTTTACATGCACGTCTCCGAAGCATATTTTGAATAGTTTTAAGTGACAGTTCACTATATTTTCATTCGGACAATGCTTATGTCATATCATGAGTTTCACAATCAACTCATTTCAGTGGCACTCCAGCTGTAATGGTGTTCCTGACGATATTACACAGCTCGACACATACAGGGTTCGAACATACTGCATCAGCACACCGGCACACTCTTCAAAGAAAGGTCCTAATGGAAGGTGACCAGACAGTAACCAAGCCTGACCACTTACAAAAACAAAACCCATTCAATTCACAAACTGCTTCTACCAGAGCTGAGGTCGAGGGGGGCGAGTCTCTCCTAATAATCAGATATTGTTTTGATGTTGCTCTGCTTTGCTTGATTTCACACACTGCTGTGTGTGTGTGTTGTTTGGATGAAACGCGTTTGAAATGTTACATTTTTAGGATGGTCTGCCTCAGTGCTCGTCCACGTCAAAATCCATTAAAGCAAATGTGTTCAATGTTTAAGACATGCTTAGGGTCTTACTGGCTGACCTCAGCTCTTTATATTGACCACATTTCGGGGATTGTGTAAACATACTAAGCTGCCTACCTAAGAAGCATATTTAGGGATCAAAGAAGTGTTGGAACGATATCGTGATGTCAAAATAACATTGTCTAGTTAGGCAGCACACTAGAATTTGCAACACAGCCTGAGAGTCATGGAGTATTTCCGCTGATCCTGACGAACCCTTTTAAACCGGAGAGCAGATCCAGACTTCACCGACTATGATAAGCATTTTGGGAGTGACTCAAAGCAATGAACATGCTAAATGAACTCCGGAATAGGCTCATACCTGAATGCAGGGTGAAAACATTAATTCCTGGATCCAGGATGATGTTCGCTGCAGCGACAGCGGCGGCCGTTCTTCCCGGTGGAGTCCCGGTGATGTTGCTCCCGCTGCCGCAGTCTCGGGGTTTCCTCCCGGAGTTGCTGGCCCGGTTCGATCTGCCCTGCTGCTGTTGCCCCTGCGGTGGGGTCTGGACCCCCGCGGAAGCCCCTTCTCCCACGCGGCCTACCTGTTGTCCCATCCTGCGAGTGTTCTGGGTGGGAAAATAACACAGATCCGTGGAAAGACCCGCTGTCCGTTTGGACCCCTCACCTCACATCCCACAACAAACGACCCGCGGGACGACGGCCTGTTCTGCTCGGGATGATAGTCTTCCCCTTCTTAGTCACCCCTCTTCTTCCTCCTCCACTGGACCGGACCGAGCTCCGTTAGCTTAGCTTAGCAGTCCGTGTATGTGTGTGTGTAAGAGAGAGCGAGAGAACCCACCCACCACCTAACAGCTAACAAAACACTGTCTTATCTTTAAATTCAACCAAACGGCACCGGATAAGCACCTCTATTGAACGGGAATGTACGATCCTCACGCCCCCAGCACTGTTTCTCTTAAAGCGGACCAGTCTGGGGTCGTTCCGTTCTGCTCCAGCCGCTGCGCGCCCCCTCCGCCGCCGCCATCTTTACCGCAGAATCAGTGGCGTGCGCTGCACGAGATCATCGCACTGATGCGAAATGTATGAATATTAACATAAGCACAATTAAGAGAATTGTTGACTCGTAATGTGCAATAAATAATATCTTACGGACAATAATTTAGTAACGCAAATTTAGTAACGCAAACATTACAATAAAACAAATAAAAAGGTGTTATTAAAGTATCCTATATTTTTTTAAGCAATTTAATTAAAGCATAGAAGGCTACTTCACTTGCATATTAATACATTTAATACTACAAGCTCTGACAGCAGGGTTATTATAGTTAACTTAAACTTAAACATGAACTGAAATAACTAAAATAAAAATAAAAATCATTTCAGTTGCCCAAGCAAATGTTCTTATTTTTATTTAGTTTAACTTTATGTACAATAATTACAAATAAAATAAAAACTATAGGGACATATTTAAAAAAAAAACCCAAAAAAAATTACTCAACTTTAAAAGTAAACTGAAATTAATAAATTAATAATAATAAACAAAATGCTAATATAACACAATTTCTGTTTTGCACTTAATTACATTTTTAGCTCTACCGAGAGCCATAGCAAAGTATAGCAATATTCTTGATATTACAATAATAATCTTTAATTTCTGCAACATGATTTAATATGTAAAGAAATAACATTTTAATTCACATATGATTGTATGCTGTCCTTTCACAATAAACATTAGCCTGATATTAACTGATATCTCATCAATATACAACATGGTACACAGTGCATAAAAAGTAAACCACTATAGTCAGTTGAAACAGTAAAAACTGTTAATTGTCCATTGCAAAGCATGGTGGTAGAGCTACACACTGAAAATTTCACAAGATAAATTGATGAAAATCTTTTTAAAAATATGACATCTGTTTAGATTCTAGCAAAATATTGATCACTTTTTTGTGGTGAAAATTACAGTCATTAAGTATTCTGGAAATTAAAACTGAGCACTCACATTGCAGGTGCCATAAAGAAATAAAATAAAAAATGCTGTGTACAAATTTACTACAGTAGTCCTAACATTCAACTCTCCATCACCACCTGCTGGTCGTCACAGATATTGCAAGTACGTTTTACAAATATAATACAGAAAATCTCGTACATTCTGTGGAACTGGAGAGTATTCACTCAAAACGTTTTTTTTTTCAGTGATAAATTACATTCAAAATGTCCTAGACTTTAAGTTTTTTTTTTTACAATAAATCCCCTGCATACTCTGGCAGTGTACATAATCTTTCACTAATAAAGGGATTGTGCTTTGAAACAATTAGTAATGATCACATCAGAGCAGCCAGCTGCAAAACCTCAACACTTCTGAACATTTGAAACCATATTTTGTAAAAATATGTCATCCCAAAGCATGGCTTTTAAATTAGTATCTAAATTAGTTTAGCTCTGTGGAAAGGGGGGCAAAATTAAGTGAAAATTTCCAGACTACCGATCTAACTCTTCAAACAATAAACATGGTAAATAAAACTGGCAGAATGTAGAATATCCCCCAAATCATCTTCATTTTAATTAAAAGTCTAGGAGTAAAAGGTAAGAAGAAAAAAGAAAAACTGTGTTTCACAGCAGTATGGCACATAATTTAAATCCACTGAGGTTTTAGAATTCTCAACCCCGCTTGTAAACATTCTACGATTTTGTACAGTCCACACAAAAACGGTTTAAAATGTACCACATATCCATGGCCTCTGCGGTACTGGAATAACACCACAACATCAAACACAATATCAAAGAAGTGGCAGTAAACAAAACACATTTACCGTAGAAGCCCATCACAGAGGCTTCTAAAAATAGAATCTCCAGATCAGACATAACCTAAATTAGACTGTCAAATGCTAACTGGACATTTCAAAGGAAATAACAAAATATTCATAATGCACATTATAGACATTCTTCATTCTATTACAGATGTTTTCATAAATATTAAGATCTAAACAAATAAAATATCTAAGGCCCCTTCAAAAATTGAAGTGTCCTCATGATTATGGAGTAAGATTGGCACTTTTCATTTTGTTTGGTCAGAGTGCGATACCTAAAGAATGCTAAAAAAAGTTCCAGAGCAAGTCAAGTATAAATCTCATTCATCTTGTGGCTGGTGGTGTGGCATTAGTGAGCCTTTACAGCAGTGTTAGTCTATGGAGAACAGGTCCAGGATCGAGGCTTTAGCAAGTCTATGAAAGAAGGCTGAGGAAACAAAAGAACCCACAAATATATGAATAAATTCACACAATGTATTCACAGATGAACCCACCAGGCACCAAAACGTTGTTTACCTCTTGAATGGGGCAGAAGCGCTGTGCGTACCACTCCTGAGAGTACAGGCAGATGAGAACCCCCTGTCCCAGGAACAGCGCTGTCCACATGATCACGTTCCAGATCGGCCCTTTTCTCCGGTCGTTAAGAACGAAGTTAAACACCACTAAGAGAAACACGAGTGGATCAGAGATTTTCATATTCAGGCTCATGTTCATTGGTCAGAGTCATTCTAACCGAAGCTTAAACCAACTTTTAGGTGGCTATCTGGCATCCCAGCCTGCCTAAGCTGGTTAAATTGGTCTGTTTGGATGGTTTTTGGTAGATGGTTTGGTTTCTTGGTCAGCTGTAAAGACTGTCTGTTTTTTTCAGCAGGGATATTTGACATGCTCTTGTAGTAAATGAGGTTCTTACTTCCAAAGCACATGAAGAGGCAGAACAAGACAGGGTAGAAGAAGCCAAAGCAGATGGCCAGAACATACTCGTGCACCACAGCAGACACGGTAAAAACAACCAACATGGCCGCCGCACGGAATCGCTTCTGTGTCATCTGTAGACATGAATGATCACACTCGGTTTAGCTAGCTTGAGTCAGTTCAAATAAACCAAAGAGAGTTTAATAAAATACAGTACAACACAAGGCCATCGTCAAGATCCAATCTGAAACACTGTGTACACCAATGCATTTCTGTGACTTTTTCAGTCATTTGTAATTTCTTGATGATTTCTTTAAAGAGTGAACTCAAAGTGCAGATTCTATATATAGCTGATTAAATATAATTAAATAAAAATAAAGACATATACAAAAGTAAATTATAATGTGAAAATGATCATAAAAATATAATAATTACAATTGGTCAATAATGAAAGAATAATGTATTTTAGAATAACTAGAGTCTTATAAAGAATAACTAGAATCTTTTATATTGTATTCTGTAACATTTTCAACTTATGACTTACCCACAGGAAGTCCCTGTAGACATAGTAATACAGCCAATCATGCACTACAACATTCCATGTGCGGTAATAGTTAGCAAATGAAGTGGAGTTCCACCAGTCCTAGAGAAAAAGCATTCATTTTTCAACTAATAATTGTATAATGGCATCATCTGCTTTACAAAAAGCATATCTGGTCATGTGGAAGATATAACCCTTAGAAAACCTTACCTTATAAAACATTCTGTCTCCAAATCGTAGCATTTCAGCAAACGCATTAAGCCAGCAATGCAGAAAGGCAAAGAATGCCAAGAATAGCACCAGCACTCCTACAGATACAGAACACCACCATTACACAGACTGCATTCATTTTTATACTTTTCATTACTACATCTGTGACCCTTAGCAGTGTGTACTAATCTAAAGATGTGCTATATGTAAATATGGCTGTCCTGTTGACATTCTACCTGGCAGTATAGAGTTGAAGACACACAACACCATGGCCCTCAGATCAAAGAGCTGCATACTGATACTGTGGAACTGAGGGATACACAGCCGCACAAATATGTAATACGCATAAAACAAACACCCGAGCACCTGGAACGACACAGAAAAAGAAACACTCAAGATTTCAACATCACATTTACCAAGTCTTAAAATAAAAACTTTAAAACCTTTTTTAAATCACAACTTAAAACATGTAATCTCTGAAAGAGCCCACCTGAGAAAATTGTATAGCCACATAACCCCATCGAATACATGGATTTCTACAAGGACAAGGTAACATGAGTGGAATCAAAACTGAATTAAAAAAAAAATTATATATACATTTAATTGTATTTATTACTTTTTATATATATATATATATATATATATATATTGCATATTTACATATATTACATATATTTTACACACACACACACACACATACATACATACATACATATACATATACATATACATATATATATATATATATATATTCATATACCGTATTTTCCGGACTATAAGTCACACTTTTTTTCATCGTTTGGCTGGTCCTGCGACTTATAGTCAGGTGCGACTTATTTATCAAAATTAATTTGACATGAACCGAGAGAAATTAACCAAGAGAAAACATTACCGTCTACAGCCGCGAGAGGGCGCTCTATGCTGCTCAGTGCTCCTGTAGTCTACACTGAAAACATAGAGCGCCCTCTCGTGGCTGTAGATGGTAATGTTTTCTCTTGCTTCTTGGTTCTAAATAAATTTGACTTATAGTCCAGTGTGACATATGTTTTTTTTCCTCATCATGACGTATTTTTGGACTGATGCGACTTATACTCAGGTGCGACTTATAGTCCAAAAAATACGGTAAATAAAATGTAAAACAAATTTTAGTGAGTCTTACCGTGGATAATTGTCTCTGTATATTAGGGTGGGTGCAAAGAGAAAATAAATGTACTGAGTGAACTGAGGTACCGCTAACGAATCTGAAAAAGAAGAAAAAAAAAAAATTATCAGTTTATTTTTGTGACGTTACTAACATTTAAGTAAGGATCTTACTTGTTTTGCTTCGTTCTAAGGATCGCACTCTTGGCACATTTTCCCTGATGAAAGAGTGAGCCTTCATTATCAGTCGCACCTGTTTCAAACAGAACCAATAGCAACAACTAGATTCAGCAGTGAATCTCAAATAAGCCAATAATCAACAGAGTGATATGAAAAATCCTGTTGCTATAGTTACTGAGTACCTGTTCCAGAATAAGTATGAAGCATGAAGCAGGGGGGAGGCCGTTCTTCAGCACCACATATGTGGGAAGGAAACCCAAACACAGGCCCTGGTACAACAGCAAGAGAGAACCGGCCAGCACTGTCCATAAGCCCCGATGGTTTGACGTGGGGTAAACGCTGGCCCAGAAACTCAGCAGTACATATGGAACCACAAGAGTGGACAGGAACATACACATCCACGTGACAACCACTAGGGGGAACTGGCCAAACGCGTACACCAACAGATCAAACTCAAGCACAAGTCTAGAGAGAGCAAGAAAGACTTCAGTAGCTTACACAGTTGAGACATCTCCTTTTATTGTCTCGCTTTACTTCAAGGAAGACTTCTCATTCATTTAGGAGACCTTGCAAACATTGTACTTGTGAAGACAGAATAGATCTCTTTGTATTTTGGAAAAAACAAAACCATAAATACATGAAACTGCTGGCAAAAAAGACGCTTTTAAAAACAGATTCTAAAAATGTCGATGAACTGTGAAGGCTCTAACCTGCCCTCATCGATGAAGTCCACCACGAGTGTACTGAAGATGAAGAGAATGAGGAGGGCGATGAACATGTGATAGATGGTGCGAATGTGGTTCACCTCAAAGAGATCACTGCAGAAAAACAGTGTAATAAGCACTATTACTTTACAGATAACCAACTGTCTCTCACCTTCCAGATTAAACATTATATCAGTGAAAAAACAGCTAAATGATTTTTATATTCCATAAACTGTGCTGCAACAAACGTCAGCGTATCAAAATGAAGCCATCTCTCATCTACCGCTGACCACAGACAGAAAAAAATCTTTTACACATATCAGCACAGGTTTCAGCAAGAATGCCCATGACTTACTCTAACAGGGATCGACGAATCACGAATTGCTTGCTTTGGACTTGGGGAGGTTGCGTAAGCCTACAGGAGCAGAGAAGATAAAAAAGGGTTACACAACAGGAGAAAAAGAAAAAGGAAAAAATGAATATGAGATAAAAGGACTACAGTGAGATAATGGTATGCTAGTCATGTGCCAAGATCAGGCAATGTGAAAGAAATCACACATTGAATACAAACAGATTTGAATGACAGAAAAGAGAAGAGAATGACGTGAACTAGCCAGCTATGGCACTCACTGCAATCTGGTTTGTGTGTGCTTTCTGTACCTGAGTTTGTTTTTCTCCTTTTCTGAGAGAGGAAAGACTGTGCTCACATGGGACGAACCCAGACTGGCAGACTCCTCTATCAGACTGTCCATGAATTCATTGACTTGGGTGTCAAACTGCCTCATCAGGTCTGCCTTCAAATGCTGAAGAATAAAAAAACAGGACACAGGTTAGCAGTGTCTAATGTTTCCAGAAGGTCTTATGAAGCTCAACACATCATATCCACAAGATAACAGCAATTCAGTCGGAGAATCAGGTCTCCTGTCATGGTCGTGCTGTTTTGACTGCAGCTGCTCTTAATAGAGACTAATGAAGATAATGTGTGTCAAAGAAACTTTTAGGGATATTAAATTTGTTTGCAAACTGAACTGAAACTGAACTGATGACAATACACTGGAGGTCTGTAATTCAAATAAATTCTAAAGTTCAATCATATGACTATTGACTACAAAATGTATAGAAGATGCGTTACAAACAAGGACACCATATTTTCCCAAACCTCACTGCCATTGGCTGCAACCACATCCTTCCCCATTCTATCTATACTTCCTGTAACGTTTACAAGCACCTACATCAAGCAGAGCATAACTATATATAGCACGAAACAATATTTGAGCCATAAAAAGTAAAAAAACAAAAAACAAATACACAATAAGTTTTACATTTTGCAATAAAAAATACACACAATAATATTTTAATCTATTGTCATGTGGCCAGCAAATCATAGAAAGGAAACATTCTCACAAAGGATCTGTAGAAACAATGTGTCAAAATCAGTTATTCAAAAAATAATTCAATATTTTACATGAGTATAAAATGTTTTTAATTGAAATGCTAACCTTATAATATTATTATCATTATATATACTGTGAATATACTGTGAACATTATATATCATTATATATACTGGTATATATATGTGTGTGTGTGTGTGTGTGTGTGTGTGTGTGTGTGTGTGTGTGTGTGTGTGTGTGTGTGATTAAAATGAGAAGTAATAAGATGTGATCACACACATGCATTCAAGGGGTATTACATTGCAAGATTACCTAGCATGTGCTGTAAAACACATTTAACAAACCCACTAACAGAAAGCAAATATTTAAAAAACTAAATAGAGACTGTGCTTGTGCAAAACCATATGTCTACTAAAAAGGTTGATGAACAAGAACACAGACGAACAAACATTCAGAGCTGCTACACTAAACAAAAGCTCTATCAGTTTTACACAGATCAAAATCACAGTCCTAAGCATAGTATTTAAGACACTCAAAGGATTTAATCAAACCAAAGGTCACACTTGAACATTTAGGATCTGTAAGTCTGTGACGTAATGTGTGATAATACAGATAATCTGTGATAATACCGATCGTCTGCTATTATACAGTGATAAAGAACGAGAATTGCACACACATGACACTTGTTTTATTATCTGACTTTAAGTCAAGAAAAAGAACTGAAAGCCTCTGAGCCATCCTACCTCAGCTTTCTTCTTCAGCTGTAGTTTTGCACTGATAATGTGCTCCACTTCCACTGTTCCTGAAAGGAGACATCAATACAGTTCCCTCATGAATGCTTTACTTTACACAGATGGACACAGGTCATTCGGTGGCACTTGTGGTTACAGTATCCTGGTTACCATACCACTAATCTTTAACTATTCCAACATAATGCAAACAGAATACCTGCATCCGTTTAAGTGCAAACAGATGAGACAGCGATTCATATAACACTTTCAAAAAGACATTAACATACATAAGGACATCACAGAGCCGCTCTAAAAAGAACTGAAAACTAATTTTATATTGATAAAATGCACCAAGAATCCCTCAAAAAAAGTCACCACCTGTATACATAAAAAACAGCACACAGACGAAGGCAGATGAATAGAGTTCCACAGAACAATGTTTAATAATGCATCAAAAAGGAGCAGGCAGACAGGCATTAGCAAACACATAAACATAACTGTGAATGGACAAAGAGCGACTGTGTGGGTGTAAATACATATATATATATATATATATATATATATACATATACATATATATATATATATATATATATATATATATATATATATATATATATATATATATATATATATATATATATATATATATATATATCCCTATTTCATCTTCGTATTTTTAAAGACTGAAAAAGAGACATTTTCATTTAGGAAAAATAGACTTTACATTAGTGTAGATGGATACATATGTCAAAGGCAAAGCCCATAGCCAAGGAATGGACTAGACTTAAATATATTTCAATTCATGAAAAGTTTAAAATGCAGAGGAATGCAATATTTTCATTTCAGTCTATGGGAGATAATTCTAAGAGGTAATGAATTAATAGTAAGTGTACAACCTGATGACACTACACTAGTGTATCCCACTGAAATGCCTAAAATATGAAATATAATTAAAAAAAAACACTAATACTAACTCAAACGTTACACTGTGAAGCACCTTATGAAATGAATCTGAATCTATTTGACAGTGGGGTTACACAATGAAGCACTACTCTTGCATTTTCAGTGTCATGTCAGAGTTAATGGGAATGACTGCATCGCTGATAACAGCACTGGGCAGGACATGGCAATTTCTCAATCAGGTCACTCGGCAAATCACATGGCAGTCTATTCATCCCAGAACTTAGCTTGATGGTTTCACTAACGTAACATGAATGTGTCATAGCCGCTGTTTCCTTATTCTTCTTTAATGCATATATGATTACACAGCTCAATTACGACCTCAATACAAAAAAGGTTATTATTACAAAGTAAAAACCCTTTACTTTAAGGAAAACTATCATTTAATTAATAATATACCTATTCCCTACCACATAAAATCAATTATATTTTTTTTCAGCACTGAAAACTCCTCAACAGACCAGGAAAAGAGAAAAAAAACAATCTCTTGTTGAGCCTGCAAATGAATAATAACAAAGGTATGTACTCTTTTGTATGCCAGTGTCATACAAATGATAAGTTGTACAAGTTGTAACGGAAAGTAAATCGTAAGGACACTGAGTGAAACATGTTGCAACTGATTACAATGGGTGAGAGTTGAATGACCTACATTAGACCTAAGAAAAGAGGAACTCTGTCTATTCACTTGAATCTTAATGTGACTGTTTTGCCTCCATCTTATTTGAATACTTTGCGCTTTTATTTGTGATTCAGTGATTCAGTCTCACCATTACTGGGGCAGGGCACCTCTCCTCCTGTGGCTCTTTCAGCACCTGTGCCATCCTGATCTGAGGATGGAACTGCCTTATGAGACCCCTTGCGACTGCGTGGGCCGCCAGCACCCTCATTCACCATCCTGTGGCTGAAACCCCAACACCAAGAGCAAATGTCATTCGTATTCATTCGAGGAAAACTGAATTCATGTGATATAAAGTACATAATTCTAAGAATGTCTAATCTTGATTGCATTTTAATTGAAATTTTAAAAATTTGTCATTCTGACTAGTCATTAAATTTTACAAAGACAAAAACTGTAATTAGTGAGAAGATTTTTAATAGCAACTAAGAAACAAGTAGGATTATCTAAGGAAGTTCACTTCTTTATGATACTGACTGGTATCAAAACAACCTGAAGACAGAATTAGAAGCAGATGATATCTGAACCAAAATAAAAATAAAAAAACAAAAATGTACTACGTGTCAGTAAAAAAGGAATAGTTCCTTGTCATAGAAGAGTTACTAGTAGCAAAGAGACAAGTACCGTACGTGACAATTTTATACTAGTCACGATTTAATTAATTAGCTACTAGAAATAAGTAGCGTTACTAGATAGTTAGATAAAAAGACCCTATAGTTAGTTAAACTAATAAACGTAAAATGGCTTGCCTTACAAATTCAAACGACTCAAGCTTTAAACCTAAAACGGAGTTATAGCTACATTACACTAAATTAGCCAACAGTGTTGATGCTGAGCCGTTGTTTTGAGAGGTTTCATCTTTTCGTCTGTATTTAGAACTAGCATTTAACTGACAGTAAATACGCACGACACTCGGTTATTGTACACAAAAGACGTTCATTTACCATAAAATATTTTGCAGGTTCTGTTGAAGAATGACAAAAACAACGTTTAGATCACTTACTTCTGCGTCTTCCTAAAAACACACGACCGTAATAATCAATTCAGCTTTGTGCAGACAAACTCGGTGAATGTTGACACTGGCGACGCCGCGTGATTGAACGATATTAATGTGACTGAACGAGAACAGTGTGACTGACAGCAAGCAGCATCAGGCCTTTCGAAAATCAAATCGAAGTCCCTTTTTGAGAAATCACCCGAAACAACAGGCGCTTGTTCTACCGGGGCGGAGACTGCTTCGAAACGCCGTCTGATTGGACGAGCTGCTTCGACCGTAACTGTACAGCAACAGTATCAATTCCTTACAGCGTTTCCTAGTTTATGTAATGTCTGGTTATCTTACTCTTCCCGGAGATGCAATGTGTTGAATAAATATATGAATCTCAAAACCTTTAAAGAAATGCCTTTTTAAGGTTTTTATTATTTAATGTCAGTTAAAAAAATTAAGACACAGTGTAAAGGTTTAATAAAAACACTTTATTTTGAAACAAATTACCAAAACTTTGCATAAATAAATCATTATCATAAATACTCACAACAAACTAAGACAAGTCTAAATAAACTTACTACACACACACACACACACACACACACACGCACACACAGTTATTGCACCACTATTGCAGTCTACCGCAGATCAAAAAAAAATATATAAACCCAGAGAACATATTCAGTTACGTTGAAAATCATGCAGTACCCTACATTATAATATAATACTAAGTCTAACTGAACAGAATTTCCTGGTAACAATACATTTCTACCATGTGCTCTGTGAAAAAGCACAAATGTCCAAGGATGATGCCTGCATCTCCTTCTCCTCCAAAAGAACATCTCTTATGAGATTTTGAATGTCTCCTCTGTGAAGCTCTGAATTCCCCAGAACCCTCACCTGTGCTGTTACCTGCAAAGATAAAGCAGGGGAAATAATTTTGGGTGACCTACTGTTATAGAATAGTACTATACCTTACATGGTTTGGTTGTTTGCCAATTTTGGAAAAGTTTTTGTCAAGTGTCTTGCACTAATCACATGACCTAAGATTACTTCTACCATGTTTTGAAATGATGACATGGGATGGAAGGATTTCTTCATTGGAGTCTCCCCGTAAGCGTAACATCATCTCAGCAGTATTCTTGTGTTTAGAAGTGGGGCTGTGCTTTATAGGACAGGTCAGGCTGATGCTTTGTGTGGCAGAGTTGCTGTGTAACCCTAGGAATCGTAGTTGGATACATTAAGATCCCCCAAAAAATAAAAAATAATAATAATACACCATACCTTCTCTTTTCTTTACATTTTTAATTCATAACTTGCTAACTTAATATATTTGAGGTCTAAATTTTATTTGAAATCCCATATTTTCAGTGTTTCATTGTGACCATTTGAAAACTGCCTGCCAGGGCACTGCAGGTCAGTCTGACTGTAATAAGATCTGTATCTACACTGTACCTACCTGGTTCAGGAACAGGGCAAAGATAAGCAGAGCTATATAAATTACTATCACACCTGCAGTTTCAGTACACACCTTCCTTCCAGATGGACCCTGTAGAGCGAAACAAGACTGTTTGATCTATGCTTTTGTTCTAAAGCAGATAAAGCTGGTTAGTGAGATTACAAAGAGACGTACAGGTGAACCAGGGAATCCTTTGCCACCAAAAGGTCCACTAGCACCAGCTTTGCTCTGCAACAAACAATATATTTATAAATAAATAAAAAAGATAAAAGTAAATATGTCCACAATTTACTGCATACACTTATTTACCTGTATACCTTTTGGCCCAGGCCATCCCTCGTACCCCGGAGCACCTTGCTTTCCCAGCAAGATGAAGCAAAACATTTGTAACTAGTGAAAAAAAGCAACTGTTTGTTTTGGGAGGTTTTTTATGTGCTTTCTATGTTTCTTTTGAACTTACCTTTTCTCCTGGTGGTCCAATGGGACCTTGCAATCCTCGAATACCAACATGGCCCAGTAAATTGCATTACTATATTTTATTTTAGTAAGTAAAAGGCGTTTTAGAAATATCAGCCATAGAAATATCAGCTACTGCACCAGATTGCATATTTTTGCTCAGTTTTGGGACTCTGGGGAGTTTTTTCCCCTTCTCGAGTATGAGCTCCATATTCTCTTGAATCATACTACATGAGCAAATTCAATATGATACAAAAGTTCAAATTAGATTTTATCTTACTATTGTTTCATACATGCTTTATAGAGTTAATAAAAAATAAATAAATAAACACCTTGTCTATAGTCATTGGATACAGTGGTACCTTTGGTCCTTTTTGTCCGACACCTCCCTTTTCAAGTTTCAACCAAAACAATAACATAAAAAAAAAATCAAATTCCTATGGATTGTAGGAGGCAAAACAATGACTCTTATTTAATAACCTTTGGTCCCTTCAGCCTGATGGGCCCTGGTTTCCCTTTAGGACCTTCAGAGCCCTGTGATGGAGAGGCTGGTATAATGCCTGTAGTAGGAACCATTTATTTTAGAGTCAGAGTGGAAATTACTTTTGGTCCAGGTAGTCCTTGACTCCCTTGCAAACCCAGTGTTCCTGTGGCACCCTGTGTATTTGAAACCATGCCACAAATCATGACGATAATATATAACTAACATGCTTTATAATAAATCATTCAAATAGTCTGCATAAAACAGTCATACTTACAGCACTACCTGCAAGACCTGGTCACCCCGGAGGTCCCCGGAAACCAATGTCTCCCTGAAAGTTGTGCAATAGGATATTAAATGCACACTTTTTATGCTAAATCTGCCATTTGCCAATTATTTCTACTCTACTTGGGCCAGAAATCCCAGTAATGCCCCAAAACACCCTAGTAACCAAATGGCTACCATTCAGAACACTTTAGAAACTGCATAGGAACCACCCACAACAATAAGCAGTGAGTTTTGCATTGGATAGGACCACAGAAAAATGTGATTAGTGAATAAGGTCAAGCTACTCACTCGGTCGCCATCAGTGACTATAACCTCCAGCAGGCCATATGTACCACTACGACCCTTTATTGGACTTAGTGTAAAAGACAATCATGTTCGGCACAATCATATAATAGTCAGAAGGGTTTAGACGAGGGATACTTGCCAGCTTTCCAGGGAGACCGGGATTATCGTGCTTTCCTTTTGGACCTTGAGGTCCCTAGATAATAACAATAAATCATATGCATGAATGTTTTATTTGTTTGTATTGGGAAAATATGAAAAAATTGCAGTAAAGTTGTTGATTATCAATTCAATAAGTTTAAAAACTGCATGAACCGACTGGTTCAAACACCTTTACTTCCTCTCCTTCCAGGAGAACTGCTCATTCCCTTAGTGAAAGAATCACAAAAGCACTTGTTCTGGGTGGGCTTGTTGTAATGTTTTGTTGTCCAAAATCAACTGTGTGTTTGGTGCAGACACTGAAATATACTAATTAATAATATGTTCTAGTCATAAAACATGCAGTAATTGATGACCAGATTCAATTATACTTCTGGAAAATATTGAGCCACTGACTTGAGCAAACTATGACATTTTTAACAGCTAAATATACCACAAGATGGAGAGTTACATAACTAAGAGACTGAAGAGTTTGGAAATCCAGGAAAGGAAAATAAAACTCACTTTTTCCAACGGGACCTTGGATTCCTGGTGCACCACTCCTTCCCTGTAAACCCTGTTCAGACATCATATTTAATCAGTTGTTTTGTCCATGTCAGTACTAACATTGATTAACAAAGCATTAAAAATAAGAGAAGGTCTTACCCGGGGACCCTGAGGTCCTCTATCTTCATCTGTTCCATGTGGCCCAACACAAATTGCTCTTAATGGCTAGTGAAGAAAATCAAACTAATGAAGTAAACTAACAGGACATTCTAACAGTGTATGTGCGGCTCTTACAGATGCTCCGTGAGTGTCGTCCTGTCCTCTACTCCCTGAAACACCCTGAAGTCCCTAAATGATGATAAACATCATGAACATGATGGATGCTAATCCACCTTCGTCAATGCTAATCAATGCTATGCTGTTTGTTGTGACATTCAGTGTTACTGTATTTGGCTAATCATTAGCGAACTCCATTTACCTTTTGACCTTTAAATCCGGTTCCTCCAGGGACTCCTGGTCTACCCTGTCCCATTAAAAAAAAAGCAAGTAACCTGATATACAAGGTTAATAAGACCTTGTGTGTGAATCAGATTTTCTTTTGTAACCAAAATAATTCTGACCAAAGGAACAAGGAAATAATGATCAAACCTTACTAAATAATGACAGTCATTGCATGAATTGTTTAATATTTGCATTTAAAAGTTAATGAGTTGATGTTCAAGACCTGATTCTCCTGATCTTCCCATCTCACCCTATAAAATATATATTTGGTTTTTCTATTTTGGCCAAAGGCATATAGGGATCTGTTTTCTTATCCTTAATTTTTCTTAATAATTTTACATTTTCTGTCTGGAGGACTATAGGCCCCAGAACTGTGGTAATGAAAAATTAAATTAAAAAAAATAACGTTTGTGGAAATGTATTGTTGCCACAGTGGTCTGTGAATACCATGTTAATTTGTTTGTAGTGCCACCTACTGGTCAAACGCAAAAGTGGGTTTAGGTAATAGCTATAGGTGAACTAAACCTCAGCAGTTCAGTCAGTGTACTGTTTGAGTACATGAATTACTCGGGGATATTGGTTTGTTTGAACTCAGAGGGAGTGTCAGCCACATTAAACAAGTTAACAGCTTAATACATGATGTAAAGAAAAAGTTAAAAATTATAGTCCACAGCACCTGTGGTCCAGGAACACCAGGAATACCGATAATACCATCAGGCCTTTCTTATCCCTGTAATATATATTGGCATATGACTATTTGATCAAATAAATGCAGCCTTGGTGAGCATAAGAGACTCGCAATATGAATATCAGTTTGAAATATCAGTCTCAAATTTTTGAATGGCATTGTACTGTATATATAGATAGACAAAATAACTGCATCATAAAGAAATAATACACAGTCAGAAGAATGATGTTACTCACATTATATCCCACTACCCCTGCTAGGCCCTTATGTCCCTTTTTCCCTAAAGAAACAGTGAGTTGGCTGGTCAGTGATTTTATCATCTAGTGAAGGTCTGGAGAGCAAGAGCAACATCTTACCATCTCTCCTTTCCTTCCTTTGGTTCCCCGAGGCCCAAGTTCCCCAAGATCACCCTGAACACGTCAGATACAGAGTTTTTAAATGTGAATAATAGATTATGGAGTGTGAGAGAATCAATCATTTGATTTGATTTATGGCTGATATGTCAAATAAACACACTGTGTGGACAGCTTCTGTTTTGATCTTGGATATTTAGATTACGTTATGCAATGGCTAGGCCCAAATGGAATTTCCAGACTTCTGCAGAACATATTCAAATGTTATAAAATGCCAAAAGTCAAAATAGTTGGCAAGAAATGGTCAGAGGAATTTCAGAATTAAATGCATGGTGGAAGTTCCAGTTCTGTGGAACACTTTTGTAAGCACAGATTTAATGAGGGCCTAATTATGGCATTATCCATAGAAAAACCCTGGTAATTCTTATCTACTCACCAGTCTTTATTTTAATTAAAAAAAGAACCTTAAATAAAACATTCAACCTGAACTAAAATTGATTTAGAAAATGATATCCAAAAGTGTTTTCTTTATGTTGTTGTTGTATTTCCTGTTGAAAATTATTTTCTTTTAAATTAGCCAGTGTTTAGTTTACATCAAAATCAAGAAACATGGTTTGCTACTCATTATCAGTGGCAGGTTGTATTATGAGAAGATGGGATGTGTACGATTTATAAAACTGGTTAAATAATTATTTCAGTTACATAAAAAAAGCTTAGAAATGAGGAGGCAGCCAACAGAAGTTCATATGAATGCCATCTTTGATCACACTTCTCCCTTGACGCCACAGATTAAACTGATTTTATGATTTGAATGGCAACAAGCCTGCATGAGTCAAACATAGTATGTCTTTGCTTTTGAATCAGGGGAAGTCTGAACAGTGTGACTCTTGTTGACTTCATGCTCGTTGATGCTTGTTGACCCACTGAGCTTGTCAAATTCTTTTAAACCTGTCTCATGTCTCCACGTGGTTTGATCACACTTTTATGAAACTACAAGCCATGTTTTTCTATGTAACAGTGACCTAGCATTTTTCTGCTCCCAGAGATGATTGTTTGATGAAGAGAGGAAACAGAAATACATACAAGTAATCCTGGCTTTCCCTTTTGCCCCTGTTTGTCTGGAACTCCAGGGGGGCCCTGAAAATAGATAAATAAACTGTAAACTATACATAGACTGTTCGGTTCCATTGTCACTGACATTGACAGTGTGTGGAAATGACATGGACAAAGAAATGGAGATGATATGTCAAATAATATATATAATACTTACGGGTGGTCCAGGGTCTCCACGTGGTACCAAAGCTCCTGGTAATCCCTTCACTCGCTAAAAAAAAAAAAATAAAAAATAAAAAATATTTTAAATCTGCAGGGTACTGATGCAACTCAGATAAAACTCTTATTAGGGGTCAAATAGACCAACTCATGGGCCACAATGACACTAGTTTTTGTATAATTTATTTTTCTGTAAGCAAAATGAAACATCTAAATTAGAACCATACAGTGTTTTCTAGGACAGTAAGGATGTAGGCAGCATTTCAATTGCAACGATTCACAGAATCAGCTATTTACTTTTTTGTTTTATAGAATAAATGGTAGAACAGATAATTAATGGTTAATACATACTTTGTCTCTATCTATCTATCTATCTATCTATCTATCTATCTATCTATCTATCTATCTATCTATCTATCTATCTATCTATCTATCTATCTATCTATCTATCTATCTATCTATCTATCTATCTATCTATCTATCTATCTATCTGACAACAGTTATGTACCGTCCCTCTGTAACCACAGGGAGGCGCAGGTGTTCAGCTAATGTTGCTTCACTGCCGCTCAATCTCTCTTTTCCATGTCAGTAGTGTAAGTTAACAGTAATGTAATGTAACATTGCTTAAGCATTTTAGAATTTGCATAACAAAGATCCATGAAATAAACAGGTTGACAGTTTAATGTACAAGAAATGCAGTAAATACACCAAAATTGTTAAAAAAAGGTACTTGGTGTCAGTACTGCCCCACCCCCACCCCCTCTCTCTCTAGCACTGGTATTATTCAATAATTCCTGTAATCCTGTTCCTCTTTTCAGGATGATATTTCTCTCTCAGTGTCATACAGCGACTCGGTTCTTGTTCATAAGCTCCATTCACTGAAGGTAAATGACCCTCCTTCTCCTCTTCTCCACACTTAATTGAATAATGCCTCCGCAAACTCAATTTCCTATAAAGGCTAGCAATGGGCCTGAGATGACCATGTGGGTGAGAATCGCAGTATTAGAAAACAGAGAAGAGGATTTTTCTTCAAAACGACCATCTAGCTATATTAATATGCTGTATTCAAGGTTAATATATGAATGAATTCTTTATATCTGTAATGATTTTCTTTAACCTTCAATGAAACACTGCAACACAGAAGTTGTCAATATATTAGTATACCTGGCAGAGAGTTATAAACACCATTGGCAATTTCAATAGATGATAAAGCCTTTCATTTTCAGTAACAAACATCAATACAAAGAAAATGGAATAGTAATACATTATTAGAGAGATAAGTGAGTTTATTACCCTTGGTGCAGTGCGTATTAAACCTCCTTCTCTGTTTCCATGCACCTGATTGGCTGAGTAAACAAGAGTCCCAAATTAGACATTATTTTCATATTATACATCTGCATTTCTTAGGGCTTAAGAGAGAAGCCTTGTCTGTTTTTACCTTCCCCTGTAAGAAATGATTGCCCTAAAATAGCAAAAAAAAAAAAAAAAAAAAAAAACTAAACAATTATCATAAATTATAATTCAATTCAATATTTTGCTCACAGCTCACATTTTGTGGAATATACTATGCAAATAGCTTACATAGAAATTAATTTTGGGTAGGATAAAATACTATGGAATTTCAAAACACTTAAAAAGATTAATTCAGATTTTTGACTTCCAGTGGGTCTCTGTTGTTGTATTTGGCAGTGGTAGGACGAACTGGACTGGCAGCAATATCTCCTGAATAACAATCATCAGTCTCTGATTCTTCAATCACGGGGGCGTTTGCTCACTTCTATAACTGAAATCATCCTGTCTAATTTGTGGAGTCGCAATCTGTATCTTTAATCTGTTCTTGTTCTCTCTCTCTCTCTCTCTCTCTCTCAGTGCAGTACTAGCTTCTTGTCTTTCAGCATTGGGACTTCCAGGATGATGAAAAGGCATTTGCTGAGCAACTTCTTTGGCTTGCTTTTCCATCAGTGTCGTGGGTCGACTAGTCGCTGTGATTTCTTTATTCTTCTCCTCTGACTTTATTGACTGAGGCGCTGCCGGTGCTGGTTTCCATGGTAACGCTGGTCAGGTTTCGAGGTGAACCACTTGGCTCTGTGATTGAATCCTTAACAGTTTTTGTCCGTGACGTGTCATAGACTCTATCTAAAATATCAGTTCGATATACATTTGATATGTCCACTGGCTTTCAACGAAATGGTATACAATTCTGTACTGTTCTTCAGAGTTGAGACAGATGACTGTAGTGTCTGAAAGGGCTGCTTTTTGGTCTGACCTTTGACCTCTGATTTGACTTCAGTGCTCATCTTGGAAGACTCTTTAGACTGTGAAATGTAAGTACCTGCTGTACAATCGATATTTCTCAAGCTCATGGTCTGAGGTTCAGGCTTGTGTTCAGGGTCAAGCATGCTTGTGTTCTCTGGAAAAATAAATGGTTGAGTTGTTTTGGTGGGCTGGACCGTGAGAGAGGAAATGAAGGGCTATTTCTTGTATATCCCACCTCCGCCTGCCTTCACTTGGTCAAAACTAGAGGCTTCAGGCCATTCATGTGTCAGACTTCACCTTTTTATTTTGGTCTTTTATATCCACCATGGCAACAGACTCAGAACCAGAGACGGCAACATTTACTCTTTTTGCCACATCTTCTTCCTTGAAATAAGATTGAACAGAAGCAATATTGTTCACAATATCGATGATGTACATAAATCCTAAAATCAACCCATGTTTAATATGTCCCCTTGTATATGTCTGTCTGTTTTTAAAATGAAACTCTAAAAAATTTCCAGACAACAGTGATCAGAATTGATCTGCTCATAAAGTTATTACACTGAGGTTGACTGATTCATTATACATCTCCATAATGGAAAAACACAAAAACATATTTGAAGCAAATATGATGATGTATAAAGACTGCAGTGCATGCAACTACTTGCTTGCTTTATTCTTTGGATACTCCATGATAACATTCATTAACAAACATTAAACATTAACATTAAAAAGATTAGGGTGATATCAGCTAAATTGGGCCACTTTTTGGTAAATCGTTTGGGACAATAATACAATACCATATATGCCTATTCCATGTGTATTTATGATTAATAATGACTGTTTTTGATAATTTTGTGTTGAAATTATGTAATAAAATATAATTATTTAGGCCCTACAGTTTTTGAAACATCAGTTGTGCCAACTTTTTTTGCATGAGCAGTTTAAGGTAAAATGGGCCAGCTGTTCAGGTAAAATGGGCCGTTCAAACTGCAAAGGGAAATAGTAATTTATCATCAATTTTAATTTCAAAACAACTGCTTATACAGCCACATAACATTTAAACTGCATTAAAAAAACATATCCATATGTGCCATTAAAAAAAAAAAAAACATTTTGGGTGCAAACCCACATATTCAAATGTGCAATTAAAAAAGTCAATTTTGGAACAACATAGATCAGTGAACTGATGTCAGTTGTGTGTGTGTGTGTGGGTGTGTATGCGTGTGTGTGTGTGTGAACAATATATTTAGAACAAAATGTGCAAATTACAAAAATTCACATTCAAAATTGATAACTGATAACTGATTTATGTGTGTGTGTGATGAAAGTTTTTTTCAAACACAGTCTTTGCAAATTAAACCATCGTCATCACAGGTACCATTCTCTTCACCACAGCTCTCATGAAACCTCTCATGAATTTTATGTTTGTACACCTTTGGTGTGAGAGCCCTGGGTTCAAATCCACCAATGTGTCCCTGAGCAAGACACTTAACCTCTAGTTGCTCCAGAGGCGTGCGACCTCTGACATATATATATATATATATATATATATATATAGTATATATAGTAATTGTAAGTCGCTTTGGATAAAAGCGTCAGCTAAATGTAAATATATATATAAATTTACACACATGTGTATATGTGTTTGTGAGTGACACAGATGATGGCCCATTTTAGCTGAAACCATGTGGCCCATTTTACCTGAGTGGGTTAAGGTAAATTGGGCCGCCAAGAAAAACATAACTTTTTCAAAAAATATGTTCCTATACCAAACTAACAACATTATTTCTGATTGATGCCATCAAGGCAGATATTATGCATATTTTTTTTATGTGCATGTTTGTTTTTTTATAGATTTATCATCCTATAATCATCCTTTATCATTAACAGATAGGCCTATTAAGGATTTAATATCATTATCAACTATTATATAATTTATTACAGATCATGAGTTCCCACTTACTCCAGTTTAAACTGTAAATAAACAAATAAAGAAATTATTTTGTTGCGTTCGGTTGTTTACCTGGCAGCTATAGCAAAGAGTATGATATTGGCATTTTATTTGTTAGAAGACAGTCTACTGTCCATGTCCAGAAAGGTAAGAAAAACATAATCAAAGTAGTCCATGTGACATCAGACAATCGGTTAGAATTTTTTGTTGTAAAAAATATCACGTATTGGAGACCCGAACCATTTAAAACGATTCAGTTCGATTTGGTGAACTGGTTCAAAAAGATCCGGTTACATTGAATGATTCGTTTGCAAACTGGATATCCAGACTGCTTTGTTTTGAACTCTCTGACAACAGACACGAAAGAGAAGACTGATGAATAAAGTCGTAGTTTTTGCTGGACCACAATGTATTTTTAATGCTTCCAAAAATTCTAACTGACCCTCTGATGTCACATGGACTACTTTGATTATGTTTTTCTTAACTTTCTGGACATGAACAGTATACCGTACACACAGCTTCAATGGAGGGACTGAGAGCTCTCGGACTAAATCTAAAATATCTTAAACTCTGTTCCGAAGACAAACAGAGGTCTCACGGATTTGGAATGACATTCAATGATTTTTCGATGAACTAACCCTTTAAGGAAGACATTTTATACTTTCCCTGATTTTATATCAGTTTAATTATATATTAACCCCTACATTTACCCATCACAGAAACATGTCCAGAACACTAGATGTAGATAAAAACATATTTTACCAATAAAATGTCCTCACTAGTGGATTGTCATATTATTTCATAATAACAAGTAGTTTTTTTATCACTTCCATATAGAAACTTTCATTTTCTTTTGTGAAGCTGCTTTGCAACAATGTGTATTATGAAAAGTGCTATTTAAATAAATGTGAATTGAATTGAATAATAGTCAAAACAAGTACACACACACACACACACACACTCAAATGGGCTTATGCACCCATAAATATGCACATACACATTCAGCAGTGAGTAATTGATTAGTAAAAAAAACACACACCTCTCACTAGAGGCACTTCATCAGTCTAAAATGTAATACCTCTATATAGAAATATATATCATTCAAATTGATTGATTTATTTTATTTTTAAGAATGATTACACAAAGAGACTGTGAAGCATGAAAGTAGCCTGCTTCCACTGCCAGTATCTTAGGGCTTTTGTTGTGATAAAAAGAAAGATTTTGATCATATTGTTGTCCCTTTTGAAAATGTGACATCTCCTGTATACAGACAAATGTTTGACTGATGAATTTATTTGTTTTGACCAATGGCAGATGGTCTGTCTCGCTTCAGCTCCCTCACATATTCTGACCTGATGTAACAGCCAGATTGGTAGCGCTTGGAACAGGTTCAGCATTATATAGCGCTCTTGGCTTCAGAATGCATCACCTGTCAGTATGGTATGTCTATGTGGACTTTTCTCAAACCCTGGCACATTATATTCATCTGATCTCAGTGTTTTTCTCCACCCACGAGCAGGTCAGTTAAGTCATTAACAGTTTAGACTCGAAGCTGTTTTTGTGTACTATTGCAGAAGGCCAGCATTATTCATGTCAAATGAAAGGTCTTTAGCAAATGTAAGGCTGGCAAATCTATGAACAGTCACCGCATCATACAAGCTTTTATTGATAAATATACTTTAAGAAGGGAGAGTGGAAATCAACAACAACAATAATAATAACACAAATAAAAATAAGCCTAATTTTTTGTTGTGCCTATGCGCTGAAGTTTGCGGGGGGGAAAAAGTACCTTCAACTACTTACCCATCTCCTCAAAAGCTTGTTTTTCATCAGAAATGTTTCTAAAAGGATAATTAAAGTCTAATACTATATACTTAGCACATCTGTGGGCATTCTCACTTTTTGTTTTTATAGAAGAACAGATGGTTGGGCATTCAGGAAAGTGGGACAGGCCAAATATAGACATCAGCAGTAAATCATCATCAACAACATGCTGCTGAATCACTATAGAGACTCTCACAGTTTATAAATAATGGCAATACTGCCAATAGAGCCATATAGGAGGGAAGAAATAGTTTTCAACACCCCCAGAGCTGACTGAAAACAGTATGCTAGGATCACAGAATCTCTGACCACTCATGCATGGCATAGCATCAAGTATAAACTGTAAAACAAAACACACAGAACATGAACCATTAGATTAAGGAAGCAGAGACTCGGCTGCTAAGGGAATCTTTTTTATTTCATATAATTCACAAGGTAGCGACCCCCAGCAGGGCATGAAGAACAAATACCAAATACTCTCTATTCACATTCAGGAGCATGTCAAGAAAACAAATTACAACACAACACATGATACAGATATTCTCTTAAGGGGCAACTTATTTTAAAATGCACTTAATAAGATGTTGGATATACAGAAACTAAAAAAAAGATGTTTATTAATTTAAAAATGCTGTGTAATTATCTTTATTTTCTTTGTTTCTTTGTATTGTTTGTGTGGAATCAAGAGAGGAGAAATGTTGGGTGACCAATTACTTTGGTTCCATACTTCTGCTACAGTGCTCAAAAGACTAATGTTACACGCTACACCCATTTCCTACAGCTGTTTCAATTCCAGCTCACCATATTCAGTCGAAACGTACATTTTGAATTCCTGCAAATGCATTTGTAAGAGCAGCTTTCCTGCTAAGCCTAGCACGTAAGAAGGAGGTCAGTTTAAACTACAGGACTCGTTCAGTTTCTAAGCCAAACTATGTAAGGGAATTCACAATAAACATTACAAATGAACCCGAAGGCAACAAACACTCATTGTAATTGCTTTCCCATTCTATTAATAGAGCTAAAGGGGTAAATCACAGTAAAACATGTCACGGTCATATCTTACCCTTTTTGTTGTTGTTGTTGTTGTTGTTCCTTTGAAATTATAATTTGCATAGGAAGGAAGAATCCCTATTTCTGTACCATTAAGATTATTTGCATTGTGACATTATTTTTATGACAATTAAGTACATTTTGATTTAAGTAATGTTCTCAACCCATTTTATTTTTGTATTGTATTTACTGCACAAGTAAAACATTTTATGTAGCAATGCAAAAATTCATAGTGGTTGCTTTCATAATGGACACTTCGTTTTCTTTCTGCAAAATATAATAGCTTACTTTTCCTCTTGGCTTTGTGGTGAAATAATGACCCCGACAGGCTTTGTGAGATTCACCCAAAGAGAGACTTCAGATATTTTCTTAAGGGGTAAATCAGCTAGAAAAGAATTAAGATGATAAAGTCTAAACAAATATAACATGGTGTATGTGGACCATAACCATCTCAAATAGTTTGCATAACAAAAAGAAAGGACAGGGACTGGTCATCATGTCACAAAATATCATATCTTTAAGAACTTTAAGACAAAGTTGTTTGCAGAAAACATGGCTTGGAAACTTCTTAGTACATATATTAGATTTATAGTATTTACATACGATACACGAGTCCTCCATATAGACTCCACTGTTAAAGGCCAGGACGTCACCTGGATAATTGCATTAACGTCATGCAGTATTTATCAGGCCCTTTACATCCCTGTTACCTTCATGGAATGTCAGTCATTGTAACGATATGCAGTTAAAGGGGTATTTACCTCTTGTCAAAGACAGACTGAACATCACTTCCTTCATTCTTAGAGTGTGTATTAGAGCATAAGCTTGTGTGTACCTCCTAAATAAACCACAGGCACGGGCAGCAGAACAATCAGGATGTCAAATCCCCCATTAGGCATCTGTTATCTGCCCATCAGCCTCTGAAAATCAAAAACAAGTGGCTTTCACATGTATACCATGCCAGTAAGGGACCATGTAAACAATTTGTCTGAACACAATGTCCTTATCAGTATACAGATTTTCTTTTTAGAAACCAGAGTGCGTTCAGGCAAGACCTAAATCCTGATGATGCGTTGGATGCATTTGCATTAGCCAGCACTTCATCTGTGGGTGGGTTCAGAGAAAGCGTAAGGGCACAGACCCGATCTTCAACCTCAGTGTGCTCATGCTAGGACTGTTGACTGCTGTCCTTTCCTCACGAGCAGTTTGTGATCTTCAGATCTTTAGTTTGGTTCTTCTGAGATGATCACACATCTCTGATAAGACTCCACATTCACAAACGCACAAATAAACACACAGTACTATTTATTCCGTAGATTGAGGCACAAAGTTTAGAGGCGTCAACTCAAACGTCAGTCTAACACCGGTCATCCTCATCAGTGTCACTGAGAAGCTCACAGCCTGATGTCCCCGATGCGGCTTGTGCTAGTCGTTTACGGAAATGTCCGTTAGGCACCTGCCAGGTGTGACGTAGTTGTGGAGCAGAGCTGATGGTGTTGGAGCATCCCAGACTGGTGGCCATGGCCGCCTCAAAAGTGAGAGTGTCCTCTACACCACTTGAGTCTGGAGTGTTAACATCCTCCTGCAGTGACAGGTATTGCTCCGAGATGTAGCGTTGAGGGGTAGAGTGGGCCATGGCAGTGCCCTGCCTGGTCCTGGTTGGACCCTTCTCTTCCTCTGTGGGCAGTGCCCGTGACCGTGCCTCTCCTTGTGTCTGATGGGCACGGCACACTAACGGAGAGTAGGAGATGTGGGGCCGAGGCCGAGAAGGTGTCTGTGGGAGTTGACGGCGCCCTCGGGGCGTCCCTGAATCAGAAGTGGGTGGAATTGGGCTGCCTGAACCATTTCCCTATAGACATAATAAGAGATGGGGAAATGATTGTGGGTTAATAAAGAGGGAGAGAGAGAGAATGAGAAAACAATGAGGTGATGGAAGGGAAAAAAATGCTTAAGTAGATGGTATGTACACTTCAATGTACATTAATGTTCAAAAGTTAAAACATTTGTTAAAACAAAGTTGTGCTTCTTAATATTTTTTGTGGAAACCATGATGCATTTCAGAATTGTTTTATAGGAAGTTCAAAAGAACTGCATTTATTTGAAATAGAAATCTTTTGCAACATGTTTTACTTTCACAATTTCATTTTAGCAATAATAATAAAAAAGACTAAATGTTCTGGCAGGTCTGAGACATGTCATGCACATGTGTTTGTCTCCTCACCTGTCTGAGGGTCGTGTGTTTCCTGCCCTCACTTGGCGATCGAGAGTGGCGTCTCTCCTGGGACCGACTCCTTTCCTCTGAGTTGCAGCGAGACACGTCTGGAGACAGCAGGTGTCTTCGCTCTTTAGACCGTCCTCTCTCTTTGTCCACTGGCTCCCGCAGGTTTGACCTGACAGCTGCACATGCACAAACATAAGCACATGTTAAGACAAGCGCAGACAAAACACACACACACAAATGTGGCCAAGGCCTGGGCATCTTCATAAACATATATCAATCCGATATCAATCCTAGTCCTGGGGTCCCACTCCTCTGCACATGTTGTATGTCTATCTTTAATTATGGAGCATCCACTTGATGAGCTGATGATCTGAATCAAGTGTGTTAAATAAGGGAGAGACCCCAAAGGACAGGATAGAAACATTCTGTCTGAAACATTCTTTTTTCCTGCAATTCAAATCATTTTTGTGCAATTCTCCTCTATGAGCACTACACTTTTCACAAACACTGCAGTATGTACATAATCTCACAAAAGACTCAGTTATATGTGTGTTTACATGCTCATGCACTACAAATAATCTAAATAGTCTATATATTTTTCTTTTTCAGTCTATGTATAGGTAAAGATTTATATATATAGTCAAAATCTGTCAGTAGGTTAGTTGTGTATAGGTTTATACTGTTTTACTAAATTGTTGTATATTTGTATTTATATAGCACTATGGTCCTGTGAGGCATGACATTTCATTCAACTGTATGTGCACACATGTAGCGGAATGACTATAAAGCTCAACTTGAACTTGAAAACCACTGCTGTAGACTTGTATTATGTTTTTCGATTTTAGTATTGACTTGCTACTAAAGAGCTTATGCTTTTGACATCCCTACTGGAAACTGACCTCTAAAGCTTCTTTGCCTGGGTCTTTCCAGTCGGTCTGGGCTCACCCTCTCCAGAGAGAACTCTTCCTGCCAGTCACCATTCACACACTGATCACCGATCGTGGAGAATGAGCGCTTTATCAGTTTACTCTCTGAAGACACCTGCTATACATCCACAAAACACAAAAAGACAAAGAGAACAAACAAAAGACGCAGACAAACCCAAGAGCACACATCAACAAACAGAACACAAAAACAAATTAATGTTATGCTGTAAGATTGGCACACTCTATCTTTGAAACCGTACAAAGTGACATTGCACTAAAAAATGCAAATGAAATGAGTTTCTATATATATATATATATATATATATATATATATATATATAAAAATTCTGAACTGAGCTCTAGCAAAGGCAACCACAACCTCCTTACATTCCCTGCTGGATATCAATATTTATATTACTTTTATATTTATTAAAATATACATATATTTTTTTACATAATCATATATAGACACCTACACAGACTAGAATATTGCCATTATTCATATTTTAAACACTGTGATTGCATACTACTATTTTCAGAGATATCGCTACATAAACACATTACCAAAACGATTCAGAAGATGCTTTTAGTTTGATTTTCCAGCAGGGTTAGACATTACATTGCCACCAAATCACAAACTACACCTTTCTACTCAGTTTCCATTCCTTCTTTGGAATCAACACCAATGCTAATGCTAACCACAGAGCAGATTTAGACAGAGCATCTAGTTATCGCTAGGCTAGGCTAACACAGGTAGTACCTGTGGCTCTACTGCCAGGCGAGGCATGGAAGAGGCTCGGATAGAGACGCCTCTCCCTGGCACTTGCAGAGGATCGGCCTGCATGCTAGTGGGGTACAGCAAACTGTTCAATTCTTTGTACTCTGGCACCTATGCAGTTAGAAAGAGAAAAAATGGGGAGGAGGGAGAGACATTCAGTCCTTACTTAAAAAAGAAATGTAAATTACACTTTGCAGCTGTAAAATCCCATTCACACCAAGAGCGATTACAATATCTATAACGATTTATACAATATTTAACAAAACTATATTTGCATCCACACCACCAAACGTTAAGATAATGTTCTGTGCACCTGCTTGGATACCTGAGATAATATTATGTTTTCATGTTACCCTGTTTGCTGTGTATAGCTTCTCTGCAAGATCTTCTGCTATTTTAAATGTGCAAGCTCTTTAAATTGGCATGAAGACTGATCAGCTGCTAGTGTTTTACCATTTATCAGCTATAAAAAATAATTCTGATCCTGATCACAACGATTTTGTTTTCCATGTATCATTATTGTTATAACTGTGGTGTGAAGTCTGCTATTCTCCTAAATTTAGAATGATTTTTAGAACTTTATAGTCATAGTTATCCTTGTTGTTCTTGGTGTGAATGGGCCTTCAATATAATCGCACCAAGTGTGTCATTGTTAGGAGTGGACACAGAATAGAAATGCAAGGTTATGTACTAAAGTCAAAATAACCTGACAAATGTTATACTCCTTTTTTAGGAGCAGGTATTTATTTAAAGTTAAGAAAAGCATGCATTTATACCCAAAAATGTCATAGAGAAATAGTAAAGTGACAAGAGTGAAGCATCATAAGCACAACATAGAGCAGATATGCAAAAGCAACTCAAAGGGGGTGTAGACATTTTCAAAGCAGAAGCCAAACATATTGGGCATACACACAAGGGCTCTAGCACAAAAAGAGTTTCAAACATAAACCAACTTAAAAAACCCTTAAGGTATCTAGTGTTATATTACAGTTCAGAGCAGAGAGGCAAAGAAAAAGCAACCAGGAGGGGTAGAAAATAAGAGTACAAACAAGATCACAGAAAGATATCTAAGCTTGTGTATAACTGTTCACTGGTTATAGAAGTGCTGGAAGTCATCTGGACCTATAGCAGTCTAACCTTGAGAAACCACATCTATACACCCTTCCAAACTTTAAAAGCAGCTCTCTGAAATTTCTCCCTTTACAAGGCAACAACGCAAATGATACAGAAATGGCAATAAAGCTGCAAATGTGAAAAGAAAATGCATGAGGAAAAGTAGAAGCATCATGGATGATTGTGAATCAGGGAGGGGATGTACATGCAGATGACTTCCTGATAGATTTGATATCAATCCAATCAGAAGGCCTGTTTCTGAGTGCCTCTATGGAAACCAATTTCCGCAACATAAGAAAACAAAAATCATGCTAATAATAAATAATAATCTCATAATTATTATTTACCAAAGGATGACTTCTCTTTCTCTCAGGTGGTGGAAAAGGGCTTCCGAGTGACTATTCAGTCATTTACACAGTGTAAATAGAAGTTAAAATGTGGACCGTATCAATCACACGGTCACTGTCACTTCATAAAAATATTAAGCAAAAAAAAAAAAAAAAGAAAAAAAAAATCCTTTGTAATCATGTAAACTTTCTATCAGATTTTAAAAATGAACCTACTCTCTTACTAAACCATTGCAAGAAATCTTTAGAAGGAGATATCAAAAGTTGGAGTTTTGTGATTCTTAGCTTCAGCTTCATCTTTATGTTGAAATAAAAATGTAGCACATAACTGACAACGGACAGTTTAATTAACAATTGAATTAATAATTAAACTGTCCCAGAGTCCAAAAAAATCTGCTTATACCAATGTTTTATTTTATTATTTTATTTTTTTTACGATTTCCTTTCTGTTCTGTAAAGACTGTATAGAACAGACTGTAGAGACACAAATACGAACTATCAAACCAGGCCAGAGTAAAATTGTAGTGACTTATATATGCATATACAGTCTCTGACGTGTCCTACTTTTAATTTTACTTTCATTTGTGTGGGACTACTTCTTTAATTCCTTGTATAAACTAAGATACCAAATTCACCAACATCACAAGGATAAAACATTTTTTACTGACTAGGCACTGCGAATTGCAATCTGTGCTTTGCAAATCACATCTCGAATTAGACTCTGAAAAATTTGTTCTACTTTTCTATTTCTACTTTTAAAACGGAACAGTGTCTGGCTGTGTGGTATTCAGACCGTGTCATTGTTTGCATCAGTTTTCCAACCTGAATTATTCATAAATTATTAAATATTGAGAATGAGCCCGAATTCACATACAGTTCGAGAATTTTAAATAGATTGTGAATCTGAATGTTGTTTCACAAAACATAAAGTAGATGTCAGGCATTTCATTCACATATATAAAATAATGAATAAAACACCTCATGCAAGACATGTCAGGGCATACTGTGTTAGTATGTCTGAGATGAGATGTATTTCTTTGTGTGTTTAGTTTTTCCTACCATACTCTGAAGGTGATACTGGTGTTGGTATTCATCCCTCTCTTCCATGCTGTCTTGGACAAAGGGTTGCATGAAGACGTCTTGGGGTGATAAGGGACTCGGTCCTACAAACCCAGCTCTACTCCTGAGGAAACAACAGAGAAACTTGTAAATTATGCTCATGTTGGCTTACCTTACAAATGCATCTACAAACAAGGTACAAACTGATCAGGGTTATTATTAACCCTAACCCTATAAACTAAAACATTGTCACTACTTAAAATAAATATTAATTGAAATTTATTTAAGCTAGTTGCCAAAGCAACATTTCTCATTTTCATTTAGTACTGAAACAACTAAAACTACATAAACTAAAACTCAGTAAAAACTATACAGATATAAAAAAATAAACAAATAAAAATGACAAAATCAACAAAAATATTAACAGAAGCCTATATTATTATATCAATGATACTTAACATTGCAAACAGTTACATGGTGGATGTACTATAAGTACACACACACACAGCAGGTAAAATTACAGGGCAGACCTTGCACAGTTTGACAGGAATGGCAGAGCTTTGGCACTGCAGAGAATGTCCTGTGGCAGTGAAGATGCATCCATGCGCTGGAACATCGGTGCATGTTTCTGCAAGAGAACATTAGATGATCAGCACAAGTAAACCAAAAACAGTACATCTTTCCAGCTTTATGACATTAGCACTTCAAATTGAGATATGAAGGTTTTTATGGTATGTGTCTTCAGTAAAATGAACAGCATTCTATACAGTTAGATGGCAATGTTGCATTTACAAGCTGATTCAATAGGCGTGAGGTTGTTAGTCAACTAGTCTTTAAATCTGAAGTTCTAGTAGAGTTAAAAGACATCTTTACCTGTTCCTCAAGCTGTTGACGGAGCTTCTTAGCTTTGTTTTGCTTGTAGTAGTCCATGATCATCATGGCTGCATAAATCTTCCCAATGGTCATATCACTGGCTGGAAGAAAGATTTGTTTGTTGTAGAAAAAACTAAGATTTCTATGCCGGCTGCAAATTACACTCACTTTCAAGGGAGTCAGTGGGCACCCCTAGTGTTCAACAATAGTACCACAAGCAAAACTATCAAGACCAAGTTTAATTATACTAGAAACATTTTAATAATACACTATCAGAACAGTAAGAAAAAAAAATCTCATTCAGATCGCTCACCTTTATGTATGGGTACTAGCAGATCAAGAGATTTCTGGGAGAGGTTTGGCCAGATGACACTGATTTCCTTCTGCAATTCTATGTCCATCTGACCCCTGTCCTCACCCCCTGTTACAAAAAGACCATTTAACTAATATTATTGTAAAGGAAAATCAGAGGAAGTTTGATTTTTTACAAAACTGAATATTATCCGTGGTGCCAACCTTGAGCGATTTTAATGTCCAGTGCAGTGCGTATCAGGGCCATAAGAGTGGAGGTGAAGTGGACGGACATGTCCTCATCCACTGGCATGTTCATCAGAACCAACCGCTGAGAGAAAGTCACCATGAGGACAAAAGACACATTAAATACAAGGACTGCAAAGCTAAGGAGTGAGCATGTTTTTAAAATAGCAATCTAATAGTCATCTACGTTTAGTTGTCCTTAAATTTTTACAGTTAATACCAAGAAGACGTCACAACATCACACATTCATGCACACAGTTGAAACACATATACTGGATGGAGACAGAGCAGAGATTTATGCACAGAAATTGGAAAAGGATCCCACTTTATGAATATGCCCTTTGCAATTTTTTTTTAACACTGGACTAAATATTAGGATAATGACAGCCTTTTGAGGATGCTAAGGTGACATATTCAAATAAAGTATAATTGGTGGATATACAGGGACTTTACAGTAGGATGATTAAGAGACAATGACAAAGAATAAAATCACTGATCTTCTACAAATAATAATATAGATATATGTATTGCAATTATTTGACATAAGGTGGCCCTAAAACACTTAAGTTACTCAAAATGGAACTAGATAGAAAACAACCAAGTGCAAACGTTTAGCTAACTTGTGTTTCACAAATCATGCTCACTTGGTTCAATATGCTTTTACATAATGCATAGATACAGTATTCACATTGTTTAAAGTTTGACTTAAGTGTCCAAATACATCTTCGGGACACTTTAACTACAGCCTTGAGCTTGAGCCTCTTGAAAACAAGCAGACTTCATTCAAATCATAATACTGCAGACTACCTTATACGCCACTTTGGAGGGGCATTTCTTGCCCAGGCCAAGCGGTGGCGACATGCAGGTCAGCATCTCGTACATATCAGTGTAATGAATACGACCACTAGGAGGGGGCAGTCACCAGGGGCAATGTGATGAAGAAGAGGAGGAGGAGGAAGAATTGGGCATTTCCACGGAACGAGGGAGGAGAGGAAGATTAGCGTAGAGGAAAAAGGAAACAGATTGAAGACGAAGGAAGAGAGAGGAAAGGGAAGGTTATTTTAATGTGTTTCATACTTAAAATAAAAACTGTAAAAAAGGGAAACAGATTAAACATAGAGTTGAGGTCAGGTGGAGGTCTTTCTATGCAATGCTGGCATAGAAGAGGCTAAAGGAGAGAAAATATTAAAACAGCCAAAGATCTGATGAGTCAAGCAGGTGGATCTGAGGATTTGACTGGTTGTATTGAAAAGAAAGCAATGCTATTAAAATACATTAACCCACGAGGGGCATTGTGCTCAGAGCCAGAAATGAACAAATGGCAGCAAAGTTCAATTTTGTGGAAGCAAAAAAAAAATATATATATATGTATATGTGTGTATATAATATAAATGCATAGATTAAAAAAAACATAAAAATACAGGCAAACAGAACTGTGATTAAATATAATATTTTTATATAATGTGTATTAAATATAATATTTAATTATATAATTCTAATTCAAAATATAAATCGGTAACATGTTTTTAATATGAATAATTATTTATAAAAAGTATGCCCTCATAAGGTAAAAACTTCCAAGTAGCAAATATTTCCCCTTTAAAAATATTAAACTAATTTCTGCCACCATGGTAGGTCAGGGAAGAAATTAGCACAATGTTCTTTTGATTTATAAACAGGTGAGGCAATGGCGAACATGAAGATCTGCCACGTGTTCACCATGAGGAGTCTCCTCTAACCTAAAACCCACATTTATGGAATAATGTTCAATAAAAGCCCCAAATCCAATTCAGACACAGAGAGACTGAATCCCCACTTAACATCCATTGGCAGTGTTAGATATTATCTAATGGAGTTCACTGATGGATGGCTCTTAGTGTCATTAACTGCAGCAGTTATTCACACTTCAGGAGCGGGACACGGGCCAAAGGGATGAGCTGTCTCTCTGTGCACTGAGCTCTTGTCTCTGCCAGTCTTTGACCTGGTGGAAAGTACTAGAGTAGATCACAGGAACAAGAGGGGGTGAGGGGTGTTAGCTAGTGAAGCTGTGGGGAATGACAAAAGGAGAGGAGGAGAGAGGCAGAAGGGAAGTTTTTTCATGGGTGAGCCAAACCTTGCACGCCACCCTGTAGGGGCAATTCTTTCCAAAGCCCAGAGGAGGTGATATTGTGCGTACTACTTTGTACATCTCCTTATAGTGTAGTTTTCCACTGGAGAAGGAAATACTTTCCATTAACAGTAAATTAGACAACTTCAAGATACATGCAGTGGGAGTGGTTATTTTTCATGAAACACACTTTAAAGGGTTCATACCATACATTAGTGAAGTTTTTTTTTTTGTTTTACATCCTTTCTCTGAGTCTTAGAATCAAATTGTTGTCATTTTGCTGCTTTAATTTTGAAAGTTAGTGGTCAAATGACCATTTTCTGCAGCTTAGTGTCATTAAATGAGGTCTGAATTCAGCAACAGTTTGCTTTCTTAGTGTAATTAACTTTTTAATCTCAAAAGACCAAACAAGAGGAAAAAAAAAAGTAAAAAAGAAATATTCATCACGATACGACCCCTTTAAGTAATCCTGCAAGGTTTCAAATAAGAGTAAAGAAAGAAATAGCATATGCAAGAAAATATGAATCTAGCAAATTACAGTATGTGTTTGTATTGCATTTGCATGTGATCAACTGAAAGGCCCATGGAATCTCTCACCATGCTGCACGGTCATACTCTCCCCAGATCCGTACAAACTCATCCAAGTGGTGAGGACCCAGAATGGACGAATCACGTGTCAGGTACTCAAAATTATCCATGATCACGGCCACAAACAGATTTAGCATCTGAAAGAGAATTAGAGATGTGAAAATAGAGACAGAGAAACAGATAGAAAAGCAGAAAGGTATTGAGTGAGGATGAGACTGTTAAGCAGTGGCGCATATTCATATTTTCAATTACAAGTTGCATTTTATTATTATTATTATGTTTTTTTTCTGTGTTTTTATTTTCCATTTTAAAATCTTGCCATATATATTCTATGTGCCAAAAATGAATTTGGTGTGAATAGATCTTAAGTGTGTGGGTTTTTTAATGTAGAGGTTTGTAATGCTATGTATTTGTGTCATTAAAATGAATTTACTCTCACCAGAAAAGAACTGAAGAAGATGAAGGAGACAAAGTAGAAGTATGCAAATTCTGTACCACAATCTTTTTTCTCAGTTGTCGTTGAGTTGTTGAGTGATTCGTCTTTTTCACAGTCCTTCTCTCCTAAACATGATAACATGATTTCTTGCCATGACTCACCTGTTGCACTCCTAAACAGACACACACACACACACACACACATATATATGTATATCATAAATTAAGTCACATTTATTAATGTCCAAAGGGTGGATTGCTTTATTAGTAAAATAATTGACACCATAACATGTTGCATCCGTTTTTGTTTTGTTTTTTGTTTTACAACAAACAAAGAAGATAATCTTACCTAAACAACAGCATAAGAGCACCAAAAAATGACCTAAAGTTATTGTGTTCGTTGATTTGGCTTTTTGGATTTAGCTTGATGTTGCCAAATACCTTTAATGAAATTACAAACACATAAAAGGTGTCTGTTAAATTTCCAGGCTTATCGAGGTACAGTAATATAAATAGTGGCAAAGAAACAAAGGAAGATACAGAGAGAAGAAAGATGGAAACAGACAGTCTGGGGACCAAGAAAACCTTTACCTGCATGCCAATGATGGCATAGATGAAAAACAGCATGGCGATTAGCAGACAGACATATGGAAGAGCCTGCAAGACAAATCTCATGTTAAGTACTAAACTCAAAAATTAATATGTTATTATATTTACATTTCCTAATGAAAAAATAAATAAATAAATAATTAAATACAGTTTGAAACATAGATGGAATGGTTCTCTTTCCATTAATAAACTATGTTACCCAGATGCTTGATGAAGACCGATCATTATTCAATAATATGCAGATATTACAATTACATAATTGCTGGTAGTTACTGAATAGCAAGAACAAAAGTACAAAGCTTACCAAAAAAGAAAACACATTACAGTTATTATTTACAAAACAAATGTTTCATGGTTTAAAGTGGAAGTAACATTTTTTTTAAAACCAATGCAGTGCAAAGCTTTGATGAACTTTTTATGTAACTGTTGAAACAACATTATGAGAACTCTTAATCTATTCTGTGAAAGAAAATATTTTATATTAAGTGGCTTTTGTTCAAATAAAAGCAAAAATAATGTTAAGAAGATAAATACAAAAAGGAATAAGGCATTTCAATGTAGTGCTCCTGCTGTAAAAGCCATGTCTGACCTTGAAGGACTGGACAAAAGTCCAGAGCAGAATACGAATGGTGTAGCCCTGACGCAGAAGCTTAATCAGCCGAGCTGCCCGGAATAACTTCAGGAAGCCCATATTAAAACCCTGCAAACCAATCAGAACACAGAAGTGATTGTTTGTGCAAATAAATACAGGACAAAAACCAATCTGTTAATTAAGGTCATTGCTTATGGAAATAAATATTGTGTACACAGCAATCAAAACACAAAGAAGCTTGCTAAAAAGTAATTAGAATACAAACGTAATTGCAAACCACTACTGCCTACAAAGAACACTTACTGTATATGAGGCAGACTGATTTTTCTCTTTTATATACTGGACTTTGTCAACCACAATTTCAGTGATGCTTCCTAGAACTGTGATAAAGTCAAATATATTCCAAGTGTCTCTGAAATAATTCTGAAAGATATAAAGGTAAAAATGAATGCTAGTAATACATTTTGTTGTTATATATATATATATATATAAATACAGAAAGATATTATCATATTCCTAGTATACTTACCATAATTCCAAATGCCAGGATCTTGAGAACACATTCCACAGTGAAAATAACAGTGAATACAGTGTTGAGGTATTTTAGCGCATTGTCATAGCCTTCAATACGAGGATCATGATGCTGATAGAATGCAAAAAGAGAGACAAACATAAACTCCATGTACTTCTATGTGAATCACGTGACGATCAAGCATTTTGAATTTCCATTGACGCACCTCTTTCTCAATGGCTCTGTTAGAAAACCTACATATCTGCCTAACAAAGTCTTGACAAACACTAAGTATGGCAACAACTACAGTTGCAATCAAAATAATGAGATTTTTTTTTTTTTTTTTTTTTTTGAAGTGGAGTGTTCCTTTAAAACTTTCAAATATTTCTTAAGAGGTATTCAAACTTCTTAAGACCTAATTATAAAACAGACATTCCTTTTCTACTAATGTCACTTAGGTCATGCAGGCTTGCAGATAATGTTAAGCAACAGCCAAATAGCTATTTACAGTAAGCATCATTTTAGACATATTCAGGTCTAGAGACGTTTTATTGTTGAACACCCACATTTCACAAGCCAATTAAAATTTTGACGGATGTTTATATGCCAATTAAGCACTTTGAAAACTGAAAACTGAATGAATAAGTCAGACAGAGAGAAAAGAAACTGCTCACAGTTCAATGCTTAAAAATATCTGTGTTCTAATACTCTCTCTATGTTTCACTCTAGACAGACCACTGTAGACATGATGGCTAGTGGAGGCCGACCTCTAACACCAGGTGAAATTAATCACGAGAGATTTCAGGCTTAAACTAATGAGGAAATGTTAAATAGTAGATGGTGCTTAAGATCAATATTTAATAAGATGTGACTCATGACCGTCTGGTTTTCTAGCAGTATCACAGACCAGGGGTCACCAGAAGGGACTGAAAAACAGCTAAATCAACCCAATTTACTTGGACAAACGCACACACAGAGAAAGAGGTATATACTCACAATTTAATTTTCATAAAAACACCTAAAATAATAATATTTCCTTCCATTTCTGTCATTATATTTAAGGCATAATGTACAGTTACTGCAAGTAAACGCTTTCTACTTCAGCATACCTCAGCACAAAGTGGAGGGAGTGTTTTTGCATGACTATTAATAAAACAATTAATGAATAAATAAATAAACAAATAAACAGATCACAGTGCAGCAACAAAGTAATTCTTCCTTACCTTCATCATGAGAACAATGGTGTTAAGGGCTATCATCGTCAGTATGGTGTATTCAAATACGGGAGACACCACAAAGTGCCACAGTCGGTACTGTAAGGTCTCTCTGTTCTGAGGCATATAGCGAGTCAAAGGTTTGGCACAGATGGCAAAGTCGATACAAGCCCTCTAAGAGAGAAATATACAGTAAGAATGTTTGTCACACATTTGCAATTAACCTCACATAAGATTGCTTGCAACTTTGTGCAAGATTCAGGTCACAGTGTCTGAGAAAAAAAGCTAATAATACCAAAGAATGATTTCAGGTTCCTCTGACTTCCTAGTATGGACAAAAATACTATTAAAATCAATGGGACCCAAAACCGTTTGGTTACCAACGTCCTTCAAAATATAATCGCTTGTGTTCGGTAGAAGAATGAAATGCATTTAGATTTGTAAAGGCAAAAGGGTGAGTAAATTACAGATTTTTTGTAAAAAAAAAAATTTTGTGGACTGACATAAAATATATATATATATATATTGCAATTGATTAAAGAATTGCAATTAATTAGTTCAACATTTTTATTGATTGACTCCATAATATAAATAAACCTGAACATGCATGCATTAATCTAACCCAAAATGTAACTGATTTAACTTTGTTTTGACACTGTTCCTGGCGTAATTCTTTTTGAAGACTAGTAGGAAATAACGGATATCAAAGGGAAGGAAGTGCAGAAGTAGATTTATCTCTGAGTTTGCCATGAATGAAGATATATGTGCCAATTTCAGCAACATTAGCTTTGGGTTGATAATACACACACAGATATTTGGATGTCAAAATAATGTCTTGAATCTGGAGCCCTTCTCATTCAAAAGGTCCTTTGAGACTGCTGATATGAATAAAATTAATACACTGGCAGTGCGCTGATAAACATTCAACAGCAAAACACATAAGAACTTCAAGACTTTTCTTTATGTTGCCTCAAGTATATGCAATTGCTTCTATACACATACCTACACACATGCACTCAACTGGATTTGCAACATGAACATAAAAACAGGAACAATCACCTCGTTTTTCTCCAGACTGCACTCCTCCATCATTTTGTCACCCTGCTCTTGGAAGGTGATGATAATGAGAGCCACGAATATGTTGACGAAGAAGAAGGGGAACACCACAAAATAAATGACGTAAAAGATGGACATCTCCATTCTGTTTCCCTGACTGGGACCCCGGTCCTCCTCGGTCACATCCACAGAGTGCTGCAAAACTCTACAATACCAAACAAGTGTGTTTAAAGACAAAACTTTATACATTTATATATGATATGTAGTATTTGGGTACTTTTTGGCTGCCAAACGTTAGTGGAACATGTGAATAGTTATTGTGACAAACCACATTGTGATTACTCTGCTAGAACAGCGATTCTCAATTCCAGTCCTGGTGACCCTCTTCTCTGCACATTTTGTATGTCTCTCTTTGTTAACACACCTGATTCAGATAAGCAGCTAATTAAAAGTGAGGCCCGTGCATGAACTGTGTTCCGATTGACATGGTTCCTACACCGTGTTCATTGCTCCCCACTCCCTGAGCATGGGAAATCTGTTGAAGTTTACTTCACTTCGAAACATTCATTCATGGATTTGCGCTACGCAACGTCTTCACACACGGACAAGTGTGACGTCATATACCTTAGTAAATAAATAAAATGTAAATTCACGTCTCGCACACTTAAATGCACTTTGAATGGAACACCTGTCCGAACTTGAGAGGGGAGCTAACTTCATACACACACTAAAATCACTTATAGACTAGTTGGTTTAAAATCACAGCAACAAAAAAAAAAGGCTCAGAAAAGTGAAGTTAGTGCTCTAGCAACATTTGTTCAAACATGTCACCTGATTTGATATAAATTTAATGTAATGGGATACACACAAGTGTGACTTAAATGTGCTGCAAGCAATGATTTTTGGCATATCAGATACAACAAAAGGTTACAGCATATTTAAAACACTTATTTAAAACACTATTTAAAGATTGCTTATTAGTGTTTTTTCAGAAATCATACCTGCTTTATTTTTGTATGTATCACTGACAAATATGCATCAATTCTACCCCTTTTTGCCTTGTTGAGCATTCAGGTTTGTTGGCAATGTGTTATATGACTTGTCTTAAGGCTCCAACATACTCAAGACGAAGTTCTTTTTCGTTCTTCGTTTGTGGTAAAACGAAGTTTGAAATACATGTGCAGTGGTATACTGATATCGAATATATAGGACTCAATAGACAATTGAACCAAGTGAAGATTTCCTTGTGAAAGAAAGCGGAGCCTCAGCACACACCTCCTATCATGCAATAGTCACAGACCATTGGTAGTACGAAGATGTTTTGCAGCCTGAATTAACTTTTCCCAAGAGTTTGCTTTGGCAAGCCATTTTGAAAAATGTGTTTGTTTGAACTCAGAGGGAGTGTCGGCCACATTAAAAAAGGTTAACAGCTTAAGTCATTTGTTGATTAATGCGTATTAAAGATGCGAACCGTTTAAAACGATTCAGTTCGATTTGGTGAACTGAATCATTCGTTCGCGAACCGGATATCCTGCTGCTTTGATATCAACTCTCTCTCACAACAGACACGGAAGGCAATGCTGAATAAAGTCATAGTTTTTGCTATTTTTGGACCAAAATGTATTTTTGATGCTTCAAAAAATTCTAACCGACCCTCTGATGTCACATGGACTACTTTGATTATGTTTTTCTTACCTTTCTGGACATGGACAGTATACCGTACACACAGCTTCAATGGAGGGACTGAGAGCTCTCGGACTAAATCTAAATTATCTTAAACTGTGTTCCAAAGATAAACTGAGGTTTTACGGGTTTGAAACAACATGAGGGTAAGTATCAACTACATAAATTTGCTATCTGGGTGAACTAACCCTTTAACATAGTCACAACTGCTTGTTCTGATAGAGGAACTATTCACTGGTGATGTCAACCCACACATTCATTTTTATTTTTCATTTGTATTTTGGTGTGTTTAGTTAACTGAGCAGAGTTAGTAATTTTAAGTTGAAAAGAATGTCTGCAGCGATGTTTTTACAAAATATGCTTGCATTTCAGTTTTGATATGGAGCGGAGCCTTGCAGTAAAAAAGGTTGAGAAGCACTGCTCTAGAAGGTGAAAATGGGTGTTTCTGAATATGCAAATATAAGCACAGCTTCTAGAAAAGTTTAAGTATAATGATAATCTTCTTAAGGTGTTAATAAGTGTGTCAAAATGATACAGTGTGAAAACATATATAATAAAGTTGGCTCTTACTGCGGCCACCCTTCCCCAGTGGATACAGTGAAGAGAGTCAACAAAGCCCAGATGACGTTATCATAATGAAAATCACGTCTCTTCCACTCCCGTTTCTCCTTTTTCTTGTCTTTGTCATAGTCAATGTAGTAACCCCTATAAAACATTAAGAAAACATTTTCCAGATAATAAACAGTGAGGATTTTGTACTCCTAAAATGTAATTATTCTATTCATAGCAGCAAAGACATTTTCTAAAGTCTTCTTAGTTTTGAATAATATCTGAGCAGTTTTAAAATTGATTTTGGCATTACATTTAGAATTTATATTGCAGATGTAATGGACACCCACTTGCACTCGTCTTCTGTGTCCTTGGAACTGTCGGTACAGTAGTAAAATTTCCCTTTGAAAAGTTGCACTGCAATTACTGCAAATATGAACATAAAGAGCTTGTAGACAATGAGGATGTTGAAGACATTCTTTAGTGATGTGACCACACAGTCAAACACAGCCTGCAAATCAAAAGAAGAGAAAGAACAATGTGAGAGATGGACAATTTTATAATTTCTATTTAACTTTATTATTATATTGTTATTATATTATTATGTTATTATGTTGTAATTTTAGTACTTCAACTGTTTTGTGTTTAAATCTGCCTCTCACACTTTATCACTTTGCCTCTTTTTTCCACACATTGCTGGCTCTTTCTCCACCTCTTACACCACAAACCCAAGATATACACTCACACACACACACACACTCACACAGAGAGAAAGCTCTGTCAGACTGTGAGGACTGGGAACTAAAAATACTAATGCAGTCTTTTCACACATGGCAAAAGAGTTTCATCACCTTCCCTCCTATTTGTTCTTGTTCTGCTGCTTTGCTGACCACATTTGTCAAATAATCATTTTCAAATAATTCAATAATGAACAACGTAGATACACACATACTGTTCGACTAATCATGTATTCAACTAATTGCCTAATCCAGTAAAATCTTACAATTCAACAAAGATTTGTACCTACATACACACACACGCAGGGGTCAAAAAGATTTTCAAAAATCTTTATTTTTGAAAGAAACCTCTTATGGTCACCAGAGCTGAATTTATTTGATCAAAGTTACAGTAAAAACACATGATCCTTCAGAAATAATTCTACTATGCTCATTTGTTGCTCAAGAAACATCTCTTATTATTATCAATGTTTAAAAAAAGGAATGCTGCTTAATACTTTTGTGGAAACTGTGATCAGAATCAGAATCAGAAAAAGCTTTATAGGATTCTTTGATGAATAAATTAATATCTGAATAAAGCTATTGATGAACAGCTTTTTAGGATTCTTTGCTGAATAGGAAGTTAAAACAGCATTTATTTAAAATAGAAATCTTGTGGAACACTTTACTGTCATGTTTGATCAATTTAATGCATTCAAAAAAATACAAGTATTAATTTCTTTCAAAACAAACAAACAAACAAACAAACAAACAAACCTTTTGATCCCTGACTTTTGAACAGTTGTGTATTCCTTTCATGTTCACATACCTTGAGTTTGGGAAGTCTTTTAATAGTCTTAAGAGGCCTCAATACTCTAAGAACTCGGAGTGATTTGATGGTTTTAATGTCTCTTCCTGTGTTACTCCTGTATAGCATGAAAACATTTGTAACTAAACAATCAAAAAACTGTCCTATTTCTCACACACACACACACACACATTATTATTATATGGCGCAAAATCACTAGAGAATGTGTTTACCCCATCACATTCCTGCCAGATAACGTGAGCCACAGAGAAAAAATGAGAAACAGACAGGCATTCTGAATCAAAATGCTTCTCAATGAACAAACAAGTGTTTTACACTCACAACACAGTAAAGAGAGCATCAACTAACATCATTATTTGTTTTGCTCACATAAGTCATGTAGGTATCACACAGCATTAATGGAATTGGAAGATGAATAACAAAACATTTGAGCAATGCACCTAAAAAGCTTCATCCATATGTTTCAGCTTTAACAACAAAATGCAAAATTTCACTTGTTCATTCATCTGACTTACGTAAGAGCAAAGGCCACCAGAGCTCCCACCACGACTATGAAGTCCAGAATGTTCCACAGGTCACGGAAATAGGAGCCATCATGTAAGATCAAACCCTGCTCAATCATCTGAGAAAGATATGATAACAACATATCATTGACAATCCCATCTCCGATACCACAACTGAGGTACCCTTGAGCAAGGCACTGAACCCCCAACTGCTCTCTGGGCGCCACAGCAAAAAAATTCTGCCCACTGCTCTGGGTGTATGTTCATGGTGTGTGTGTTCACTGTGCGTGCACTTTGGATGGGATAAAGGCAGAGCACCAATTCCACGTATGGGTCACCAAACATGGCCACATCAATTTTAATTTAACATACAGTACAGACCAAAAGTTTGGACACACATTCTCATTCAAAGAGTTTTCTTTATTTTCATGACTATGAAAATTATAGAGTCACACTGAAGGCATCAAGGGCTATTTGACCAAGAAGGAGAGTGATGGGGTGCTGCGCCAGATGATCTGGCCTCCACAGTCACCGGACCTGAACCCAGTCGAGATGGTTTAGGGGTGAGCTGGACCGCTGACAGAAGGCAAAAGGGGCAACAAGTGCTAAGCATCTCTCGGGGAACTCCTTCAAGACTGTTGGAAGACCATTTCAGGTGACTACCTCTTGAAGCTCATCAAGAGAATGCCAAGAGTGTGCAAAGCAGTAATCAAAGCAAAAGGTGGCTACTTTGAAGAACCTAGAATATGGCATATTTTCAGTTGTTTCACACTTTTTTGTTATGTATATAATTCCATATATAATTCCACATTTGTTAATTCATAGTTTTGATGCCTTCAGTGTGACTCTACAATTTAAAGAAAACTCTTTGAAAGAGAAGGTGTGTCCAAACTTTTGTTCTGTACTGTATATATATATACACACACACACACACACACACACACAGTTTAATTTTGCAAACTGAGGAACATACATTAAAACCAGAACAATCCATGAACTTACCTTGATTATCATTTCAAATGTGAAGACACCAGTGAATACATAATCAAAATAGCGCAGCACCTATTACACATAAAGACAATAATCCAAAAAGCATTACAATGTCAGCATTAGCAAACACACAATTACAAGAGACTTAAGAGACATTAGCATCGCTTGCCATTGTCTGCTAAATTTGAACAAGCCAGAATGTTGATATTCTCATGATGGATCTACCCACAAAGTCACAGCACTAACATTACCCTCAATGTATAGATTTAAATACAAGTTTGTGCATTTCTAAAAGGGAAATAGGCTTCTTCTTCAGCATCTAAAACATAGTTTTTGTAATTCATTTACACAAACACAAGATCTCATCATCTATTACTGAAAGAGTCTTAGCATGTAATTAGCTGTGGTTTTCAACAGCTGCTGCACTGTCACTAGGGAAATTTAAAACCTTTTCTATTAGCTTGCAAAAAATGCCAAACATTTCAACACCAGCAGTGAGCAACATTATCAGAGCCAAAAAAACCTCAAACATCTGTCTACTGTGTATTTATTTATATTATAAAAAAATATTTGAAAGATTGTACATGGAAATAAATTATTTAATATTGTTTAACATTGTTATTATTTAATATACATATATTTAATTTGTAATGACGCTTGGGAGTTTTTAAATCAACATTTTTATATAAAATGTCCTATGTATGCATTATGACAAATGTTAGGTCAGAATTTAATTTTTTTCGGTGACAAATAATTTTTTCAAATCACAATATTCCATTAAGTATGTCATTTAATATGAAATATGAAATGAAACTTGCATGCATTATAAAAGTATTAGAAAATTACTGTTTACAGTAGTTTTAGATACAGCCTTTCATACTGCAGAACATGAGAATTACCCAGAAAAATTAATGACAACTAATGATGGATGATGGCTAAATTAACTAAGTTAACGATACTCATCAATTTATATAAGTTTCCTTAGAAGCACTTAATAAAATATAAATGCACTTCTAATTTAGACCATCTAAGAACTGTAGCAGAATTGTTTGCATATGGGTGTTGTATACACAATTTAAAAAAAATGGAGACACGGTAATGGGGGGGGTCTTACTTTGTTCCTGTCCGAATTAGTGTTGACAGGGTCTTCAGCAGCCAAGGAGATACTGCTGGCGGCGATCACAAGAAGGATTGACATCTCAAAATAACGAAGATTGACAATATAGTGGCAGGCCCTGCGGATCCTGTGAAAAAGATGTTAAATAGATCTAAAGTGATAAAATATTAATCAAATATAGAATACAGCTCTGGCTACATAAACATTCAGCCTTACGGGTTGCTGGGTTTGAAGATGAACATGCTGACAGATGGACGGGCTTCTGATGCATCTGGGGTTTCATCTTCTTTCTCTGGTTTTAAGGCCTCTATGTCTTTACTATTACCTGTAAAATCCATGTATATATTAGAAATTGGGAGCTTTTACATGATGGATCTTTATGTTTACTTCAACTTAGTATAACTCAGTAAAAGAAGAAAGCTGAGAGTTTGTTTCAGAAAAGTATTACAGACACTGGAGTGAAACTTCATTGGAAACTACCAGTTTTATATATTTTTTACATACGTACATGCATATATATATATATATATATATATATATATATATATATATATATATATATATATATATATATATATATATATATAAAATACAATTTTCTTATTTTTTTTTGTTATTTTTATGTTTATTTCAACTCAGTATGACTCATTAAATGAAGATAACTATGAGCTTGTTGCACAGTATTACTAATATAGTGATTGCATTGATATTATATAGGTTGAACATAATGTAGATATACTTATATGATATTAAATTAATATAATATTGAATTATATTAAGTAATATAGATCTCTTCTATAGAATGTATTGGAATATATAAAATAAATAATTCATTTGCTAAAAATCTTCATGAAAAAATGTAAGACTATAAATATAAGAACATAAGCTTTTTGAGCATTAGAAATACAATGGAGTCAAAGTCACAAGTCAAATCTAAGAAAGAAACTCATTGTGTGACTATTAGGCTTTAGCTTCACCAAAAAGAGCATGTTTATGGCCATGTCATTTCTAGTGCACAGTTTGGTTTTGGTCTCCTGTAGCTAGATCAGCACCAATCCAGCACTAACAACAGTCAGTCTAGCTGGTCTTATCAGTAGGGTCATCAGAGGTGCAGGGATGCTCAAACCTGTAATGGAGGTCAGCTCCATGGATAGCCGAGTGTCGGTGACCTCTGTCATGATGCTGGTGTTGAAGGAGGACTTCTCCTGATTCAAGCATCCGTGGTTGTTATTATCTGTCTCCAAAGTTACCTGTGGGGACTGCTGGAGTGTGCTGTCAGTGAGCTGTAGAGTTGCAGGTTCTGAGTCCTGAGGTGGTATTTTGCGGGGGGAATTGGTTGGTTTGGTTTCTGATGATTCAGAGTTGTCTGGTTTGTTCTGCCTGTTGAAGGGGAGAAAATATAGCAGAATTTCTTTCTCCAGTACTCCAACAAAGAATATCGTGTACTTGGCCAAAAAAAAATAAAAAAAATTGTTAGATACATTTGAAATTAATATAAAATGTCACCATGATGTGATGTGAATAGAGCTGTCCAGTCATGATTCTAACAAAGTTCTAATGGGTTTTGGAACAGCAGATTTTATTTATGAGTAAGATAGGTTCTGTGGTTAACATGACATTCATGTTTGTTTGGCATGGCAAAGCTGAATTTTCAGCAGCCATAACTCCAGTCTTCATCGCTTCTCTGAGAAACCACTTTCAAAGACTTGAGGTTTTGATGCCAGAAGATAGACTTTAGTATAAAAAAATAACTAAGCCGAGAGACCCTGCAGAAAATCTCCCATGTCTCTGCCTGCACACTCTTTATATAGGTTTCCATAAACAATACATATCATTCAGGCCACTTATGGCTAGTCTATATCTCCTCATGTCAGCATAATAATAATACAAAGAGGTCTCAGTTTATTTCATGTCAGCACAAGATCACATGTTCTCTCTTAGTAGCTCCTCATATATTTGAGCACACATGCAGTTAAATACGAAATACAAATATTTTTTTGTAATATCATAAATGACTTTTGATCAATGTAATATGTCCTCGATAAATACAAATACTTTTCTTTAGATAAATAAAATACTATCATCAAACTTTTGAACAGTTGTCTATATAAAGTGACAATTATATAAATCAAAATAAATAATTAAACTACCTCTGTTCAAGCATCCTGCCATCTGGACGGATCTGTCCATCATTATTTGAATCCTTTTCATCTCCATTATTCCATGGCCTTTGTTCTCTACTGTCAACACCACCATCTCCTTGTTGTGTTTCTTTAGCTCTGGGATCTGTTTGAGCTTCACGGTGACGTGGGCGTCGGGGCCTGGGCCCCATATCTGGGGTCAGCGTGTCCCCCATCACGGGAGGCCTGTACTTACGGACTGCCCGCTGACGCCTGTTTCCATTCAGTCTGGGGAAATGGTTGTTGATGTCCAGAGTGCCCTCGGGTGAGGTCTTTGATTCAGACAGCTCTGTTAGGGGTAGGTTCAGCTTCACTGGGGGTTCAGGGAGGGATATGTCCACAGACATTGGTGGCTCAGGTATTGGAATAGCTAAAGGGGGTTCAGGAATAGGAATGGACAGAGCTTGCTCATCCAAGGGCATGTCCATAGCCATGGGTGGCTCTAAGGTAGCCTCCGGCATCGTGTTGGTTGTTGTGGTTCCGCGCTTGCTGTTAGACGGAGATATCCCAGGCTTCTGGGATAGGCAGGCAAGTGGTCCATCGTTCTCCTCACTCGGGCTGTTGAAAAGGATCTCACGGCTTGACATCTGTCTGTGTCTGCGCAACTGGCTGGTCCTCTGCTCCCAAACTGACATGGTCAGTCTTCTCCTTCTCTCTCTCCTGGACATGAAAGAGTTAGAGGTATTGAGTGGACGAGGATCAGCCAGACTCTCTGAATCCTCAAAGGAGTAGGCTGCACGGCTCCGGTGAATTGCACGCCTCCTGTACAGGTAGGGCCTTCTCCTCCTCCTGAGGAAAAAGAGAAAGGACACACAATAAGACTGGATGGCAAACTAAATGTTTAAACAGCCATGCCACAACAAAAACATTATCACTCGTAAGCAGAACAAAACCCTTTCTACCCTTCTGAAAAGACCAACTTAGTCCAGTGGTTCTCAGTTGGTTTCGCATCAGGGCTCTATATTGCATCAGACATCAAGTGAGAGAAAAGACTGCATAAAATATATATACAGTACTGTGCAAAAGTCTTAGGCCACTAGTATTTTCACCAACAAAAAATGGTTTTAAGTCAGTTATTTCTATGTTTTGTGTCAGTAGGAAATATCAGTTTACATTTCCAAACATATTTTTTTTTAGTCTGACAGCAGCCAGTGCTCCACATAGAGATCTCATTATGATCCAGTCTGTCTGGATTTCCATGAAGAAACCGAACAAACTGAGACGGACTACATCGAGAAGTACTGTGGTAATTTCTCCAAAACGCTACAGTACTGTGCAAAGTTTTAAGCACTTGTGTAAAAATGCTGTAAAACGAGGATGCTGTCAAAATAATGCCATAAATAGATTGTATTAATTAACTTCTATTAACTTAACTAAATTAAAACAACATTTGGTGTGACCATTTTTTTAGGTAGCTTTGCATGTAGGTTCGTGAAGTGTCTTGGAGACATTGCCACAGTTCTTCTGGATTTAGTCTGTCTTAGTTTGTTCTGTTTCTTCATGGCATTCCAGACAGACTGGATGATGATGAGATCAGATCTCTGTGTGGAGCACTGGCTGTAGTCAGACTCATTGTGCAAACAAAAATCTCACTGGATCATTACAATTAATGGCAAAAATAATGTTTGGAAATTTAAACTGATATTTAATACTGGCACACTACAGCAAAAGATAGAAAAAACTGACTTAAAAGCATTTTTTGCAGGTGAAAATACTAATGCCTAAGACTTTTGCACAGTACTTGTGTGCAACTTGTATATATATATATATATATAGATAGATAGATAGATAGATAGATAGATAGATAGATAGATAGATAGATAGATAGATAGATAGATAGATAGATAGATAGATAGATAGATAGATACAAGTCTCCCTTAATTATCAGTACTTGTAAATCTCCATTACATGCTTTCAGATGAAGCAGCATTTCATACACAGAGCAGTATATCACCGACAAGCTATCCAATATCACATTCATTAGATGAATTGGATTCGCTTATGAACGCGATATTGCATAGCTTGTCAGTGTTAGTGTGTGTTATTAATGACATTTATGTTTTTATTAATACAGAACATAGCACTACACAACTAAATGTATGTAACATGGCAAAGATGAATGCACCTTTGGAAGTTGAATGTAAGGGAAATGTCATTTTTGAATTTCGGTGGTCTCCCATACATTTTGAAAAGCCTATTTATATTGACATTCTAAATACATAATGCATATAGTGTATACCCGAGCAAACCAGTTGAGAACCACTGGCTTTCAGACAATTCAGTTGTCAGCTTGTTCAACAAGTACATTTTACTAAAATATGTAGAGCACCAGCATCAAAAAAACAACAACATCATTGTGACCAGGCGTACTGGTCAGGTCAGCAGGGTAGCTGAATATGAGAACTGAAGTATCTGTGGGCAAATTATCTAACAAACTGCTGTTAACAGGTATTCTATAACATGTGGTAGAAAGGGTCCATTAATTCTTATTTTCATGACTTTGTATTTTTGTGTGACAGGAATTCATGGTCCAGCTTTTAAGGACAGCAGAGATGGAAAACAACTGGATAGAGTTGCAATATCAAAGTGTAAAACGAAACAGAAAAACTGGAAATAGAGCTGATCCAGAATGGAGAGAGAAAAAAGAGTGTAGGAACTATAATTGCAAGAAATCAAATTCCAACCAAAGATCAGACTTGAAAATGTGAAATCAGGCATTTGATAAAGATGGTGGAACAGAAAGCTTCACCCAGATAGATAAATTAGGCAGGGCTTAATGTTAAAATTGAAATAAAACAGACTATTACTTACTGGTACTTGTACTCTTGTGTGGTCCGTGTAATCAATGAGCGATTGGTTGAAAACAAGACATTAGTGCTTTCAAGAACAAGGACAAAACAAGCCAAGCATCACAGCCCAAAAAGGTAATTGACTGAAGTCTGACAAATACTGTTTTTCAGTAGCATTTCATTGCTCTACTACAGCCAATTTTTATATTTAACATAATATTTAACATTTAACATGTTGTATTTATACTATTGCTGATAATAAACTAAATGTTTTAAGTTTTGGGCTGTGTAGCAGGGCAGCAAAGCGTCACATGACAACATGATGGTAAATATATTAGATAAGAAGCAACAAATATAGTATTCTGAAACATTTTGAAATGCTGAGACAGTAAGAAACATATATAACAGATATAAGACATAAAAATGGGATCCATATGCATAAGCACACAATATCAGAAAAAGAGAGCACCCTGATTCATTTCTTTAGTAGTCAGCTGGTCATACAAATGCATTTTGCAGGTAGGACGTCCACAGTGTTCATGCTAACTGAAGGCATGCATTCATTTCCCAGGTCTCGTCAAGCAGTAGCAGACATGCTGCAACAGCCTTTTTTATCTTTGAAGTAAACATGCAAGATCCAAATGCCACAGGCCACAATTTCCAGACTGAGTTCACTGACAACCAGCTCTCTCACATTATCTCCCAAAATGCAGTAGAGAAGAGACCCTGTGGTATTCACATCATACCAATTTATTCTGACAAAGACATGGCCTACATTGTCTCATAGACAATGTTGTTTGTTTGGTTTTGTAATCAGTAATTGTCCAGCAAACGTATTATATTCGTCTCTCAATAATGACAATAATGACAGTAAAGCCTCTTTTCTATACAATAACATTCATGACAAACATTAGTTATTAGTTATTTCAAATTGCGAGCATGCCAAAAAAAAAGTATCTAAATATATATATATTACAAGAAATGTTTTCACAGGGTCCAAATATTACATTTGCCAAGCACCAAATGAGAATAAAAACTGGATTTGAGGAAATCAAATTTCCAAATGGCTAGCAACTACAAGAAATGATGTATTATGTTGCAATTCAACTTAAACTGTAAGAATGATATAAGAGATGTAAATTAATGTTTTAAACCAGAAAGATATATACTATGTACTAAAATTCTCATGTATCCTCTAAAAAATTTAATCACAGTGGGAAACTTACCATTAGAAGTTTATCTAGGAGTCTGGGATGATTTTTTTTTTTCTCCAGAACTCCATGTGGCAACACAATATTTCCCTCATTAAGCCACCACATGAATATAATAAAAAGAAGATCACAATGTCACTTAAAATATTCACAAAAGGTGCAGTTTCACAGGATGCTATTTGTGCTATTTGCAAAAGCCACACTTCGCTGACCAATTGTAGCACGTTCTCGCTATAGTCAATCAAGTTTTGCTTTACAATCAAGGCGGCTAAATTAACTTCATTCATCAGCATTGGTACAAATATTAAATATAAGGGCCATAAAAATTGGGAGTCAAGTGAATTGTTACATCCCTAATTGTCATATATACATATACACACTCATGTGTTATTTTAATCAAATCATTTGCCATAGGCAGGTGTGACAAAAAGTTATTTTGGACCATGTGGTTACATTTCTTGACTGAAAACTTCACGCTTGACTTTTATCCCCTTTTAGTAACAGTATTTTTTGGGTTCAGGAAGCAACCTATATATCAACCTATATATATATATATCATTAAGTAGCATGTTAGCAGAGGTGAATCCATGCTAACAAGAGCTTTCATCTTATATAACTGCTCTCAATTCAGCATTCAAAACTCACTCAAGTCCCTAAATGTACTGTGCTATCAATAAATATCAAAAACAGAAACAGAAATTAGCTTCTAAAGCATCTATGATCAATCAAACAATGAAAAGGTGATTGGACTGTAACGTTAAGGACACACTATGACTGGTCATCCTAACTTGCACATGCTCAACTCCACGAGTCTTACATTACATCCATACAGTGTTAAATTCCCAAAATTACAGAAAGATGCATCTGTGTGTGAACTCAGGTTATGGAAACTTTCATCTTTGAGTTAACCTCCCTATTTAGCCCTCATATTCTCTTTATGTTTTGAGATTTAGGCTAGCTGGATGCCTCTTTTATTCTTGCAAAGGATATAACATATCACTACATATCCAGGCTGACCAATGTAAAGGCATTCAAAACTCGATCTGGGTCTCATTTCGGAGGCAGAGGTCAAATTTGTAGGCTGCATACTCATCATGAAGGATATCTTATTTAAGAAAAGTAACTGTAAGAAAATTCACTGTTATTTCTTGAGAGGTTTAAAATACTGTAATTAGTTTTTTACTTTGCAATTTAACCGCTGTTTTTCTTAAATGATGACGTATGCAGCCTAGATGCAGCTAGATCTGTAATTCTCTTTTTGATGGGAACAAAGTCGTCTCTATGACAACATAATAGACTCATCCCTGCAAAGACTGGGAAGCTTGCCGGTTGCTAATGACAACTTGCTGTTGATTTTGAAGCAAATTATTGTGCTGCGAGAATAAAGAGCCCCAAAAATCCCTACGAAATCAACTGAAGGAACATTGTGTACAACCTTCAACTATGATAAACAATTTTGTTGGTCTCAAGTAAATGCCTCTTGCAAAATAGCTGGGAACAGTAAATAGAAATTAACTGTTTCTTATTTCTTCGAGAGGTTCTCGAGAATTTTTCCATATCAGCATATTATGCTCAAGAACTGTGTAACATTAGATTTAAACAGTACAGAGTTGAAGACATATCTGTAAAAGCAAAGACTTCAACTGTTTACATAGTCTGGCAACCGTACAGAATAAAAATCTCAGACATAAGACTGGTGTTAGTAGTGTTAGTGGGTATGTTAGCATTTCTTTTGAGAGGGCGAACGAGCAGGCAAGAGTGTACTTGGTTCACTTACTCTGAGGACATGAAAGAGGACATGGGCCCAACCTCCTTGGCTTTCTGCAGGGCATGTTTCTTATTAAACGCCTCTTCCTCCTCCTCTTCATCCTTTGGAACAGTAAGGTGTTTTTGATTATACAATTGCCTTGCAAATCCTTCAGCATATAAAGCTAAAAGAACCTTGCAGGATATACCTTTGTGAGCTCCTGGGCATTGGCCAAATTGTCAACAGCGATAGCCAAGAAGACGTTGAGCAGTGTATCTGAAAATTTTGTCAAGGATTTTGGCTCAAAACAATGAGCTCTACAGCAATAACCATCAAAACTAAGAAGGACAGATTTAACCGAACACAGTATTGTAAAATCAGTATAGAGTTTCAAGTCAACATATATCACCCAACCCTACCTTGATGCCTTCCTACCTTGGAATGTGTCCCCCGAAAGGCAGCATTTTTTAGTTTTCGGATGCACCCATGGTCTCTCAGTTCATTTCAGTAGGCTACACAATCATGGTGAAGACTGCTGATAGACAGTTGTCCAGAAGACAATCAATGAAACTCTTCACAAGGAGAGCAAGACACAAACATTCATTGCCAAAGAAGGTGGCTATTCACAGAGTGGAATGAAAAAGTGTGAAAGCAAAAGAAGCACAACCAACCGAGAGAACTGCAGCCTTATGAGGACTGAATCGATTCAAGAATTTGAGTGAACTTCACAAGGAATGGACTGAGGCTGGGGTCAAGGCATCAATAGCCACCACACACAAATTTGTCAAGGAATCTGGCTACAGTTGTCGTATTCCTCTTGTTAAGTTACTCCTGAATCACAGACAATATAAGAGGTGTCTTTCCTGGGCTAAGGAGAAGAAGAACTGGACTGTTGCCCACTGGTCCAAAGTCCTCTTTTCAGATGATAGCAAGTTTTGTATTTCATTTGGAAACCAGGGTCCTAGAGTCTGGAGGAAGGGTAGACAAGCTCATAGCCCAAGTTGCTTGAAGTCCAGTGTTAAGCTTCCACAGTCTGTGATGATTTGGGGTGCAATGTCATCTGCTGGTGGTCCATTGTGTTTTTCGAAAACCAAAGTTACTGCACGTGTTTACCAAGAATTTTTGGAGCACTTCATGCTTCCTTCTGCTGACCAGCTTTTTGTAGATGCTGATTTCATTTTCCAGCAGGATTCGGCACCTGCCCACACTGCCAAAAGCACCAAAAGTTGTTTAAATGACCATGGTTTGGTGTATTTGACTGGGCAGCAAACTCACCAGACCTGAACCCCATAGATAATCTATAGGGTATTGTCAAGAGGAAAATGAGAAAGAAGAGACCAAAAAATGTACATGAGCTGAAGGTTGCTGTCAAAGAAACCTGGACTTCTACACCACCTCAGCATCGCCACAAACTGATGACCTCCATGCCACGCTGAATGGAGGAAGTAATTAATGCAAAAGGAGCCACTACCAAATATTGAGTACATGTATTAAATTAGCATACTTCACAGAAGGCCAACAATTCACTAAAAATGTTTTTTATTATTATTATTGGTCTTATGAAGTATTCTAATTTGTTGAGATAGTAAATTGGTGGGATTTTGTGAAATGTGAGCCAAAATCATCACAGTTAAAAGAACCAAAGCCTTAAACTACTTCAGTCTGTGTGTATTGAATTTATTTAATACACAAGTTACTCAATTTGAGTTGAATTACTGAAGTAAATTAACTTTTCCTCGACATTCTAATTTATTGAGATGCACCTGTATATACATACATACATACATAGGTAGGTACTGGTGGTCATGAATAGAGAAAGAATAAACATAGGATACAATTTCCAAACAGAGTCAGGACAATGAAGTAGACAGATGACCACATCCCAGACTTCACGCCACCTTGAGACCTAATGCCATTGTACATGACTTCATTCCAGTCCTCGCCAGTGAGAATCTACAAAAACAGTGAACTTATTTCAGGACCACATAGAATCTGTATCTGAGTTACTCCACAGAGAGCTTCCCATATTTCATCAGAATAATTTGACAAATGCTTCCCCTTGCAAATATGTTTACTAAATATTACAGTTAATTTGATGATCCTTTCAGCTACCAATGAATTGGATACCAATAACATACTGTCCCAAATTCCATTCCTCAGAATCTGATTTTCCCAGAAATTTGAAAAAGAAACAAAATCTACAAAATTTTGTTTTACTCTAAAAGTATTTTTTTTTCTGTGCTGGACTTGAGTAAATGTATTCATTTTCATAATTATAAAAGGAAGATAGATTCTGTTTTATTACTAAGTATGTTTTTTTTTGCACCCTGGTCCTAATGTCCTTTCTATCTGTGCAATTAAATCTTGGTCTAATTATTTAGCCTTCCTTGTAAGACATTTTTCACCAAGAAACATCCAGAGCCATGCATTAAATTCAGATTACAACTGGGTGGAATCTTACTTGAAACACTGTCATGATGGCTGCTGGAAAAGTGTCAAAATTTGTGGGTGTGTAGTCTTCAAAGATGAACCTGCAAAGAAAGAAACATTTTTATTCGATATGTGTCTGACCAAGTTACTGAATAATGGATTATTTGCTTTTCACCTTCTGGCTGAACCTGATCTATTTTATATTGTCTTGCCACAACTGTCACATAGTGTTATAGTTCCACTCCAAACATATATATATTTTTTTTTTGCATGAAATTTGATGCCATGTTTGATATGGACATGGTGGTGGACTGAACACTTTTTTGTTGAATCAGGATTAAAGCATGCTGAGGATTTAATATTGTTATTGCAAATGATATAAAGAGCAGCTCATAACTCATAAGGTGTAGATTTCCAATATTTTCAGTCATAAACCCAATTTAAAACTGTCTACAGGCTTTGTCTGTGCTTAGACTGATAAGATATTACCTTCCACCAAAGAGCTGCATGCCTAGAAGTGCAAAGACCAAAATGAAGAGGAAAAGCAGGAAAAGCAAACTGATAATGGACTTCATGGAGCTCATCAGTGACACAACCAGGTTCCTCAGGGACGCCCAGTACCTTAACAACACATAAATACAGCATCTCTGAGTTCAAAATAGGGACATCCAGAACTGAGCAAAGACATCACAAGTCAATAAACAGATTATTGTCTCTGCAAGAAGCAAACAGACCAAGGAGACTCTTATTCCAGGCAAACTTGCACTTACTTTGTAATCTTGAAGATTCTCAACAACCGTAGGGCACGCAAAACGCTGAGCCCAAAGGATGTGCCAGGTCTGAAGAACCCCCAGAACACCTCCAAAATACTGCCTACTATCACCTGGAAGGAATTAAGGAATTTCACCTCTTTAAATCTGTCAACTGATGTCAGAAAATTCTGTCTATAGCTGTGGTGACATTAGCAAAAATTTCTTCAAAATTTCACAGACAAAAATGGGTCAATTTATGACATTTATGACACATTATGACCCATTTTAATTTTAAGTTAAGACTTCTGATTTAGGCGAAAATCTAAAGTTTTTAGCGGGCTACAGACATCTGATGTGCTTAAAAGTAGCTACTTTCAATGTTACGTTAACTGTATGTCAGATGTTATTTGATTAAACAAGTTTTATAGTTCTTAAAAAGAAAAAAGAAAAAGTAACAGGATCTGTATGGAAAGGCTAAGTTACAAACGTTCTGATTTAATTAAAGATAAGCCAAAAGATAATCATTATATATTGACACTGTCCAAAATAAAACTGAAATCTAATTAAAGCTACATATTGATATTCAGTGTTGGGACCTCAAAATTTAAAAATTTTTAAATTAGAGACATGTTCATAGTGGAAGTATAACTTTAAGCCTGGAAAAAAGATCTGCAAATAAATGAGTGGGAATTGGCTTGTAGTAAAGCACATAAGCAAACTATAAACTCTAGGTTGAGATTATTACAATACAAGTGGCTTATGCGTGTTTATGTCACTCCTGTTAAATTAAACCAATACAATCCAAATATCCCAGACATATGTACAAAGTGTGGAGAGGAAAATTGTACATTGTTCCATTGTTTTTGGGAATGTAGAGAAATTAGGACATTTTGGGGTGCAATAAAGCAAACTGTGAAGGATATTATTTCTAAAGATCTCCCTTTGGAACCATCTTTTATAATTTTAGGCTTATATCCCAAGCACACAGGATATGCAAAAAGCGAGAAGCTGTTCATTGATATATGTTTATTACAAGCTTAAATGTTGATTGCACTGCACTGGAAAAACATAAGAAGACCAGGGATTGGACAGTGGGTTAAGCAGATGTTGGCTACTCTTCCATTGGAACGCATCACATACTTGCTAAAAGGAAAAAACAACTTGTTTGAAAGTATTTGGAGACCTTTCATGCTTTTTGCAGAAGGCACAGACTTAACAGAAGATCAAGAGGAGGACGACGCTCATGAATAATTTTACAGTTAGTGATCTGCTCGTTGGGAGTTGGTTGGTCTCTGTTAACTTGTGTCAAAGGGCATTATGGATATAACATTTTATATATGATATCATTGTATTTTGTGTCTGAGAGGGGGTTCTGTTGTATATCATTTCAAATTCTAAAAAGACCAATAAACAAATTGATGGAAGGAAGTATAACTTTAAAAAAAGATCAAATGAGATTTACAGTTTAATCTGCTCTTATTTCTTTGTACTGCTTTTATCTTTCTTGATAAAAAAAATGTTTTGGAGTCACCTCCTCGATCCTCTTTAACACTTGCACTGTTGTGCTATCTTCATTTCAAAGAAGATTATGGGAAGGATAACAGAAATACACTTACCCCAAAATCAAAGCAGTTGAAAGAGGAGTGGAAATAGAGTCTGGGCCCAAGTCCATACATCTTGAGAAACATCTCTGTAAGAAACAGGCCCATAAACAGGAACTCTGCATAGTCTGCAACAGGAAAGAACCACTTTAAAGTTAAGACTATTGATCATGTATGAAAGCATATACATTGAGTGAAAAGTTTCATTTTGCTTGTGGTCTTACAAAGGAGACTTGACAACCACTGAGGCTGCTTGTGGTGTACAATGGCAACACAGAAAGTGTTGAGGGCCACCAGACTCAGAACGATCCAGTAGAAGGTGTGAGTCTTCACCATACGGCGAACGGAAATCCGTAACATGCGTTCTTTCCGACGGAAATAGGATGTTGGTCCTCTTTTAGCACTGCGTATGCTGGCTTTGTTCAGTGGCATCCCTGATGAACAAAAATATTTATGAACAAGCAAAACAACTTGATCCACATTTATACTTCTTGATTGAAAAAGGACACATTTTCAGCTGTATGTGAAAATGTGCATAAAATGACATGGGTAAATATCTTGCATCATCTAGACACGATATGAAGGAGACCTGGGCAGAAAGCCACTCACCTACAGCCGATATGTCAGCATACTGTTCCTCTGGAGTTCTCCGAAAATCATCCACCCCTCTTCTCTTTATTGTGGTGGCTCTTTTTAGCACTAAAAACACACATACCAAATCATTTATCTTATTATCTTAATATATATATATATATATATATATATATATATATATATATATATATATATATATATGTGTGTGTGTATATATATATATATATATATGTATATATATACATATATATATATATATGTATATATATATATATATATATATATATATATATATATATATATATATAACCTCTGTGTTGTTTTATGGGACCAGAAGAGGCTTTATGTGACAGAACAGGCTATTGAATAAATTATGAAATCTTAGACAGAGAGAGAATGCATATTTACTAGTGTGTTAAAATAATCACATGACCCTAACCCTGACAATAAAAAAACTGAATCCCACAATCTATGTGGGAAAATGAGAAAAAAACAGCAAAGGTCAAACATCTTACCATCTAAAGCAGAAGGTCCTGAATTCTTGTTCTCCTCTGCAAGCATCACCTCCTCTGCAAAATACAAACGCATTTACATTTTATCAAGTTGTACACATAGAATTTACTGTAAAACTGGCATTTAAAATCTAATTTAATATTGGATATTGAAAGAAAGATTAAAAAATGTAAACAAACCAATGGAATAAGAAATATTACATATTTGTGACACTGATCATGTGCACTGATTTTCCTACAGTACTTCCATTGAAGCACAAGATGCATTCTGAACATGCTAAAGAACATGAACATTAGGTTTTTGGAATTTAACTGCTGTCATTAAAAGCATTCTGAAATGTATATATTTAGTTTATTTTTCACTTGAATTGTTATACTGATATACAGTATAGCAAATATAATTTGGCATAAAATAATTGCAAAATAGAAGCATTTTCTAGAAGCATTCTAGTCTTTTTTTAATGACACTGAGCATCTGCTGTAGAAAGGGGGCGATGCTGTGGCACAGTGTGTTTTGACAGATTTGATTTACTTTTTTTTTTTTTTTTTTGCATGGTGCATTTGCTAGCCCATTATGTAAGAATACCTGCACGGTCGATCCAGGCCCGATACCCATTCAGCTCCCTTTCGATCTGTTGCTGTCTTCTGAGCTTCATGAAGGCTCTTCGGTTCTCCACCCGCTCTCGCTCTTTAGCAAACTCCCTACACAAGCCAACAGCATGCAATTACACACACAGAGAATAACCACAGGGATGACACACTTAATTTATCAAAGTGTTTCACCTGCAGAGTGAAGGAATGAAAGGCAGAGAGAGAGGCTGCATTCTAATTTGCTTAAATTTTTTTACAAATTGAAAGCACACCGACTTCAAACCAATAGTCATTAGTCATCAGTCATTAGCTGCATTTCCATTACAGATTTGCACAAAACTTTTGCTATATTTTATATATATCAATTAAAAAACAAATGTGAAATGCCAGCGTTTCAATTACCAGATGTTATGCAACTATCATTTTTTCATCTCGCTAGAAGTCATGGTGACAGATGTTGGTAGATTAAAGGGTTAGTTCACCCAATAATCAAAATTATGTCATTAATAACTCACCCTCATGTCGTTCCAAACCAGTAAGACCACCATTTATCTTCGGAACACAGTTTAAGATATTTTAGATTTACTCCGAGAGCTCTCAGTCCCTCCATTGAAGCTGTGTGTACGGTACACTGTCCATGTTCAGAAAGGTAAGAAAAGCATCATCACAGTAGTCCATGTGACATCAGAGAGTCAGATTTTTTTGAAGCATCGAAAATACATTTTGGTCCAAAAATAGCAAAAACTACGACTTTATTCATCATTGTCTTCTCTTCCGTGTCTGTTGTGAGAGAGTTCAAAACAAAGCAGTTTGTGATATCTGGTTTGCGAACGAATCATTCGATGTAACCGGATCTTCTTGAACCAGTTGACCAAATCAAACTGAATCGTTTAAAACGATTCACATCTCCAATAAGCATTAATCCACAAATGACTTAAGCTGTTAACTTTTTTAATGTGGCTGACACTGCTTCAGAGTTAAAACAAACCAATATCCCGGAGTAAGTCATGTAACTCAAACAGTACACTGACTGAACTGCTGTGAAGAGAAAACTGAAGATGAACACAGAGCCGAGCCAGATAACAAACAAAAGACTGACTCCTTCAGTCAGATTTTTTTCTTACCTTTCTGGACAGTTTCAATAGAGGGACTGAGAGCTCTCGGACTAAATCTAAAATATCTTAAACTGTTTTCCAAAGATAAACGGAGGTCTTACGGGTTTGGAACGACATGAGGGTGAAATAATTTGGATTATTGGGTGAACTAACCTGTTAATGTATAGAGCAGCCACCGCACTAGCCATTATTTTTAATTGAAGGAGATGAAGGTGTGTATCTCTAGCAAAGCAGTGCAGCGAACCAGTTCTAGAACATAGAACTGGTATAAACACAAGCATTTACTAGAGTGGCCACGATCAGCTTCGGTGGCCGTGTTGGAGCCATGAATGTCTATATAAAGAAAAGTGTGTTTTCAGGTATCACAGTAATGTTGTTGCCTTCATGTCATGGATAAACTGTGTGTTTCTCTGCAAAAGCACTTATTTGGCCTTTTGAAAGTGGATGCAATTAGAAATCAGTGGATAAGATTTATTTACAACACTGTTCCAGAACAGTACAACTTACTACTGACTGCTCAAATGTGGAATATGATGACATATAGAGTAATACATATTGTTTGTCGCTCTTACGATTACAAGTGCAGATATGGATTTATGTTTACAAACAAAGTATCTTCCGTCTTTTGTGTGAAAAGATGACAGACAAATGCACTACATGTTCTGTATCACACTGGACACTCAAGCAGAGCTGAAGTAGCACACGGTTTTGGCTTTTTCACTGGTCATCTGCATTTTTAGAATTTGACTCAGGCTCAAACTGATGTGTTAAAATTCAAAGAAGTACATGTGATGAGGGAGTTTCAGTAGAACAGTGAACTGCGGTCAGGTGAGATGTTGTCAGGCCATATGTCAGTAAATCCTAATTTTCTTGTCAAGTCAGCCATTAGCTGTGCTCGTAGTGTGTGCTCTTCAACTACATGCACAAATGCAGTGGCGTACATTGTAGCCTAAATCATTTCATATTAAAGTACAAATGAAAGTATGAGCATGCAACGTTGTATTTATGAATACAGAGAAATTAGATATGTATAGAAAGAGAAACAGACAATGTCGCGGTATGTGTAATAACTTAATCTTATCTCTTGTCTCTAGAGACGAAGATAATACATCTCAAATTAAACTCTGATGTAACTCATTACCCAGGGTGGGCTCAGACATCAGTTTAGATGTGGTGTCATTTTGTCTTTGATTCCATTGAGGAAAACAGTACTTACCCTGACAGGACTCCTAATACCAGATTCAACACAAAGAAGGAGCCAATTATTATAAGAGGAATGAAGTAGAGCCAATTCCAAGTAGAGCCTAAGGCATCGTTTGTCTGTGCAAACACAAAACGGGAAGTGATCAAAACAATGAAAATAATACATTATAAATTTTGCAGTAGCTCCTAAATCTTCTTAATGCCTGGGTTGAAAGGGTCAGAAAACCATAAACCCAGCCCTTGTAATGGTGACGTTTCAGTGGTGCTTTGCTCAGCAGTGCAAAGAGTGTGATCACTCTGTGGGAAAGCGGCATTGTTGCCCAGCTGAGCCGAGAGGGTGTTCCCCACATCCCGACACAGCTGCGACAGCTCAGTTATGAGTGTGAAAAACACCTCTAACTGTGGCAGCATGACTCACGTCAACGCATGACACCATGTGACTGATTAAAAACACTTTTCCAGACATTCAAATTAGGAGATCAAGAATTAAAAACATTTTTTTAAAGTAATTGGGCCAACAAAGGATAATTTTCACCTGATAATTTTCCATGAAGTACCAGAAATCAAACCTTTTAAGAAATGTTAAAAATAAAAAAAACAATTCTTGTTTTAATGGAATGTTGCAGTGTTACAACCTAATAGTGCATGGCAGGTTTTTTCTAGGGATGCACCGAATCCAAGTTCGGATTCGGCCGAATACTGGGCTTTTTTGACAGGGTTCGGTTTCGGCCGTTGATTAAGTGATGGTGTTTACATGAGGACCGTTCTGTAGCAATACAGAGCCAGTCACATCGGGTGGTGATGTGGAGATAAACATTTTTTTTTTTCACTGCTGGCAAAAACGGCAAAGATCTACCCCTGTGCCCAGTGAAAGACTTTTCAGTAATGCTGGGGATATTCATTCCCACACTCGCAACCGGCTGTCACCTGTTAATGCAGAGCGTCTTGGTTTTTTTTTTTTAAAGGAAACTCTCATTTCATGTGAAAGGTTAGAGGTTTTATATTAATGTAATTATGATGCAGGAGATGTGTGTGATCTTCCGTAATATTTTTCGTAATATTTGGCTACTGTTCTAATCGTAGCCTAGCCTACTATTATAAACGAAAACTGCCTACTATCCATGTTTATTGAGTAAATGTTCAATAACATTAATTTAAATTTAAATTGAAAGTCACCAAACATATTCTGGTTTAAAAAAGAAAAGAAAAACACTTTTCTTTGCATTGCTGCACTTTTATTGAAAGGTTTTGGTTTATACTTGTGTAAGCGGCTTATGGTAATTGTCAAAATAGTTTTTCCCACATCCTGATTATGTCATCCTGACATAATGTTGCCTATTCTTTAAAATAAAAATGTTTACTTCATTAATGTGTTTTACTGTGTTAATGGAATAAGCATGCGAGTAGGATTCGGTATTCGGTTTCGGATTCGGCCGAATCTTAAACAGTGGATTCGGTATTTGGCCGAACCCAAAAAATCTGGATTCGGTGCATCCCTATTTGGCACTTGGTAAAATCAGTCAATGTAGACATTCCCTCATCCTCAAAAATCACAAACAACATGAAACAACAGAGGTACAAACAGTAACACCTCCAGTGTACGAATATGATAGGTCACAGATGGCTAGAATACGGAAAGAGGAAGTTCTTTAAGCCTAAACTGCAACTAGTTCAGCTAAAATGGACCAACTGTGAGTGCAATTTGATCTTTTAAAATTCTAATTATTATTATTTATTTTTTGGGGGGGAAGAACAAAAGGAACAGGATTAGGAAACAACGTAAATGTAACCTGCCAGCATTAACACAACAGATCAGCGTCTCCCAAAATCATTGTACTGTATCAACAAAAAGAAAAGTCATGGTTGGAATTTATCTAACAAAAAGACTCAACTAGCTTTGAAACCAGCCATTAAAATGTATTAAATGAGAAATACTACAAAGAAGCTAATTACTCTGTTTCATCTGATAAACAAAATGTGGTAGATTAATGTTCAAGCGAGTCAAGCGAGATCTCCTGATGAAGTCTTTAACATGATGTAATGATTCAACACTGGATTACAATGGTTTAAGATTATGTTTTTATGGATTAGTTTTACAATACGGAAGCATCATCACTTAGAGTGACCATATTTCCTCTTCCTCCTGGAAATGTCCTTGCCAGGATTTCAGGTTTTGGCTTTGTTATGCTATTGTTTACAAAGCTGTCGAATGTAATGACTGAAAGGTTTGACCAGTAAAGTGCAGGCATTGTACATAATCAACCAATGGCTTTGGGTCAAAGCAATGTAAATACACATAACATCATATATAAGGACTGTAGAGAGTATAGGTGTGTTCGACTTGAAGCAGCTTTGTGCAGACCGATCGTTGTATGACATCAAAATACTGCAAAAGCGATAAGAGAGCAGACAGCCTGTACTTCTGAATAGCTCTCGCTGAACTTTAATGTCATTCACAGATTGTTCTGTGCAGCGCCACTTCAAGTCTAACAAACCTGAAGTCAGTAGGAAAACAAAGCCAAAATGCAGACATTTTAGGCAATTTAGAAGTCCTGGCCAGGACATGTTTGAGAAAAAGGGGAAGTATGGTCATCCTACATCATTTCAAGCACAGAAACAGAACTGCTACACATCAGTCAGCTGAGAGAAAAACTCACATTATAGAGTACAGCTGTCCAGCCTTCCATGGTGATGCACTGGAAGACAGTGAGTATTGAAAATAAGATGTTATCAAACTGAGTGATGCCATCGTTGGGTCCGGGAAAGTAGCCAGAGCAGTTATAATTTTCAGGACAATTCTTGGCCCCACATGGGAAATCAATGTCAGATGAGTCTGCTCTTTGAGAGTCTGCATGAGATGAGAAAGACAAATAAATAAATAAATAGTTTTTTTTTTTCATGAATTGCATATTGACTCTATAAGTTGTAAACTTTTGAATTTTTTATAATTTATCTGTGTCATTTTTCTACTTGTTTTAAGGTGTACTCACACTAAGCGATCTGAACTGTGCCGGAGTGCGTTTGACTGGTTCGTTTGACTAGTGTAATCGCTCCCTACTGTATTCAGGCATGGTTCATTTGGCCATCTCTGGCTCGCTTGGAAGAGGTGGGCCAGAGGATGGTTCAGATGGGCTTGGAACAGCTACTGTTTTGCGTGCCCTACTGGCATCATTACGACCCCAAAAAAAAACCTTCTATCAATACTACTACTACAGTACACTTTCAATTAATTTAATGAAGGGTGTGGTTCCTACCATACTGATGAACAGGAATTGTAGTTTGTGAATAAAGATGCAAATTCTTTCATTAACGTCAGCTGCCTCCGTCATGATCCTCTGATACATGCAAGTGAAAATCACTGCTCGGGCTAAATTATTAATTTATTGGCAGTCTATTAGAGAAAGTGGGGTCCCACTTTATATAAGGTGGCCTTAACAACTATGTACTTACATAAAAAATAAGTACAATGTACTTACTGTGTTCATATTGTATTGTAAAACACTTTTGCTGCTATTGAGGTGGGATGGGGTAAGGTTAGGGAGAGGGTTGGAGGTATGGTTAAGTTTAAGGGTGGGTTAAGGTGTAAAGTATGGGCAACAGTGTAATTATAAATGTAATTACAGAAATTAAATACAGATGTAATTACATGTCGGTTTTTTCTTAAATATAAATACAATGTAAAAACATGTATGTACACAATAAGTACATTGTACTAAATTATTAATTAAAATGTAAGTACATAGTAGTTAAGGCCACTTAATATAAAGTGGGTCCGAAAGTGGTTTTCTACCTGTTATCTGTATGACGTAAGCGTGCTCCGACCCGGAATGTTTAGTGCAAGTGTGAGTGCGGGACAGTAGCGCTCAGGCTCAGTTCAAGGCAACTGTTTCAAGTGTGAGTACACCCTTATGGATTGTTATCATGCAGCAAATAGAAGAGGCCAACAGAAGGATGAAGCATTTACTTCCCGTATGGGAGGAGCCAAGCAGTATTCCATTAAAAAACAAGAATGAACATTTTTTATTTCATGGTGATTTTGCATGTTGGTAACCAAATGGTTTTGGGACCCATTGACTTTTGCTGTATGGAAAAAAAATACTTTGGAAGACAACGGGACCTGAAACTTTGGTTCCCAACATTCTTCAAAATATAATATTTTTGTTCCACAGAAAAAAGAAATGCATAAATATTTGAGAGGGGAGTAAACGATAACACAATTTTAATTTTGGGGGGGATTTTAGAAGTAGTTATCAGTTACCCAACTTTCACAAAAACCAGACCAAACTTTTTTTTTTTTTTTTTGATTACATTTTTCATAATTGCTGAGTATTCTAAAGATTTAAACATTTTGTTTGGATCCCAGCCATCAGACAGGAACATAAATGCTATAATTATTTATATTAATGTACTCTGGATGTGTGAGTCTGTACACGTTCTTGTCTCCTTCAGAGTGTGATCTTTTTTACCTGTAATGTTTGAATAAGCTACACATCTTTTGTGGAGTCTTCCACTGTAGAACTCTAGTCCGATAATAGCAAACATGAGAATGGCAAAAAACAGCAGCAGACCAATCTGTAGCAGTGGCACCATAGCCTTCATTATGGATTTAAGAACTATTTGCAGACCTTTAAAAAAAAAACATGAATACATATAGATATCAATAAACCTATCATCTACACTTAAATATATCAAAACGTATTATTCATTCCTTCACATGTGGAAAAACTTTAACACTACAGCATCCACATGTAAAGTAATAACTATAACACTGTGTCCTAACCAAGTGTGATGTGACAAATTACAGGTACGTGGAGAGGTATTTTGGACCAATGAGACTTCTCTGTGCAGCTACCTAGATAATTAGACACCTAGCAACAAAGTAAATGCCTTGCATGTTGCTTGTTGCAGTTGTGACTGGATTTATGTCTTGTTTCGTCACTTTGCACCTGATTAGGAGGCAGTGTTCTACTCCTTATTTCAAGTGAAACAACACAATGTGTGATTAAGAACTTCATAGAGAACCATAAACGTACTAGGAATGCCAGAAACCAGTTTAAGGGGCCGTAATACCCTCACAGCCCTTAGTGTGCGCAGGTCTAATGAAATATTCATGTGGGCTCCTGCTGTGGCCAGAATCCTGTTGACAAAATAAAAACAAACATAGGTTAGGCAAAGAAACGAAATCAGCTGGAATTCTGCAGGATATATGAATATTTTACAAATATGTTAATAATAATGTTTTGTAAACTATGCAATCTCCATCATTAGTGGAATGGTAATCGGCATGCTAGTGATGACTCATAGTGTTACTGTAGGTAAAGGGGAGTAATTAGAGCACAGTGCTAAATGCTTGTGGTCCCTAATGAGGAAATCCCTCTCAGTGAAGGACAGACAGCATACTTTCTTATAAGGGTCAACTCTGATTCACAGCTTCCTTCTAAGCAAAAGTGATATTCATCAGACGTGACCAATCGGTCATCTCTGTCTTTCATATATATAGAATAGGCCTACATACAAAGCATGTTTGCGTTTATGAATGTAACTAAGCTTCTGTTCATGAATATCTGCTCTGGTGTAAATATTTTGAATGTGTTATAACTTGTCACTGGTGTTTGCGTTCATCTGAGGTGTGAATGTATCAAGTAAGCTGTAAATATCACTGATATTATGTGTGCTGTGTGGTTATTGTGTTCTTTTTTTCCCTATAAATTACTACTAGTATCAGTGACCATCACAATAATGTTAATGATGTAGTTTATTTGTGTAAACAGCATGCTTGCTTTTTTATTTCAGATTCGAGAATAACATTGCAAAAGAACCTGTTGCAAAGCAAGCAAATGCAAATAAGCAGCCGACTCAGGAACCTGGAACACAGCTAAGACCAAGCAAGGCACACACTCCCATGAGTCTCTTTTAAAAAAAAATATATGTTTTATATTTTATATATATTATATATATATTTTAACGCGACACAATACCAGCCAAAAGCTTCTGAACAGTAATATTTTTCATGTTTTTGTAAAGAATTCTTTTCTGCTCCCAGATCATGAATTTATTTGATCCAAAATACATAAAGTTGCATTTGCTAAAGCAGTAATATTGTGAAATATTTTTACTATTTAACATAACTGGTTTCTATTTGAATATATTTTGACATTTATTTTATTCATGTGATCAAAGCAAAATTTTCAGCATCATTCCACCAGTCTTACTCAAAGTGTAACAATATACACTATACATTCAAAAGCTTGGAGTAAGTATATATATAGAAATTAAAATTTTTATTTAGCAAACAAGTGATGATAAATACAATAATCATGTTACAAATTATGCTGTTTTTCTGAATTTTCTATTTATCAAAAAAACATAAATATATTCTCAGCTCTTTTCAACAATAATAATAATATATATATGTTTTTTGAGTAGCAAATCAGAATATTAGAATGATTTCTGAAGGATCGTGTGACAGGTGTAATGATGCTAAAAATTCAGTTTTGATTGTTCATAATAAACATATAAATATATACATTTGTTTTGTCTTTCTTGTAACTCTCCCCACTCAGCCACACACCTGACTGAAAGGCTCATTGTGCAGCTCATTATGTGGGCCTTTGTCTTCTCAGGTGTAAATTACAATGATATTCATGATCAATCATGCTTACTCACATATCCCCTTTCAAACAAAATGTCTTAAAAAATTTAAATCAATCTATTGTTTTCTGTGAGTGAGTAAAGAAGATGATTTTCACACCATTTTGAAGCAAAAATTATAGGCTACAAGATCCAGGTTTGACAGTCTTGTGAACAAATGTTGTTTATGTGTTTTATGGCCTTATTTCAGTGACTTCAAAATTGTAGTTTTTCACTAACAACGGTATAAACGTTGTTTTCTCAAAAACAGAATCATGTACATACATGCTACATATTATTGTAGCCCAGTTTGTACTGAATACACTGTTTTCAGCCATGCATATGTTTCTAAGCAACTGAAAAAATCTGACCAAAAATCTCCAGACCCCCAAAACACCCTTAGACCTCAGAGGGTTAAATAATTTAGCCGGTGCTTTTATCCAAACTGACTTACAAATGAGGGATAATCACAAGCGGTTCATCAATACTAATCAAATAATACTGAATTACAAGAGCAAACCAAAACAAAATTATAGATAAAGTGAAATCAAAATGACAAGCTAGAGCTGAAGTATAAATGATTTATCCTTATTTATACTTAAATTCTATATTTGTTTTACTTTAAGATTAGATATGAATACACAATACTTAAAGGAATAAATGTATTTTGCTGTTGAGGAACTTGGGAAATCAAACCCATCCCTATTGATAAAGCTAGTAAAGGACCCTGCAATAATACAATGATTATTGTTGTTCTGATTAGAATGAACAGAATCTCTCGTCTCTCAGAGGGAACCCATCAAAGGCATGACTCATTATAAAATGCTAATGTTGTCCTTTATTTGCTGCACCACCGAAGAGGAAACAGCAACTCGTCTGTGATGCAGCAAGCAACAATCTAAGGGAAATGAGAAGAGCATAAGTGTGTGAGAGAGAAGCTTTTGTTGGCATCGTTCGTTTTTTTAGAGTTAACCACTGAATGCTATATGTGTAACCTGGGATGAACCGTCCTTTCCAACATCTCAACCAAAGCTGAAATTCTAGATTCTCTAATATCCCAGTTCACCTAGCACTCCCATTCCACCCCACTGAGATGAGAGAGATTGCCAAAGAAATGTGTATAAACTGCACAGAGAGTGAGAGAGTCAGATGATAACAGCTTTGTACACAAAATGTGGTTTTAGCAGAAGCAACTGAGAACTTATCTCCACTGGTTTCCAAATTTTGAATTCAACAGATGTTTAACCTGTCTAGTATGTAACAGGTCAAGAATAGTCATGTAAAATACTGATTTAAATATTTGCTCTTATCAAAAGAAGCCTAGAAACAGATCAAACGGGAAATGCCAATTATCAGGCCTAAAAATATGGTATGATAAACTAGCCTATATCATATCAAGAAGATTGCAGTAAAATTCATGTTAATGATGATAAGCTCTTGACATTTTTGCCTAATATGGATTAATCTAACAGCCTATCACACAACAGAATTAGATGTGACAACAGCCGGTCAGTGCATGTTGCTAATAAGTCTAAATTCTGTATGTCTCTGTGTGAATGAGTGACATAGTTTCGTCTAATATACAAACTCTAAGACATGTGAAGCTCACAATGTTTTCAGCATCTGCCATCTCAATATATGTGGACAGTTTGGATGAGCTTCATCTCCAGAGATGTTCTGAGAGTCACATCACAACTTTTCACCATTTGATTTAAAAATCTACCATGGTCAAATACACACTCAAACTTAAAGAACTCACATCTACGAACAAACTGACAAAATAAATGTTTTGTTTAACTAAAATGAAGTATGATAGAAATATATTACTATTGTATAAAAAATAAAATGCATTACTCAAAGTAATAAATAATAATAACAATATATCATACAACAATAACAATATTACCTCAGACAACCAAAAAAAAAATTATCCATGTTTTAATTTACAGTTTGGTTGTGCAGCATCTTATTTAACAAATATAAAAATACAATGTTTTGTTGTAAATTAATTGTTACATTTTCATTTGACTACACAAATCATTAATTTAAATATTTAACAATTTATTAAATCAAATTATTTTACATCATTTAATTAGTACACTGTGGCAGCAGATTAAACGGGTCTTATCTAATGTCAGTATGTTCAGAAGTATCCACAAATACAAAACTGTTAAATCTTTTTCCATTTGCATTCAAACTTTATTATCATAAGTTCAAAACAGCAATTCTTTTGACACAAATGCAAGCTATGGTATTTTGCAGCACATGCATCAGAGATAAAATAAGACTTCAATACAGCTTTAAACAGCTCCTGTAGCCCACCTATAGTGAAATTAAGTGCACAGCACAAACCACAGAATATTTCCCCATGAGTATTTTCACTTCATTTTCAGATGGGCTTTACAACAGTGGAATTTGAATCTCAGATTGATCTGCATATTAGTCACATCTGGTGTGTCACGGTAGCAGGACGACAGCGATTCTAATTAGGACCTGAGAAAGAATAATAGCAGCACAGGAATGAGATGAAAGACTTTACTGAAAGACTGCTAAAGAAAGACATAAAATTGCTCCTAAAGCTTCTGGGAATTTAGTGCAATAAGCAAAAAAGAAAGAGAAAATTTATATAATATATATATTTATATATATATATATATATATATTATAGGTGTGTTCCATATATATATATATATATATATATATATATATATATATATATATATATATATTTTTTTTTATCTTAAAAGGGAAAATAAAGTATATGGGAAATGTTATGATGACCAGGATACTCTGAGATTTCTGACAATATTAAGTGGTGCATTTGTTAAGTGGCAGAATGATAGCTGTCACCAGGACATCTGTTATAAAAAGTTAATGAAACTATCATGCCTCCCGCAAGTATTGGGATGGATCCATTAGTACAAATCATATAACTTCAGCACATGTTCAGTTATGCTTATATGATTCATAACAGCTTGTGTTTATAACGTTAGCATTTACAAACCATAACTGCCTAGGGACAAACACTCTCTAATAGGGTTTCTCATTTTAACCGGTTAACCATTAACCGACCATATGAATCTGGGCCGATTAGTGACAGTGACAGTAAATAAATGGTATATAAATATATCAACATTCATTCATTATGTACAAATTAAGCTTTTAATGTGACTGAACCTTTAAAAGTACATTAAAATAGAAACAACACAAAGTTATTTAACATGGAAAGCATCAGAAATGTAGTAACTAAGTAATTTCCCCAGATAATTGTTACATATTGCAGGGCTGTGGGACACAGGACAGAAAAGCTATCAACTTGTTCATTCATTCCTATTAGACTTATTAATTTGTGGCAACTGTCCATGTTTCATAAATTGTTCTTCCTTAAACAACCCATGATTTAATTGAAATAAGAGAACAGATTAATGAATCCAACAAATTCATGATATCTGTAATTTCCCTTCTTGCAAGTTTACCACCGTAAGAGATTTGAGATCAGTGATTAAAAGTGAAAGACAATAAAATAAACCTGCAAAATTAGAGGGTTATACAGTAAGGATTTAGGAAAAGAAGCAATGCCTTAATATTATTGAATTTGTGGAAAATTATGACCAACCAGCAAACCAGAACAAAGCTGCATAAACGTAGGCTATGGGCTGGATCGCATCCTAAAGCATGGTCTCGATTTTGAAAAACAAGCTTACCGGAATGCAAAAATAAAATGATCTCAAACGTACGGTACGCTCTCTTCAATTTATTAATTGATCATAACTACATATATTCATTTTATAATCCTGTGACTTATTCAGAATAAAACCTCTTTAAATCAAGGGAGAAAGTGTTTTTTGTTTATTTTTGAGTAGCTTTTGCACATCCTGTCATGCCTGTGACTGGGTTCCGCAGCAATTGCATTTTGCAGCATTAAGGTTAACAATTAATCGATGAATTGATCATTAATTTAAACGATGACCGATCATGGAAAGGATTGAAAATGTACATCCCTAGTTAATACTATAGAAAATCAATTAAAAAAAAATTCAGTTAGAGTGTTCAGCTTGTTTATTTTCACATAAAAATATGGCATTCAGTTGCATAAAACAATGGTATACACTATGGGTGGCACGGTTCAACTTTTTCACAGTTCAGTTTGTTTCATGGTTTTAGAGTCACAGTTTCGGTACAGTTCGGTTTGTGCTATGTTTATGGAAAAACTATACTTTCTAATTAAAAAAAAGAAGAAGAATATTCTATCCAGAATCAGAATCAGAATCAGAATCAGAATGAGCTTTATTGCCAGGTATGTTTACACATACGAGGAATTTGTTTTCGTGACAGAAGCTCCGCAGTACAACAGAATGACAGCGACAGAACATAAAACACATAATAAAAGAATAAAAAATACAAATATGTAGACAGTGAATGACAATATACAAATGACAATTGTAGGCAGGTATATTACAAAGTGAAGTTATGTATGTACATATATATTGTGTGCAAAATTTAAGTGTATACTAAGTATGTGTGTAAGATAAATAAAGTGTGTGTGTATATAAATATAAAGTGTAGTGTGTTCACCATTATTGTCAGCTGTTCATAAGATGGATTGCCTGAGGGCAATCTACTAAGGGCAAACTACAAGTAACAGCACAAATAAATACAGAAATAGGTTAGGTACAGAAATTGAATTGAATTGATTACTTCAGAATTGAAGTAATAAAATGTAAAACAGCATTGCATATTGGACTGTATAAATTAAAGATTATTCTTTATTAAAGTTACAAAAGCTTTTTAATCAAGAGCAGTGAGTGATTTCTTTGTTTTTGCTGTTCGATTAAGACTGTCCCTTTAAGAGAATTCACTGATCCAATGCACTGATACAGTAGGCCTACGTTTAGCCAGCTATGTCTGCTATAGGTTACTTATCAAGATGGGCATTTTGACATAATTTTTGTCTAAATTTGTCCATTTAAACACAATACTTAAGAGAGAGCTTAATATCTGCGCGCGTTCTGAGGCGCGGGTTTGCATGCTTCGGATGAGCGCATGCACAAATCTTCACACTGCATGCGTGAGCTCGCTTCCTCTGGCTCTTAAATGTTTAAACTGGCAAAGCTTAAATTAAATTAGTTTAAACACAAAAAATAACATGTGCTGTTCAGGTCTCATCTGCCTGTGTGCGCTATCAGCACCCGGGTGATGACGGAATAAATGACTGCTTATATTCCAGAATACGGGATTTGTGTTGAAAAAAAGATTTGTCCAGGGTTGTGTTTTTTGTTGTTGTTGTTGTTAAATACTTTTATTCATTTATTTTTTCTCATCGCTGTTGTTGTAATGTCTGGGAAGCCAGAATGCACATCCATTCCAAGTTTTTCTTTCAGCGAACCGTGCCACCCCTAGTATACACATTGACAATTATGATATTTGTCATAATTGTGCAGCCCAATTAATGCCGACGTGAAATGTTTACAAACTTTATAATAAACAATGTAAACATAGCTGGGCTATTTTAGTTCCCCTCACTCTACAACAAATCCTTTCAATTTAACAGTTTAGAAAAGAACAAGTATTCAAAATATAAGAAGATATAGATGACAAGCCAAAATGAATTAATTTAGGCTTAAACGAAACTGTAACCAATGCTGAGTCTCTCATTCAACACAAAATCAAATATTTCCAAATGTACAATGTATTTGAATGCCAAAATATAATGTATTATATACTTCACTTGCGTTCCAATATCCACGTAAAACTAAGGACCCTATCATACACCCGGCGCAATGCTACGCAAGGCACAGTGCAAGTGTGTTTGCTAGTTTCAGTCCAGCGCCGTTCGCATTTCCCCGTCCAACGTCACGTCGTTTAATTAGCAAATGCATTTGCGCCCATTTGTGTGCCCATTGGCGTGATGGTCTAAAAAAGAGGTGTGTTCAGGTGCATTGCTGGCACATTGCTATTTTAGGGAGCTGAAAATAGACTGCACCATAGACCAACTCAAACGTGGTCTAAAGTCTAAAGTCAAAGGCGCAATATTTTTTTGGGTCCACAGTGTGCGTTGACTTTGCTCATTACACACAGGGATGCGCATCACATAAAAATGCCAAATGTAATGATGGATAGTCATTCCGTGTATTAGAATTAGGCTACCTATTTGCAACTCAGCCTATTGCTACTAATAATGATGAATGAAACTGGCTAATTAATTGAACAATCATGCCAATACACACTCATATATATTAACTGACTCATCGCATGGAGCTTTGCTGGATTCCTGCTTTCCCGTAGATGATCTGCTCACGCGATTTAACTTTGCGCACGAGAAGATCTGTTTCTTCGCTTGAGAAGCATTCAGTTTTTCCGCCAACAAATTCCGCCATGTAAATAGCAATCCGCCCTGGCGCGAGCGCATCCCGCTCTTAAAGGGAATGAGAGATGACACTCTGATCGGTGTATTGAATGATATGCCCATTACTCATTAAGAGAATAGGGACAACCCATTCCCAAAAATGCGCCCCAGCGCACGGACCTTACCGGACATTAACGTCGTTAATATAACGTGGCGCCAGCAGTGGAAGCAACAGTGGAAGCAACTACTCCTTTTAGTCATAAAGATAATAGGAAGTGAAAAAGGTTTGATTTATTTGTGTACATTAACAATAAAAACAAATCGCCGTGCTTTTGTAAAATAGGCCTAAAGAACTTGGTAACATCAAATCTGCACTGGATATTAATATCCAAAGTATAGTGAAACCACTATTAATTAGCACAGTAACAAGATCGGCAGTTTAAGACATTAACTTGTAAGCAGAAAACACAAGATACTTCTCTTTTCAATATGAATAAGGCTCTATTAGATAAATCTAAGACATATAAACGAATCTAACACATAAGCACACGCACTTACACATTCATACAAGTTGCAGGAATATAGAACATTAGGGAAAAATGAGTTTAAGAGAATGAGAATGTGGAATCCCAAATTTACAGCAATATGTGAAATTGCATAGGCATGAACAGCCTTCAGTCACTTTTAATTAACCCTCGCATTGAGTTCCTCAATGAGGTTAAAATTATATTAGATACACCAGTACAAATGTGAGTCTGGAGGTAAAGTTACTTCGCATCTCCTGCGTAAAGGGGGTTCCCTTTGTTGTCGTTGAAAGGGGGTTTCCCGATGTTGCTGATTGGCTGGAAGTTCAGTAGTCGTTGAAGTGACATCTTGGGAAGCCTGTGGTTGGGCATTGGCTGACGATGCGGAGTTGTGGGCTTGTTGAAGTTGAACGGGCAGTTGAGGTCAGACTCGGAGACACAGCGTTACAAAACTTAACTCAGAACATGAAACTCTCAACGGAAAAGAAAATAAAGTAAAAGAATAGAGGTAAAGTTTGACTAGGTGGTGTTTCTTCTCATTGTAGCTAAGTAGCAGCGGCGTGCAGGCACGCTGGAACCATGCTAACAGTGATGAATAAAAGCATGACTAAAGAGCCAAATTTGACGGTGTCCTGAGTATTTCAACTGGCCTTTTGGCCACACCTCAAATGTTGTCTTGACCACTTAGATATTGTCTTTGCTTGGGGTATCATAAATCATATGTTATCCTATCAAGCACGTGGTCTGAATTTTCCTGCTCTTGCAGGGTATAATTTTGGACATGATTTCTATAAGAAGAATATGATACATTTGACAAATAACTGATGGTCAGAAACATTTCAAGCAAGCAGACTGAAACGCATACATACTAAACATGAATATGAATTCTTAAACAATTCATTTTTTATTCATTCACTACTCATTCATATTTAAATGTCTGTAACCTAAAATATGCATTATGTGGTTAATAACACTGCATAGTTGTGATAATATGACAAGAGCAGTGCACGTCTGTCTCTGGCTCAGTGCCATCCAATGTGCGAAAACGCAGTTTGAATTTGGCAGTTATGTGACGTCACTGAACATTCTAAATCCCATTTGTGGGACCATACTCCCAGTGGCATGAAAATAAGAATCCCATATGTGGGACCGTACTGGTCAAAAGGTTAATGGGACACAGACACTTATCCTTTCAAATTTATTTAATTTCTAATTTAAAATATCCTTGGCGGTTAACGGTTAATAATCAGTTAACGAGTATCGGTTGTCGGTTAGGAGAAATAACCAAAATTAACATCACTACTCTATAAGCCTAGTGCCAAGATGCATTCATTTGTATATAAACAGAAAAAAAACACCAATTTCATGCATTTCATTCCCTCACTTTGAGAGGAGGCTGAAAGGAAGGAGAGAGATCTTGACTGTTTTCACTGAAAACAACATTGTGTGTGGGCGGGTCAGGAACACAAAGCTAGTGTGAAGACAATTCGCTGGCACTGAATGAACAGCATGACATGTTACCACTAAGAAAAGACCAAAAGACCATAAATATAGCACAGAATGTGCTTCCTGTGACTCATGTAAGCCTGCTGTATAGTTCATAGGAATGACTAAGATTTAAGTTTAAGCCCTTCAAATATATAGAAATGAAACTGTAGTATTGAGTACTACTGTATTTGTAACAAGTAAAGTAAATCGTCAGAAACATAAAAAAATTATAAATAAAATAAAAAGGGAAACCCTGTAACCTGCATTGCAGTAATTCAGTGGTTCCCAACCTGGGATGCTAAGTGGGGAGCCAAAGTGTTACAAGGGGGTGTGGAAGCAGATATGTTTTGAGGTAGGGCTGGGCAAAACAATTATAACGATAATTATTGTGACATAATTTTCCTTGATAAAACTATAACAAGAGTTTGATAAATATTCAACATAATCTATTTATGTGCCAAAAGCAAAACGGAACAGTGTGACACATTTTGAAGCCACATAGAGAATTCATTGGTTGGCTCAAAGTTCAAAAGGCCAAGCAAATTATTCTGTGATTTAAACTAGTTTAAAGCCAGATGAAACTGCGCTGATAAACACTGTGCGCAACGAGACAGTCAGAAGACTTTTCATTCTACAAATTTCCATAATTTATCATGAAATTACTGTAGTAACACTAACGGCACCATGGTATTGTGGCAGAAATATGCGATATTGATATCGAATTTTATTATATTATTAATGTAGATATGTATTAAACATATCAAAGGAATAATGGAATATAATTACAGTATTTTTTTAGTTTAAACTACCTATTTTTTATACAAATGTATAGAAAATGTTCTAATAAAGACAATGTAGCGCTAGTTTCCTATACAGCACACTGCAAATATGAAATGAATATGACAGTGGCCAAATTGATACAATTTGTAAATTTTAAAATATAAAAATTTTCGACCATGCATTCCAGTGAAAGCTTAATTCTCCTGTCCACATCCAATTCACATGGACAGATGGACCATCACGGACACCTGTTTTTATGTAGTCAACAAACGCACACGTCAAAAGATCTCACAGCAGGATTCAACAAAGTTTGCAAAGTTTGTTTATTAGATAATCAAAGACTAGTTAAAATTCTATAAATGTGTATTTGGTCAATGCTGACGGTAGATGATAAAGTATTAAAGCGTTTGCTTTCTATTGCTATCATAAAAAAATAAATGCTATTATACTTTTTCCTAAACCATTAACTTTCTTGTTTAACAGTTCTGCCTAATCATTTTTTAACTAATGAAAAACTACTGAAACAGAGAATGGGAACTCTGCTCAGGCGCTGAAATTCTTAGCAATGTAAAAAAAAGTCCTGCATAAGCTACACATCGGCCAAAAATATATATATATATATAAAATGCCAAACGCCTTTGACATATCAGATGACCATTAATCTTGAATTAAGATTTAAGACAAAAAGTTTCTGTAATGCGGCCCCACATCCAAAGTAAGTCAGGATTATTTTGCAAGTTTCATCATCCGCCAGGCAATGTTTGATTACTTAAAGGAACACTCCACCGTTTTTTGAAATAGGGCTTATTCACATTATTTCCTACATTTAGATAGGTGGGCAAATGCATTTTTGTGTCAGTGCATGCATTGTTTTAGTTTGACTGGGTCGGCGTTAGCTTAGCTTAGCACAATGAATGGAATCCTTTGTTGCCAGCTAGCATGGCCTGAGTAAAAGTGATCAAAAAATAAAAAAAAAAACCCACCTAATTACTTCTTGTGGCCTGCGTATTCACAACGAGTACAAATAGCGATCCAGATTAACACTAGGCGATTTCCTAGGCAGATATTGACTTGGGACTATATTATGGGGAAGCACAGGCGAAGCACTGCTACTTCGGCGCAGAGATATCACGCAACACATGAAAACATCAACTCTATGTGAATACAGGTATAATATGGGTCGATCTATACATGCGTCATGATTAAAATAATCACTTACTCTGTGGACAGCTGTCCATTTGGTCCATTCGGCGTGGGGCGTTTTTTCCAGTTCACTTTGTCACACCGGAAAAAAAATCGAGTACTGCAGAATGGATCAGCGCCGTGAAATCCTCTGTAGATGTGACACGACTTCGGGCACGCTCATCTTGATCTGACGTGTTGAGCCTGGTCATCAATGGCAAAAACATGTCCCACTCTCTACAGCACAGACACTCTATTTCCGTCGGCATAGATTGGCATATTCCCCCACATTCACACCACCAGTTCATGTTGGCTCTCATCCTCACGTCCTCAGGCTGTTGAGCGATCGCAACTAATACACGCGCATATAAATTTCACTCGCGGCTGGCTTGACGGTGTTTTTCTGAAGTGCGGCTGGCTTGACCGCAGTCTCCTACTGTCGTTCTATTTCCAAAGCACGCAGCTCGTCTTCTGTAAACTCTGGTTCAAATAGGTATGGTTCTGGTTCTTGACTGTCTGAGAAGTCACCCTCTTCGTCTCTCTCAAAATCAGCCATGTTCATCGCCATTCGTGTACTGTAAGGAAAATAGCCAGGCAGGCTGCTACTATTCACGCCGGTATGTTGACGGAAGTCGTGGGATTTCATGTGTTGCGTGATTCTCTGCCCCGAAGTAGCAGTGCTTCGCCTAAGCAGCAGTGCTTCGCCTGTGCTTCCCCATAATATAGTCCCAAGCCAATATCTGACTAGGAAATCGCCTAGTGTTAATCTGGATCGCTATTTGTACTCGTTGTGAATACGCAGTCCACAAGAAGTAATTAGGTGGGGTTTTTTTTATTTTTTTGATCACTTTTACTCAGGCCATGCTAGCTGGCAACAAAGGATTCCATTCATTGTGCTAAGCTAAGCTAACGCCGACCCAGTCAAACTAAAACAATGCATGCACTGACACAAAAATGCATTTGCCCACCTATCTAAATGTAGGAAATAATGTGAATAAGCCCTATTTCAAAAAACGGTGGAGTGTTCCTTTAAAGTAGAAGTGAAGCAGTCAGTTAAGTTAACATTATTTAGTAAAAAGATTTCCACTTTGATTCAAAAATATAAAACAAACATGATTAATGTAACCATTTTTAAGAAAAAAGGATGTTTTGTTATAGCTTTTGGAGCAAGGGTGTCGCCATCTTGCAGTACCACCACGTGTGATGTCACAGGGTTGGTTCCCTCTGATGGCCAGTGCAGTAATATAAGCATTTCTTTATATTTCAAACACAGAGATGTTATATTAACACACATGTGGTGGTACTGCAAGATGGCGGCGGCGCTCTTCGTCCCAAAGCTATAACAAAACATCCCTCTTCTTTTAAATGGTTACATTAAACATGTTTGTCATGTATTTTTTTGTCTTGGTTCCGGGAGAGCGAGAGGTTCTTGAATACTGTACATGAAAGCCAATCTGCAGATTTGAGTTAACAGAATCCATAGAAAATTGCGTAGTGTATGATGGTCACAGGCTTCGTTTTTTTAGCTTCAGACTATGAATCTGTCCAGTTGGAGGATATCATGCTTTACATTTTGAGCTGATTTTAGAACATATCTTGTTACATTTGTCAAGCAACTCCTAGCAACAAGGCGCATGTTTCTGTGTGAGTTTTTTGTGATCGGAACAACTTTAAAGACTGGTAGTGTATGATCCTGTTTTTTTTTTTTTTTTTCAGTAGTGTAGTGTAGAAAAGTAATAGAACAAGTCTCCTCAACATTTGCTTGCAACTTCAAATTAAATGTCCACAGCAAATAATGTGTTTCTGTACAAATCCCTTAGAAAGAGCAACAGAAATAATGCTGTTTGCCTTAGCAAACACTGGCTATTCTGAAAAAAAGACATACAATGTCTGTTGATGGTACAATCTCCATCAGCCAACATAATCTTTTGCAGATCCCAACTTTAACATGTAAGAGCTCTTTTGCAGATCCCAACTTTAACATGTAAGAGCTCTGTGACATTTAAAATAACACCTAATTTGATCTGCAAACCAAATGTCAATATGTGTAAATCCACTCAAGATTTCTTAGATGATACCATATGCATTTTATAAGTCTGTGTCCATCACTATATATTAGGGGTGTCACGATTCTCCAAATCCTCGATTCGATTGAATTTTCGATTCTAAGGTCACGGTTCGATTCGATTCTCGATTTTTACATTTATTCTTTTTAAAGCACAGATTGTCATTTTTCAAACTAGACTTTTATGTAATATAATATCTGACCTTTGTTTGCAATGTACCACATTACACTGTCAAATTTAAAACTTTTATTAACAACATAATGTAACAATAACTTATATCTTTAGTCAATTGAAAACTTAAAATAAACTGCCATCCAGTTTCTCTTTGTAAGTGCAGTCTTCTTCACAAAAGATGACATTCAAGTTCATAACAAAACAAACAAAAAAAATAAAAAATGACTAAACTAACCTTCAAATATTACGATGTATCTATTTTAAAGATTAAAGATAAAACACTTCACTGTCATTCATTTAGATTTATAATATATATATATATATATATATATATATATATATATATATATATATATATATATAAAATCTATGTGTGTGTGTGCATCATTACAGTCTGTAAAATATGTGTATCTCTTATTACAAGACTGCAATCACTAGCAATCAGAAGAATTCCAGTTAATCAAGTATCTACAAAAGATCTACTCTATAAACAATGCATTAAATTACATTAAAGACAAAAATAAATTAAACAAGCAAAAGAAATGATTACTCACATGTATCTGGTCCACTGATGAAGTCATGGGTCAAGTCAAGTGAATTATTAATCATTTTCTAACAGGCGTCGAAAACTGACTTTAGGAAAAGGGGAATAACCAATGACATTTGAGATAACAACTAAAACAGCAAGCCCCGCCCCACGACTGACAAAAATAAAATTGTTCGCGCGAGCAGAGGTGAGATGATCGAGCACGAGGATATGGGGAATGAGCATGCACGCGCGAGGGCTTTTATTGCGCGCAGAGTACATGTTACGCGCGTGCGAGAGTTTGAAATGAGCTCCGATTCAGTTTTCCTCTCGCGGAAGCCATATAGCGCGCGCGCCAGCATCAGTTGAATGCTCGGTTATTTTTGTCATTGATTTGCCGTCATACAACATGGGGGCGTGGCAGCATCGACGATTCCATTTTTTAATTCAAAGTTTGAGACTGTGACTAAATTTCGATCGATTTCGATTTAAAATCGAAATCATGACACCCCTACTATATATATATTGTAGTATTTCCTCTTCTGTCATTTAGCCAGACACTGCCATTAATTATCCCTCTCTGCCCATTGCAGAAACACGGCTCTTTGATGAGCCCCTGACTCACACATGCAACCGTTACATTGTGACAGATGGCATATGAATCATTAAGACACCAGCAGATCAATTATTAATCACGGGTAAAGAGCAAACACTTAACTAATTGTCAAACACGCAGGGAAAAACAGACAAAGAGAGAGTGACAGAAAAAGTAAAAGACAGAAAGAGGCACGGCAGACATCTGAAACCATTTAGAAATTACAAATGAGTGCTAATGACGGCCGATCAGAGTATTTTTACCCTTGATCTAATTTATTTATTTTGACTTATAAAGCAATCAGTAATAGGCTACTTTCACACAGCAGCATAATAATGTTGTGAGTCCTTTTTAGAGTGCACTGAAATAAAGATATTCAAATATCGTCTTGGACGAAGGGGGACTTGGATTCAAAAAGTCAGACAACCCCTGAGCTAAGCGTTAAAAAATCTATTGTTGTATATTCATTCATTCATTCATTCATTCATTTATGTATATATGTAATTATATAATATTTCTATGTTGCAGTCTTTTAGTTGCCAATGAGCAGGGTCTGAACATATTATTCCTGTTTGATCACTACAATAGGACCTGATATGATTAGACAGATACAGAGTGTCCCAGCCAGTTATTACCCATCCTGTCAGTGTGCCAAGCCAGTGAAGGAGAAATTACAGGCCCCAGAACAGGCCGTCGTTCTGAAGGAAATTGTTTACCCGAATGACTTTAAATAGAGAGCAGAGATTAGCCACAAGAAAGGAAAGTTTTGCATCCAATTTTATCTGCTAATTCCTTCATTTAACTCTCTATTTGTAACATCTCTGGTATTGGACCTTTTCAATATCACTTAGAATCCATTTCCAGAGTTCATTAGTTTTACAATAATAATGATAATAATAATAATAATAATAATCATAATAATAATAATAATAATACAGTAAATGGCTTAATGAAAAACACAGTAGCATTATTAAAATCTAAACATGTATTTTCCCACAATAAAATAATGTTAAATATCACATATCATATTTTTAAAGCTGATTCAGTGACATGTACAGTAATGGTCCAAATGAACTGATTCACTAAAATTAATCAGATTTCCCTATGCTTCGCCTCAACACATTGATCTCAGTTTGCTTTTTAAAGCCCTCAACAGACTATCAGTTAAGCTTGTAGCCATAGACGGACAAGTCCCTAGATGAGCAGATCATGCTATCTTTTTAACTGCCTTTGGCGGACAGACGGGAGTCTTAGCAGCAAGAATTAAACAGAAGGTTATGGTCAAGTCAGAAGAGACCACCCACTGGTCTCAATGAACACTTATATTACTGGAAACAGCAATTCCAATACTCCCAAAAGGCAAAATCACACAATGCTGTGTTTCGTAGCTCTTAGAGGCTTGCTGTTATTACCTGCTCTTTTCCGTTTTATTGCTAAAGTGTAAGACAGTGAGAAAAAGAGAACGAAAAAAGGAAAAGAGAGGGTGGAATTGACAGCTCTCTAAACTATAGTGCAGAATGTTCTACTGTGTCATTAAAGTTATTTCTTCACTTAATATCATACGATCGTTATCATTGTCATTTGCATCAAGATAACTTGGCAACAAATATATTCCCTTTTTTATGTAATGCCAACTATAAGCAACTAGTATGAAAGCAATCAAGTCAAATTTGTAAATGTGAGCCGATACTGATGACATAAAATCTGCTGCATATTTCAAATATATATATTTTTAAATTTATAATAATAAAAAACAACAATTTAGTTAATAAACAAACATTAGCAAACGTTTGGAATTATTGCGTTTTTGAAAACAAGTTTTTATGTTCACCAAGGCTGCATTACTTGATCAAAAATACAATAAAAATGTTAAAATATTATTACAGTTTAAAAGAAAAAGTTTTACATTTTAATATATTTAAAAATGTAATTTATTCCTGGGATAGTGAAGCAAAATTTCAGCAGCCATGACTCCAGTCTTCAGTGTCACATGATCATTCAGAAATCATACTAAATGCTGATTTGGTGATCAATGCTGAAAACAGTTTTTGCTGTTCAGTACTTTTGTGGAAACCATGATACATTTTTTAACAAGAACAGAAATTATCTTAAATATATATTTTTTGCAATATTATAAATGTCTTTAATGTCAAATCTTTATCTTTTAAATGTCTATTAATTTTTTTTTAACAAAATATTATTACAAACGTTAGAATTGTAGCTTATCACAGTTTCCACAAAAATGTTTAGCAGCAAAAACTGTTGTCAATATCATTAATAATAGAAAATATTTCTTAAGCAACAAATCATAATATCTGAAAATTTTATTTTGCATTATAGGAATACATTATACTTTATACACAAACTTCACTTCTGAATGCTTACATTACTGGTTTTCCAGCCACAGAAGAAGCCGTTTTTTAACAAACCTGTAATTCATCCTGGAGTTGTATTATAACAGCTGCTGGTGAGAAATACCAGCCTTTGCACTTCTTCAGACAACAGCACTGACACAAGCCTATTAAAATATCACTGACTAACTTCAACTACATCTCTCTGAATCACACACTCCACCAACACACTTTCCAAACACTTGACCATGTGATCATCATCCAGTAAATTGATCATGAAGAGATATCGAACTGTCAAGTTCACTTTGCTTTGAAAAGATAGTGAGCTTGCGAAAATCTATTCATAACCATTCATTCTTTTTTATTAAATAAAAAGCTGTCAAACATCTTTACTTTGCATAGACTCACAGACTGGATTTGAAAAGGTTTTGCAAGTGATTTGTTTTTCGTATATTTGTTCAATAAAAGGGGTGCAGTGCTTACTTTTCAAGTATATTTTTGTCCAAAACAATAAATCAAAAATAAATAACCCTAATAAATAACCCTAATTAGCCCATTTAATCAAACCTGAATGTGTGTTTTCATTTTGATTGGCTGATTTCAAAACAGCAAGCAATGGCCTACACTTAAGAGATTTAACATTGTGTTGTTTCAACAATGGTTTCATTAATTGAATAATTAAAAAATATATACATTCCTAAGGAAACTATAATATAATAATGTTAGTAAAACAGCACAGAATAGATTATTGAGCTCGTCAGTTTATCAGAAAATATGGACTTAAAAACATCAAGCTTTACTTCCAAAAATGTACTCTAACGCTCTAAGTAAAATGATGCATGGTTAACTTTGCCTTTTAATACCGTGTAATTAAACAGAATTTACAGCGTACCCATTTGTAACTATAGATTACCTCCACAGTTCCTACTCATAGATATAAAGGAACAATATGCAATGTTTGGGGAATAAGGGGGTAATAACCTGCAAAATTATAAAGCATTTATACTGTAAGTATTGATTGGTATGCATGACCTACTGTGTTAAGCAACAGTATGATTTAGAACAAGTTGTGTAATTGCAATAACACAAAATATATATTTTTACACTTAGTACTGGCTACTTATTATATTATTACAACATGTATCTTACCTGACATTGATACAAACAAGCAAACTATAGTATAATATAGTATAATTTAGTAATTATGGTAAAGTTAAACAACTTTTTTTTCTTTTTACCACATTTTACTTAAGAATATATGCTATAGTATTTACTCATGTTTTTTTTCATATGGGATCGTGGAGAGTACTAAAGTATGGGGAAATTATGTAATGAGTTTCTGCTATGATTTGGGTTAGAAATTTCCATATGAAAATTTACATGATAAAAGAGCATTGCATATGGTCATCTCATCTGTATCCTGCTCCTCCCAAGATATAACATAAATATAACACAATAATTCCCAGCATGTACAAGTTTTTTTTTTTTTTTGGCTTGAGGCAAGTAGAATAAAATGTACTACAACATTTTTCTTAACTACCATGCAAACATACACTCTTGTTATACAGTATGTAGTCATTGTGTAAGGGTAACATCTGTGGGCTGTAATTTAAAGTGACCCCTTGTTACCCTCGTTACGTGTAGTTGCTGTGTAAGCTTCATTGAAACTGCAGAAAGAAAGACATGAGAATCTTGGATGACATAGGGGTAAGTAACTTATCAGGATTTTTTTTATTTGTGTTTGTCATAAAATTATGAACAAATGCAATAAAACAACACCATGTGTTAATATTTAAAGGGTTTTCTGTTCTGATTTTTTTATATATATATAAATGTAAAATTTAGGGTTAGGGTAGGGTTATATTTTAAATTCAGGAATGCCTAATTCTGTAAAAATGCAAACTATGCAAGAGGGCTGAAGAGGTTTTAACCACAGTTTCTGTAGCACAATCATGGCTGTTTTGTGGTTCCCATGGCTAACTATAGTAACAATTTTTCTTTTTTCTTTAACTATGTATAAACATGTCTAATTTTCATAAGGTACAGGGTATACCCAGGGGTTAAGGTGTGCTGGAGCCCATCAGAGTGGAGCTGACTGTCACCTACTGACTGTTGTATATTCTCTATTTTGTTATACTATTAAGTTTGTGTACTTAAGAAGTCCTTTGTTATTTTACTATTTATGACTTGACATGTATGAAGGTTTTTTGCAATGTATTTTTCTTATGTTTTTCTATTGTGATCACAGGTGAAAACAGCAGGGGGAGGCCTTTTCTGGTCCCTCATATACTGCAGGTACAAACTTTGCAAGCATATGCAAAAGATCTCCAGAAATTCATTGACTCCTGCCCATAGCAAAATTGACTATGCCTATTAAAAATAAATTTAGAACATGATTTGTTTGTTTGTTTTGTGTGTGTGTGTGTGTGTGTGTGTGTGTGTGTGTGCATGTGTGTGTGTGTGTGTGCATGTGTGCGTGTATGTGTGTGTTTACTGTTCTTTGTATATTGTATAAGTGGTTGCAAATGTGTTTTTTCTGCATTCTGTTCTTGAAAAATCTCTGTTAAAATGTTGTTAAATAATAAAGATATTTATTTGTAACAGTTAACTATATAATACATTTCGGTAGCACTTTATTTTACAGTCCTGTTCCTCATGTACATACTATGTACTTATTATAGTAATTACAATAACTATGTAATAACTAGGTACTAACCCTGAACCTACTTCTAAACCTAACCCTACCCCATGTAGTTACCTTGTATTACCAGAACTTTCTTAGATAAATACACTGTAAGTACACTATAAGTACATGTTAGTACACGTACTGTAAAATAAAGTGCAACCTACATTTCATTGTTAATACATTTTAAACATCTATTGTAGCATAACTAAAATGATTTAACGTTACACTTACACAGTAACTACATACATGGAGAGGGTAACAAGGGATCACTTTAAATTACAGCCTGCATATGTTACATTTACACATTAACAACACGTGTGACAGTGCACGAGGGAGGGAAGAGGAGACACTGGAGAATACTTATTCTTTGAATTTAATTTCACAATCAACAAAGGTCAACACTCAGGAATTCAGTTATGACATTTGTACCACAACGTTTAACAGCAGACAAAGGAACTCAGCACAGGGAAAACTATTTAAACACATGACAGGATAATGGGATGAGACACACCTGGGATCAAATGAACTAAGAAACTCAAAAACAAATAGAGACAAATTCACATGACGAGGACATTCAGGAGGGACTAAATAAGGAAAACAGGTACATACATGTGACAACACGTAACAAGAGCCCACAGATGTTAAGCTTACACAGTAACTACTAGAGTTGTGACGTTCGCGAACGAACCGATTCTTTTGAACGGCTCATAAACATGAACGATGGGAGCCGAGTCGCGACTGGAGAGGAGCCGTTCTTTCTATCGTTCTTTTTTCCTATGCGTGTTCATACAAATGAGCTCCGCCAGGAGACAGAACAGTTATAGCTTGTGGAGAGGACGCTGGCGCTGTCTGTTCGCCGCTTCTCCGGTCGCGCCAAAACAACGCCAAGTTTTTAACCTTTTTATCTTTTACTATCCTCTACCCTCGCCACCGACCAGTGGACCTTTTACAAAAAAAAAAACAAAAAAAAAAACACTGTTTACCTCCCGCACCACCGAACTGTGGACCTTACTGGATAGCTAACGTTATCAGGTAGCTTTTGAGTCTAGCGGTGGCCTACCTGTTGCCGCTAGCAAAACACCTGCTCGGAGCCTCCCTGGAATTGGTCGTCGCTGCTCGTGCATCGTGCATCGCAGCTGCTACGCGGCTAAAAACGGCCGTTTTTCCGCGCCGCCGCCTCCACTATGTTGAGTTACTCCGTCAACCAGCTGATGAATCTCAACAGTTTCCTCACTCCACCGTGCATTGCAGTGCTTAAACAACTAGGAATTCTCCGCCGTCCACGCTATCTCCATAGAAGTTCCCGCAGAAAGTTTGTCTGCTCACAGACAAGTCCTACCATCCCGGCTCTCTGGTCAGCAACACGAACTGTCGCACCACATACACTGAAGCTGAATGCAAAACGTGGAGTGGACTCCAGTCTGCTACGGCCAGTGCAAAGATTGGTTGCTTCATCAAGTAGCAAAATCGAACTCTTAAATGCACAGTCTATTACAAACAAATCCTGCCTCATTCATGACCATATCCTGGAAAAATCTCTGGATTATATGTGCATTACAGAGACCTGGCACCAACCAAATACCTTTTTTTCTTTAAACGAGAGCTGTCCCCAAGGATATAGCTACCTCCAGAAAGCTCGCAGCACGGGGCGTGGTGGCGGCCTGTCAGTCATTCATCGCAGCGATCTGGATTTATCTCTGCAACCATTACCTGAACTATCTTCATTTGAATGCCTTGCATTTAAATGTAAGTACCCTTCCCCGGTGTTGTTCCTTCTCATCTACCGACCACCAAAATCAAACCCATCATTTATCACTGAGATGTCAAATCTCCTCACAACTTTCTGCACATCCTCCGCCGACGTTATAATTTTAGGTGATATGAACATCCATGTTGACACCCCCTCCTGCCGTTTTTCAGCTGAATTTCTTCAATTACTGGACTGCTTTAACTTAAAACAACTTGTTGGTGTTCCCACACACACCAGGGGGCATACCCTGGACCTGGTCATTACTAACTCTGCCCCTCTCACCAACCTGCAGGTGTATGACCTAGGTGTGTCCGATCATAAGGTAATCTCTATGGATTTGCCATCCCCATCCAGCCTCTCCAAGCCTAAGCGGAACATCTGTTTCAGAAACCTAAAAAACATAAACCCAGAACTCTTGGCAGCAGACTTTCAGCATCTTTCCACACACTTTTTATCAGCTGACGAAGCAGTGGACTACTACAACAGCCATCTGAGCAGCCTCCTGGACCTCCATGCACCTGTTAAAACAAGAACAGTCACCTTCACCCACTCAGCACCTTGGTTTACAGATGGGCTTCGTAAGATGAAGGCAGCAGGGCGGGTCCTTGAGCGGCGTTTCAGAGCCTCTGGCCTCACTGTACATAAACAAATCTACCGGAAGCAACAACAAAAATATGCACAGTCCCTCAAAGAGGCAAGGTCACAGTTTTACTCCGATGCCATCAGAAACAGTCCAGGAAATTCCAAGCAGCTCTTTTCCACTATAAACCACCTTCTCAAACCACAATCGACCCCACTTACTGCCGCTACAGAAGAGCAGTGCAATAAATTCATGGATTTCTTCACGTCAAAAACTGCACATATTCGCTCTGCCCTTTCTGGTCCTCCCACCCAAACTGTTCCCCCAACATATACCATCTCCCAACCCCTAAACTGCTTTCCTGAGGTTTCATCAGAAGAGGTGCAGAACATCATCAGGAAGATGAAATCCTCCACCTGTCCCCTGGACCCTCTCCCAACCTCCCTGGTAAAAACTCATATCACCGTCCTAAGTCCCCTGATCACTGCTGTTATAAATCATTCCCTCAAAACTGGTCACGTTCCCCCTGTCTTAAAAAATGCCATTATCACACCACTGCTCAAAAAAGCCACTCTTGATTCGGAAGTCCTATCCAACTATAGGCCCATCTCAAATCTCCCCTTCATATCAAAAGTACTTGAGAAAGCAGTTGCCAGCCACCTTCAGGACCACCTCAAATATAATAACCTCTTTGAAAAATTCCAGTCAGGTTTCCGCTCTGCTCACAGCACAGAGACTGCCCTCGTTAGAGTCACAAACGACCTCCTCATATCATCTGATGCTGGCTCCCCTTCCCTCCTCATCCTCCTGGACCTTTCTGCTGCATTTGATACTGTCGACCATGGTATTCTTTTAAACCGGCTCCACCTCACTACTGGACTAAATGATACTGCCCTCAGTTGGTTCAGATCATACCTCACAAACCGGACAGAATACATCTCCCTGGGCCACTCCAAATCATATCCACACACAGTTACTTGCGGTGTCCCCCAGGGGTCAGTCCTTGGCCCCATCCTCTTCATTCTCTACCTCACCCCCCTTGGCCAAATCATCAGCCGTCACAAAATCTCATTCCACTGCTATGCCGATGACATACAGCTCTATGTACATGCCACAGCTGAATCCACACCCTCACAGTCACCCCCATCTAAACTCAGCACCTGTCTGGAGGAGATAAAGGTATGGATGGAGCACAACTTCCTTCAACTAAATAGCTCCAAAACCGAAGCCATCTTGATTGGCACTCCTCACCAAATCAAATCATCATCCATAACCAGTATCACCTTTTCTGGCACCAACATTCCCCTCTCATCAACAGTAACTAATCTTGGTGTAAAAATTGACTCCCAACTCACTTTTGAAGCTCATATAAATCACTTATGCAAGACCTCTTTCTACCACCTCCGTAACATCTCCAAACTCCGGCCCATTCTCACCTTTTCAGATGCCGAAAAAACTGGTTCATGCCTTTGTCTCCTCCAGACTGGACTACTGCAATGCACTTCTCATTGGGATTCCTGGAAAGAGTCTGCAGAGGCTTCAATACATCCAAAACTCTGCAGCTAGGATCCTGATGAGAGTGCGGAAATATGAGCACATTACCCCCATTCTTCATTCACTCCACTGGCTTCCCATCTCCACCAGGATTGAGTACAAGGTTTCACTCCTCACACATCAATGCATCCATGGACATGCCCCCTCCTACCTAAAAGAACTTATCAACCCACAAACCACAACGCGTTCCCTCCGTTCCACTCACTCAAACCTCCTCCACATACCCAGAACCAGACTGAGGACAATGGGAGACAGGGCCTTTTGTACTGCTGCCCCGCATCTGTGGAATGGCCTCCCTGACTCCTTGAGGGCTCCACAATCTACTGATTGTTTTAAAAAAAGGCCTCAAGACATTTCTTTTTAGCAAAGCTTTTGGTCCCTTTTAGATTATTATTATTAAAGAACTGCTTATCTTTTTGTTTTTGTTTTAACCCTGTAGCACTTTGAGATCTCTGATGAAAAGTGCATTATAAATATAATGTATTATTATTATTATTATTATTATAGGGGGAGGGGCGCACCCAGCGCAGGCCAACCCTTTATAGCGTGATGATATTAGTTATTAGTTGTGCATGCATTTACATTGCATTTTGTGTTCATTTAAAACTTATTTTAAAATCATTAAAAATGTTCTTTTGTGATACTGTACTTGTATAGAAATTTTTCACTAAAAGCTGTTTTCCACAGACATTCATTGCAGCCCACTTTGTTATTGTTCATTGACTTGAAGGGGCTGATGTCCTATTTGCAAAGTTTACAGTAGTAATAGTATGTAGTATGTAGACATTTCCATTTTATTTATTCTAATTTTATCTACTTAAAAAAAAAAATAGTTTTCTATCAAAATGTTCTTGTGTGATAACAATGTTCTTGTGTGGAAGTGTTTGTAGTAAAAGCTGTTTTGCACAGAAATTCATTGCAGCCGGCTTTGTTTTTTATGTTTATTTGTGAGTAGGTATTGTATGAATAACATAAGTCAACGTAGTTTTACACACACACACAAACACACATTTTGTACTAAAGGTAAATCAAAATAATGATGTCACTGTCTAAGCAGAGGGATTTGTGCAACCCTATGGAATATAGTCGACACATGAGAAATGAGGTAATAATCAATATTTCAGAATAATTCAAACTCAGATATTGGTGTGTGATATCTGAGCTTTAATTATTTGACTACAAATCTCACCTCATAATTAGGGGTGTAACGATACGCGTATTCGTATTGAACCGTTCGGTACGACGCTTTCGGTTCGGTACGCGGTACGCATTATGTATACCGAACGGTTCGTTGGAGTAATTAATTATATTTGAAAAAAAAAAAAAAAAAGAGAGAGAAAGAAATATAATGATATGCGTTCAACAAGGTAGCCCAATAACCCAAACAACGTAACAGGCAACGCCCCTGACACTCCCGAAGAAGAAAAAAACACCATCTTATATGTTTATGTTAGGCTACTCAGCAGGCGCTCGCTCACTCAGTACGCGCTGAAGGCTCGTTGCAAAATAGCCAATGCGTTTAACAGACTAGAAATGAGAAGATCCTCCAATAACCAACAGGTCTGGTGTTTGGGTGCACTTTGGATTCCCTTTAAGCTATAATGGTGATGGCAAGAGAGTGGTGGATAAAAAAACAACGGTATGTCGCATCTGCAACATGACAGGGTACACCAGCGGGATTACAAAAAAAAAAAAAACAGCGGGAATATCTGGGATATATGCGTCAGTACTATCTGGGAAAAGACGAAAAAAAGGAGAAACATGCACGCAGCAAACTATCCCTGCAGCATTTAGACACTATAGCTTACAGGGAATCCAACCCAAACACCAGACCTGTTGGTTATTTTAGGATCTTATATTTCTGGTCTGTTAAATGCATTCGACATTTTGCAACGAGCCTTCAGCGCGTGCTGAGTGAGCGAGCGCCTTAGGGGCCGTTCACATATCGTGCCTAAAAACGCATGGAAAACGCTAAGCACGTCTTTCTCCTCCTTTCCAAAGCGCTCGGGCAGAAGCGCTCATGAGGCGTCTGTCTTTGCTAAGCAACAATGACGTGCTCTCTCCATGAGACGCGGAAATTTCAGCGAAGGATAAATGGATTTGCAGCTCTAAAAATCGCTTGCAGTAGCTCTGCTACTGAATTTATTTCAAAATTGCAATCCATATACAACTATGATCAGCTGTTCCTTCATCTTGGCTGAGCTCTCAACGTTGTTACGGGAAAGGATGAAGCTGATTGGTTGGTTCTTGTCACATGACCCGCGGTGCGCTTGCGGCATTCTGAAAAGTTGAGATGTTTTTACATTTTGCTGTATCTAAAACGTATCGAACCGAACCGAACCGAACCGTGACATCAGTGTATCGTATCGAACCGAACCGTGAATTTTGTGAACCGTTACACCCCTACTCATAATACCTCCCAGTGATTATTTCCAGGATAAACTGAGATGCTCCCAAGCTGGCTTCTTAAAACTGACTAAATATTTAAAAAGAGCCAAAAGAGCCATTCTTTTGAACGGCTCTTTGAAAGGAACGGATCGCGAAGATCCGGATCCCCACAAAGAGCCATAAATCCCATCACTAGTAACTACACTTAACAAGAGGGTAACAAGGGATCACTAAATTACAGCCCACGGATGTTACACTTACACAGCAATTGCACGTAACAAGAGAGTAAGAAGGGATCACTTTAAACTACAGCCTCTTAGACAGTACATATAACAAGGGTGAATGTTTGAGGTGAGCATGATGACCAAGTACCATCAAGACCATCCTTGTTGATCCTGGAACAACATTCCAATTAACCAAACAGAATTGAGAACTTTTCAGGAAATATCTGTTCAAGGCTTAAAATCAGGGTTAGGTGCTTCTTTACCCTTGTTAATCAACTATCATTTCACACTGATTTTAGGAATAAATGATGGGTAGGGTTAGGTTTAGGGGTGGGTATTGGGTTTAGTCTATATTTTTGGACAGTAATGTTGATCCAGGATCAACAAAAGATGTTGATCCAGGAACATGGCAAAATCACGGTGAACGTATGTTTGCATAGTAGTTAAGATAAATGTTGTAGTACATTTTATTCTACTTGCCTCAAACCACATGCGGAAGCTCAAGTGCACCAACAGCACTAGAGCTACAGAAAAAAAAATATTCAGTAAATTTACGTGTTGTGTATAATGTTATATTTATGTTACATCCTGGGAGGAGCCAGGAACAGATAATCTAGTTTTACACTGTATTGCTCCTCAGTGGTACAATGCTGCTGACGTGATTAACTGCTGAGATGACCTTATGCAATGCTCTTTCATCAGGTAAATTTTCATAAGGAAATTTCAAAACCAAATCATAGCAGAAACTCATTACATGCTTTCCCCATACTTTAGTTATCTCCATGATTCCACATAAAGAAACACTAGTAAACACTATAGCATATATTCTTAAGTAAACTATGATACATTTTTGTATTTTTTATTTTATTTTATACACTCTTTTTTTTACTTTACTATGATTACAAAATGATACTATAGTATACTACAGTTTACTATTTGTATCAATGTCATGTAAGATATACAGTATGTTGTAATAATACAATAAATACCCAGTACGTAGTGTAAAATATATATTTTGTGTTATTACAATAAGGCAACTTGATATAAATCAGATTGTTGCCTAACAACATAGTAGGTCATGTATACCACGTAATCTTAGAATAGTTACAACTTACTTATGAAATGCTTACAGTATAAATACTTTTGATTTTCCAAGTCATTACTAGGGCTGTTGAAATGGTTGAAAACTAAATTCAAATTATATAAAAATGTAAACTGCATAATTTCAGTTAGGGTGAATTAAAGCTTTTGGATTCTCTCCTGAGGCCACATCAGGGCGCAAAATATAACTAATGCATGTTTATTTGAAGCGTAACATGACTGTCTGTGAAAAAAGTGCATAGTGTTTAAAATAATGTTTATAAACCAATTATAATTAAGTTGCTTAAATAACTATAAACAAAACAGCATCATGTATGTGTGCATAGTTTAATACAAAGGGCCAAAAACCAATCACATTACATGTGCAAAAACCAATCACATACATTTTATTTAAAAATACAAGTTGCAGTAGGATGAGGAAAAAACCCCGCCATAAAGTCTTGAGATATGTTTTTTCAAAGCTGAACTTAAACTTAGAGTGTTAAACATGCAGCTCTTTTGATTCATGATTTAGCTATGTTTGTTATGACTGTTTCACATTGCGAGTATCAGTGTAGTATGAGAACCAAGTTTTGTTGCTGCCCATGTTAATGAATCATTCATGCTGCAGCTGATCCAGAAAGAGATACACAAACAGGTTTTCAACCACACATCATTATTTCTGTGTTACAGATATTTAGATAACAGAAGTACTGGTATAAAAGTTTATAGTCTGGATATAAACACTTATTCTCTCTACAGTAGCTATCAAAATGAGAGTAGGCCTATAAATAAAAACATGATTCTCCATTTATCTCAATTTATCCAGAATCTTGCAGCTCTAGTTTACATATTGTTTATTGCTGTATATAATTCATTAAAAGAAGTTTAATTTCATAAAGTACAAGATGATTTCAAAAAGCACCTACATTTTTTTTCATTTTGTGTTTTTCAGTTGAAAAAAAAAAAGACTATTTTCCCCTATATATTTCATCATTGAGGATTCCATAAAAAAAGTCTAAAAATCTCATCTCGTTCTCATGAACCCAGTCTCGTGTCTCGTCACGTGGGATTAATGTCTTGTCACACCCCTACAGGCCACTAATGAGGCTGTCGGTCATTACAGTAGAGTAAAATATATCAACATATAGGATCCTGGAGCACCATATGTAACATTAACAATACATCAAAAGAAAGCTGCAGGGGGTGAGGTCTTTTACTCAGACTCCCCACCTTGGCCATATACATTAATCAGGCTGACAGCTGATTGGTCCAGAGCATTTGAATGACAATTGGATGCCTGCAGTCCTTAAAGATCAACCATCTATATACACAAGTTAGAGCCAAATTACTGAGATAAAACAGATAGTAGAGAGGGGTTTTACAGTAATGAATTATATGAGGCAAAGAGCTTGGTTTGAAAAAGCATTTGTGAAATAGAAGTTAGATTGGTCACTCACTGATTGCAATCAGACAATTTAAATGGTTTCAAAACATACAACTGCAATATATTGCCGCATATTTTAATGCCACAGCAAATGTGATGCACTATGCAGACATAATCCAGTGTTCATAACTCAACACTCCCTAGTCCACCTAGAGCATTTATGGAAATTAAGTGCAAAAATGGTTCATAAATTGTCAAATTTTTGCTAAAAACAAGGGTACATTGACACATGACTGCCCACATTTTCTGAAAATTGACTCCACGCCATTGAAGACTAGAGTTTAACCCATACTTTGTAAGTGAATAAAAATATTAATATTAATTATATATTGATTATTAAAGTTAGTTCATAGTTCATTAAATCACTGTAAAAAACAGCAAATAGAAAGTGCAATCTATATTATAGCTCTATAAATTAAAGATACAGAGTTTATTTAAGGCACAGAAAGACAAATGTCTCGCAGAAAAATACACAATACATAATTTTACTGCTTAGGGTTAAAGAGCCACACAGATGGGAAATCAAAAATTACCTGTATTATAGTGTATGCTGTAGCTGTCCATCAGTGTAAACAATGTGAAAAGTAATTAAACCAAAAAGTACACGATTTATAAAGTTATTGGCTTCTAAAGTAAGGAGTCGACTCTGAATCGCTGAAACGAGTCGTTATAGATTTCAAATCTTTTGCCCATCTCTATGTACGTCACTAGGAGCACTTTGCATAATAATCTCCGCCTACCGTCTTGGGAGAAACAAAACTCTGCCCTGCCCCACCCCCCACACACAGACGCTCTGGTTGGTGTGATAGCATCATGTTGAGGAGACAGTGTGTTTTTAATTGTAAAGGCAAGTTTGTTTTATTTTCACTGCCAAAGAATGAAAATCAGAAGAACCAATGGCTAAAATTCATTTTTACCACAATACCAGAGCAGTACAACAAATCCCTTTTGTTGTGTTCACAACATTTCACTGATGAGTGCTTTTCTAATCTTGGTGAGTACAAACGATTTTCAAAGCGTTTGGCCATAAAAGAGGGTTCATTACAAACTTTATTTAGAACAACGAGCGTCTCCGAATCACAACGCGAAGTATGATTATGAAGTTATGTGTTTGTTTTCTCCCGAGCATCTTATCAGTATGTGTGCTGTCTGCAGCCTTTGTCTGCGCTGATCGTCATGTACATCACGTCATTAAAATGTGTAACTCCGTGAATTCTCAACAAAGAGACATGAGAGAGATATCTATAGAAAGCTTGACATGTCTATTTTAAAACTAAACAAATGCTGCCAAAAATATTCTGTGATAAAGTAATCCATATGAAAACAACGTGATGTGCGTTTTTCACGTCTCCCTTCATTATATCTAATGTGTCCACGCCCCCGCGCTGAACGCGCTATTCAGATTCAAACTGAAGCGCGCGGCTTGAATACACCCACACAGAAGAAAAAGCAGCGAGACTGTTCAAGTTTTTTACTTTACTGTTTGCTTCGCGGTGAAAGGAATAAGACATAATTCACCCCAAACAGATGTTAACGCATAGTTTACCGTGGAGGTGTGTGCGGAACAACCAATCAAACCTGACTAAGTTAGTTGACCAATCAGAACACAGTATGCTACCGAAAGATGGGGTTTAAGGAAACTGAATCTTTTGAACAGCTTCGCGCGAACCGTTTGGGGATCTCTGAGAATTGAGGTAATTTTAAAATGATATTTTGACAAAATGACAATGTTTTTTAACCTTGGATGGATTTAAACCTAATGTACAGGACTTATAACCCCTTTACGTGCAAACATCGCCGACGGCCCCAGTTTATTATTGTTTCACTTTCACAGCACGTTAAACATCACTGTCTTACTTCATCTGGACAAACTGTGCATCAATTGAAAGTTTAAAGACTCTAGTTTCGATATTTGACCAATATTTTGATAAAACATTTTTGCAGTGACAGATATTTAGTGATTTATGTCAGAAGTGCAAAATAATAAATCCGTATTATACCACATTCTGAATAGAAATTCACCACTCATTAATATTCAGTCAAGTCTGCAGCGGTTTATTTGTGTTCACATAGACTCACTGAACAGCGTCAATAAGGATTTATAGACAAAAGATACATATCTGCGGAGATATATGGATATATTTACTGATGTTTACTTCATATTTCTTCAGACAGAATCGTCATTTCTATTCATTTTCCACGGATTTAAGCGATCTGATGATAAACAGCCTCTCCCAGCGATCTGTGTGTGTGTGTGGAGTGGTGTCAGCTCGTGCGGTGTGTGACTCAGACTCCGATTGGGCCTTCCCAATGTCAATCTTAGAGTGTCATATCTGGACACCGCCACATCGTGTCACATGCTTCCTGCACACTTCCTGCTAGTTATCTGGCCCAAACAACACTGAAACACCTCTGTACACACGAAATATCCGAATAATAAACCCGCGATTACGATAGTAAAGCTTGGTATGAGATTTTCTTGAGATCTGGGGCGTTTTTATAAAAAAAATCGAAAATGTACATGGGAAATGCTAACTTGTGCAGCGATAAAAAAGGCTACAAATAATATATTTTTACAACAGTAAACGACCAAATTCCACCCCTGATCACTAAAGGAAGTTATTTTAAACACTCGATCGGGGTTTAAAGTGAGTTTTGAGTAAAAGTGTACTAATAATTTCATAAATTGTCTGATGTAGCTTGATGCTAACGTTAGCTACGATGCTACTAATAGCAGGTGCTTTTCTTCTTCATAATGCATTTTTGTCTCAATAATTCACGTAAGGTCGTAAGAAAATGTTTTGTTGTATTTTTATAGTAAGACTTTTGATAAATAAGGGCTAAATGCAAAGAGAAACTGAAGTGAGATCGCTGCTTTGTAAAGCCTGAAAAACCACAATCAATGCTAATAAACGTGGAATAAAAACAAAAGAATAATGATAAAAGAATAATGCGGATAATGTGTCATACCTGGCGGAGGTGTGAAAGACTCGTTTGGTGAGAACAATAGAAACATGAATGGGGAGTTTTGCAAAGCCAACACACACACAAAATACACAGAAGAGTTTACATGTGAGATCTTACAGGGATGACAAGGGCCATAAATCAATCTGATTAGCCTTCTCTAAAAATACACATGACATGGCCTTAGAAAATATTTCATAAAATGGACAGTTTTACAGATTCGGTTATGACATTTTTTACAAAGTTTTGGAAGACTTGTGGCCTTAGCTACACTGTGTTTTCAAACTCATTTCCTACATCAACAATTTTTAAAATACATTTAAAACATATGTTTTTAATATTTTTATTTTTGTTTTTATGTTTGAGCTTTTATATCTCTATTATCATAACAGTCTGAGTGATTCTGATTCCTGAACAGTAAACTTTAAAGTGTCAGCTTTGTGAACAAAGGTTGATTATGTATCTAGTCAGAAAGAATCATGAGCAGAAACCTTTTTATTTTGGGAATGTAATTTAGGTCTCCATGCCAAAAAAGGGGGGTTACTAGTAAGGGGATAAACAGTGATAGGAAGCTTAGAATTTTCATCTTACTGGCTCTTTAAGTCATTATGTACATTGACTACAATTTGGGTCAAATATAATGTAATTTAATGGAGAACTGTGTGAATGGCACTCTCTGTGGCATGGCAGGATTTTTGTCTGATAAATAAACATATAATTTGTCTTTCTAATGTCACAGCATTAAATATGCAACTTTGCTGGCTAACAATTGCATTAATGTGACCAGCTGGATATTAACTAATGCAAATAGATGGTAACCATTGTGACATAAAATATTTGGGTCAGACTTGTGTGTGTTTGGTCACAATGTTTTAACCACTTGAGGTAATACTCATGTTCTCTAATGTTCTATAATGTAGTAATGTTCTAATACATATCTAAGCCTTTAAGCAAACTGTTGATCTTTCTGTACTAATTTCAACATCTAGTCAACAAATAAATTACATAGTAATGATATGAAAACATGAACTATAGTGTATACACTGTTTAATTGTCCATTTTAAATCCACATATGAATTGTCCTCTGTGCAGCACGCAGTGTCATGCGTCAAAACAAAAAGAATGTGGTGTCAGTGATGTGGTGCCACTCCAGCAATGGACACAACCCCCAAAAAACTATTGGAACGGATTTTTGGCCTATATCTCTGTTTTTCTAAGGTTCAGAAATATGGTGAAATATGTTCAAGAAATATAAAATTATACACACACACACACACACACACACACATACGTACACGATAAGGCTGCAGCGAGATCTAGTGAGAATCATTCAGATTCTGCACAGAAATCTGTTATAAACAGCACTGGCATACGTAAGGAAACCAGAAGTGGTAATGCTAACTGTAACAATGGTGTTGTGGTAGAAATAGTCGAATGCATAATTCAATTCATTTCAGGATTTCAGGACAACTTTTTGAGAGAGAAATTCAAGCACTTTTCTATGACTTTCAAGCAATTCAGACAACTATTTCCAGCACTTCAAAGCTCTAAGATGATCCAGTTTGTATGTTATTTTTAAAGGGGGGGTGAAATGCTATTTCATGCATACTGAGTTTTTTACACTGTTAAAGAGTTGGATTCCCATGCTAAACATGGACAAAGTTTCATAAATTAAGTTGTACGTTTAAAGGAGTATTTTTGTTCCAAAAAAACCTCTTCCGGTTTGTCACAAGTTTCGGAAAGTTTTTTTCGAGTATGGCTCTGTGTGACGTTAGATGGAGCGGAATTTCCTTATATGGGTCCTAAGGGCACTTCTCCCGGCAGAGCGCGCGCTCCCGTATAGCAGAGCAATGAGAGGCTGAGCACAGCCTAATCAGAACGAGAGCGTCGCGAAAAGTCACAAAAGAAGTGTGTTTTTGGTTGCCAGGGCAAGACAACCCTGCACAGATTACCAAAAGAGAAACAGCATTAAGGGACCAGTGGATGGAGTTTATTTTTACAGAGCATCAACGGAGTTGTGCAAGTGTTTTTGTTTGTTCCCTGCATTTCGGATTGCACATCGTTTATTTCTTAAGGATAATGCAGTCCCAACTAAAAAGGGTCACGATCGTGTGTTGGAACCACATGCGGTGAGTAAAACTGCTTCAAATATCTCTGTGTTGTTAACTTAGCTATCAGCGCGTAAGCACATCAAGTAAACAACATGCGATGTTGTCATCAAACTGCACTTTCCACATGTACAGCTTAAAAAAAAAAAAAAAAAAAAGACGACATAAAGTGGAACTTAGTCATTTTCCAAAACCGCTAAGCAAATATATACAGTTTCAGTACATACCACATAGCATACCGCCTTTGCTGATGCTGCTCTTGTTAAATTTCAGCCTCTGGATCTGTGTCACAGCTTCCACATGCTCTCAACTCAAAAGCCTACTGGCGCTCGTGATTCTTTAGCTCCGCCCACACGTCACGCCTCTAGGCGCTCGTGTTTTTCCGGGAAAAATCGGTACAGACTATCTTTCTCTTATAAATATAATAAAAATAAAGACTTTTTGGAGTTATGAAGGATGCAGTACTACTCTATAGGTACTCAAGATTAACAGGATATTGAGTGAAAACGAGCATTTCACCCCCCCCTTTAATGGGATGAACTAAATATAACCTACATTGTGGTAAACAAACACTTATGTAAAATATAAATGAAAAACATAAAATCACAATTATAACCAGAAAACAGCAGCAGAGGAGAACTTATTGGCTTATTAGTAGGGGTGGGTGACATGACCAAAATCTTCTATCACAATCCAAAAATTTTATATCTCGATAACGATATATATCTTGATATAGTTATTTTTTCTTTTAATAAGGTTTTTTATGATATTAAGAGTTGATACCATAGAATTTTCATAATCCTTGTCACCAATGTCAATATTAAACTAATACAAGAAAATAATAATTTAAAAAAACTTCAGCTCACTTGAGATACATAAACAGTGATGAAATAAGAACAAGAAACTAATTACAAGCAATAGGACAAAAACTACAATGAATAAGAAATACATTGTGTAAATGAATTGGTCTTCACTGTGTAAGTTATATCCATCTATCTATACATCCATATATATAGTGACGAGTCAGCTGCTTCCCCCCTAATTATCATTGGCACCCCATCCTAAATCACCGCCCTTCACCAGGCTCCCGACAGGAGTGGATGTGTAAGAGAGGAGGGTCGCTGGATAAGCCAGGGCTGGTGGCGTATAATGGGGCACACCTGATGTAAACGGTGCCTCATCACTGCTGCTGTTGAAAAGCCCAACGAGCCTCTCCTTGGGAGACCGGTCTCTTCCCTGTGCATGCACACTGTTGTCCTCGTTGGTCCAGGAAGGGTGCATTGAGGGATTTCTTCGCCACCAGAGACATGAACTACTGGACCCGCGGTCCGGACGAGAACCGCAACCATTTACATGGCAATCAGGCCAGGATGCCAGGCCGTGTATCCCCTTCAAGCACCGCGGCCAGTGAGAGGGATGAAGCCGCTAGAAGAAGCCGCCGCCCCTTACCCGGACCCTTCCTCCATGAACACTGCCCCACCATTAAACCCGCAGCATGACAAGGACACCAGATTCCCTGTTTGTTTTAGACGCTTTTCCCCTTTGGACACTTTATTTCTATGTTTTGCTTTAATTTTTGTTTATTAAAAGCCTCTGAGGCCTAACGCCACGCCTACTGTGTTTATCGTTTGCTCCTCCGATGACAATATCTATACTGTATGTATATACGCATAATCATTAGCATTATTTATTCATTTATTTATTTATTATTCTAATTACAAAAGTGATTTAGTCAAGAGCAGTGAGAGATTTTCATGAATGGCAGACAAATATTGGACAGCTTCCCCTTTAAGATCGAAGTCTTGATCCAATATACGGTTACATATGCACTTTCTCTCGTAACTGTTTACATTCCCTCAAGACCTAAATGACTGTGTTTATGAGGATACTTGCATCTGGATGCATATAAGTGTTTATGCAATTGTTCAAAGCCAAAAAAGCACACAAGCTCTTAAACGGCTTAAACAGAGACAGCGCACACATATAGCTCTTTTGTTTGTGTTTCAATGGCCTAAAATCAGTTGTTTTAAATGGCAGTGCTTAAAAACACATGCAAACATTAAGTTTTCATGACCATGCGCACAGCAACGTGACCTGAATGCGCATATGTTGTTATTCATGTGTCTGCCTGCATCCCCTTTTAATGCATGTAAGACTGCCGTCATTCAAATAATGAAAACGTATTGCCGTAAACAATGTATTTTGTGGCACCACAAAATAAATGTTAGAGCACAACATGAATCGATAGACTTTTCATTTCGTCCATCCAATTTACATAGTCATATCGCCCAGCCCTGCATATTAGTCATTCATCTTTACATTTTGAATGAAAAAAATCACTATTATAAAATATCAAATCATTAAGAAATCAGATTTTCTCAGAATTGTACACTTTTTTGTGTATGAAGTAAGAAAAGTCACAAACTTTTCTTCAATTTGCTACTAAATCACACATAATCACTGAAGTTGGTCAATTCCATATGCTAGGAAAATAATGGTACATTTAATAATAGTGGAAGATATATATTTTCTGTATATAAATAGTATATTTTGCACCTGTTACTGTTGTTAATAAAAGTAAATTTTGAATGCATCTTAACTCAAGCTTAGTTTTTTACTGTCAAATATGTATAAACAATAAACAGTAAAAATAAACAAGAAATGAATGAAATATTATTAGTAAATGCACTTTTTAATGCAAAACAATAGTAATTTTATGATTAAATGACCTAAATGATCTTTATTTTGAACACCCCCACACATCAACCCACCAGCGCTAAACCAAATCTGCTCCTGGCGCCACCATCTGTATAACCTCAAATGTAGCGATCAAATGTTAGTCTGGAGCCCTGTGTATATGTACAAGGTGTAAAAAATGTCACAGAAGTGTTTGATAGAATGAAAAACATTTTTTTTTATATATAGTAACAACAGTTTCTCTACAGTTCAGGGTTCATGGTGACATGGAGTTTCACCCTGTTCCTGTTCACTGGAGCATCTGCGTCTCATAGTCAAGACTCAAGCCTGCTGTTCTTACATCAGCAGCTGAGGTAATGATAGAGTCTGTGAATGCATTTTCCAGAAGAAGCTGTATTGTGCTAGTCACGTGGCTCCGTGCAGGAGCTGCTAACAGACAGGCACTATAATTAACACACAAAAAGTGTGCACATGGAACACACAATCTTAGCTTATATGCATGTTCTCATAGGTGGTCCTGTAAATGCTTGGATTATTGCATCCTAATTCCTAATGCATTAAAAATAGCATGCTATAGGTCCCCAGATTGCAAAGTAAACATTCATATCAATAACTGATATGCTTGCTTAATCAATTTAACATGCATTAAATATAGTGAAAGAATCAAATGTACTGTAATAACATTTTAACAATCATGGTAAGAATACCAGCATAATGTCAGCACATATTCAAAAGTATGTATTTTACCATCACCAGTGAAATATATACTTTTAGTGTGTCACAGAAATATAGATAAAAGGATTCAATCCCTATTTCTCTTCAAGTGCAAACTAGTGTTATGTTACTAGTCCAGATGATGTTGTCTTCTACATGCTCCTCATTATGAATATATCAGCTGGGCTTCCTCCCTTTGACAGATGAGCTTTGGTTAAACTAAGGCTAGCTCTTATTCCCTGTTCCCGTGTCACTCAGCTCCCTGTATTACAGCATTTTCTCTTCAAGCCTAGTACTTCTTAAAAACAGTGTGGGTGTAAAGCCCTGCTAGAACAATGAGAGCCGTGCATGGATGACAGCTGTCTGTCCTGTCACAGTGTGGACACCCCTGTGGCTCCTGGCAGATGAACTCCTATATGCTTTTGCCTGTTTGCCAAGAGTAGAAATTATTGTAGGCTCACACCACTGTTTCTTTACAAACAAACAACCACGGGGAGATGGGGAGCACAAATTTTAACTGATCAATCAATTAATCAGCAGCTGTTTATAATAATTAGGCTACCGCTGGGTTTATGTGAAGCAAGCCAGGCACACAATCTCATTAAATATGTGTTTACACTTGTTACCTGTCACCAGGCATGATAACCTAGCATTAATTTGAGCTTAATGTGTTTTTCCAACACTGTGATTCTGCTTTTTTAAACTAATTATAACAGGTTGATATAAATGTTGAACATGGGGTCAACAGTATGATGACAGTAGAAATCCAGAAAAGCATGCTAATCCTAATCATAATCTGAAGAATCCACAAAATGTCAGTTAAAACAAAATTGTAAAAAAATAAATAAATTAATAAATAAGAGGCATCATAAAAACTGCTTTTTTGCTTTTTATTACTGGCTTGAATAAACTATTTTACATGACAGATGTTTACAGTTATTCTTAACTATATGCAAATTTCTGCATTGCAAAGCAAATTCTGAATAGCAGTCAATAGTGAAGTTAATCATCTATAGTGATGTTTTTAGAATCAGATGGTGTATACAGTATCTCACCAATACAGGGGCTAACAGGGCCACGTTAACCAGCCAAGTTTTGAACATTTAGTTACAATTAAAATTAGTTAAAATGGCATATAAAAGCAGCTCTCACTGTGAAATGTATAATAACAGCAAGTCTGGCAGGAAATTATTTACAATTTGAATCTTCCAGCAAACCAAATTCACACAAGATGGTCACTGACATATTTTTTTACATGCTTATTACACATAATATTTTGTGAATGACTTGGTCAATGGTTCTTGATGAATAACATTTTTTAAATGTTATTCACATAAAAGAGTTAATTCAGCATATCATTGTCAGTGTTGGGTATAGTTACTTTAGAAAGTAGTTAGTTAGGTTACAACGTTACCATCAATTAAAAGTAATCAGTTATGATACAGCGTTACCTATTCATAAAAGTAACGCGTTAGAGTACTCATGCGTTACCAAAAATTAAAAGCCGTTTGCAGCGGCTCACACATGACAGACACAGCCCCTGGCCCCTTTAAATGCACATAGAAGTCGTGACTCCCGACAATGAATAACGTCAGTCATCCGACTAAATTAACACTGCAGGATAACAATAACAGGAAAGACAGTCAGCAATCGGCTATTCCACATGGCGTTTTATTTATTTATTATCACAGAACATATTATTAATCAAAATTCGCGCTTACCCAGCCCGGGTAGCCTAGGCTACTGTATATTATGAGCACCACAAGAAAACTCCAGATTTTTCTTTAACTTTAAATAATGCAGTTATCAAAGTACAATTATGCTTACTTGTAAACACAACCTTAAACAGGCTTGCAGATTTATATCCATTTAGAAATGATGAACAACCAGCCAGCCAACGATCTAACAGATATTAACAGCTGCCTGTCAAACAAAAATGATAACAAACCGAATTAAATCCTTCACCGCCACACAGGCAAATGACAAATCGCTTAATAGCCGAACTAATTATTATTAAAGTGTCACTCACAGTCACAAGCCTAAATTCGCTTTAACACAGTCCTCTTACATTTACTCTTCAAAGTAGTGATTAAAACGTAACGTTAAATTTGAGGTAGAATTTTTGGCGGTCGACGGAAGCTTTTCACCAACGCAGTGTGCATTTTACCATTATGTTCTTTTCTTTTTCGTTGACAAATTGAAAATAATGTGCGTACTTCCATAAACCAAACGCTGTCCTCTCTGCCATCTTGCCGGAGAGTTCGAAAAAAAAAAACACACACACAGGGTCAGGCGCAGGGCACAGATGCATCACAGCCGTTGACTTTACGATCACAGAGTTTCGGCTCCGCTGATACATCCGCAGGTGGCACAGTAGACCTAGGCATACTGTCTGACAAAAAGCAGGCTGCAGTCGGGATTTTCCTTTCCTTAAAATAACGGATTACTTTTTTTAAAAAAATAACGAAGTTACTGATTACTTACGCACGAAACTAACGCGTTAAGTTACACATTTCAGGAAAAAAGTAATTAGAGTACTCTAACGTGTTACTTTGTAACGCGTTACCCACAACACTGATCATTGTATATAAACCACACCAAATATCTAGTGGTCGACCAATATAATTTTTTATTTTTTATTTATTTATTTTTTTATGTTGAAAAATGTCAAATATCATCCAAAATATAGGCCTTGGCGATATATCGGTCGACCACTACAAATAACTGTTTTTAAGGTCACATTTACATTTACAATTGATCAGCAAATTTTCAAAGGCAAAATCAAGTCTAGCTTATTGGAAAGACTTTTATAGGGGCAAATTCAAAGTGAATTCTCTAAATTTGTATTTTTACCTCCTTAAGAGCTCAGCATTGCAATTTTGTAACATTTTTCTAAAAAAGAATTCTATTTTTAAAAGCAATGGATTCCTAAAAACATGCTTAATAGGGAAAAACAATACAACTAATATCAACACTTGGACATGTGAGGGTTAAATATGTTTTAAAGTAAAAAAAAAATACTATTTTTAGTACTGATGTTTACTTTTGTGCACACACACACTATACCAGAGTTTTTACCATCATATACCATCATTTTTATCATCCAAAGAAATCGTGTTTATCATCACGCATGCATGTGTTCACAAAATTGGCAGCACAGACTGATGTTGGTGGATTTGAAGGATGCTTATCATGGTCTCTGAGAGAGCTTTATGTTTGCCAGAGCCTCAGCAACAAAGAAAGAGAGTGCAACAGGAGTTCACCATGCCACATGCCCCAGTTTAAAGAGGGGGCGGGTGACTAGTAGACACCAATGCTAATTAATGCCATTAAGGATGAGCTCCTCTCATTCCCCAAAATTCTGGGTGACTTGCAACCAGACCCCTAGATTGCAAAGACACCATTTCATTTAAATGACTGGAGTCCTGTGCCAGCCAATAATAGGCTTTAAGGAAGGAATGGCAACCCATTTATCCTACTCACAATGACTATACAATCATACTTTTGCACCACCATGCCACCATACTGCGCTTATCCATACTTCCTGTACACAGTGCTGCTAAAATACAGTCAAGAGCAGAGGAATAACAACTAGCACAAAAACTTGTCAGCATGCATTGATAATTGCAATTCAGCGACACTGGAAATGATACAAGAAAACATTAATTTAGTGTCAACAAATGCTTCAATGCAACGCGAGTGTTTGGATGAACCAGGCAATAGGTAATTAAAAAAATCTAAACTCAACCCATTTAATTTAAAACATGTTCTTGGTCTTGCATAAATCATCATTCCACAATTTTTCAAACAACAACAACAAAAAAAATTACCTTATATTTTCACAAATCAATCAGTTGCCAATTAAAACATAAATTCCCGACACAGTACTTTCTGTAAGACAAAAGGCACCATGGATTTGTAATCAATTACTTGGCATCCCACTGATGCAAACTATTACAACAGTAAATAGTTTAATTAATAATGGCTTAAAATTGAAAATATTATATAAGCTGCAATTAGCATGAATAAAATGCACTTTTTAATCAATATCGCAGTTTTTACGTAACAATGTCATATATTTGATGAACTTTCTGTGCACTTCCTATCTCTTTCTCTCCATTCATTTTCCATTCTTTTCCTTGTACTCTGTGGACATGACTTCATTAAAATCTAATGAGTGACTATGACTCATTTGATACCAACAGAGCTTATCATCTTCATTCAACTCCTAATGAGGGTGCTAGCTTTGATGGAATAATGCATCACCATTTCATCTAGATGGAGGAACACAGACAGGATAAAGAGCATGTGAAAGGAACAGAGAAAACTTGTCCAGATCTGACTGCCAACACTTCAACTATACATATTTATTGTATTACCGTGTTTACACATTTGTTCCATCAGAAAAATTATGTACTCTAGGAATCATACAGCTACAACAGGCAACACCATGCACACATGTCAAGTGTAGTAACATGACACTCAAAGTTCAATCAATTTCAACTCTGACCTCATTAACCAAAGATTACCAGATAATCAGAATGGCATATTATTATGTGGGTAGTGCCAGCACGGAAATCTAAACCGAATGCCAGAGAGACTAAATCCTGTGCACATATAGAAAAATCAAGTAGTACAACACAACAAGACATATGATTCCTATGATTCCTTTCACTTTGGAGTTTTACAAGCTCTTGATGCATAAAGAAGATCCGTAAAGTTGCAACTTGACTAAAGTCTCAAACCCACAGAGACATATATTCTTGATAAAAGTTAAGAGTCAACCACGCCCTACTAAAATGGCTCATTCTAACACACCCCCACGTCTACATCATGATGTGGGAAGATTTGCATAACATTGGCCAAATGTTCATGCAAAGTAAGAAGGCGTAACTTTTATTATTGCTGTTGCTGCCGCTGCCGTGTTGCGGAGATGCTGTGTGTTTCGTTGTGAAAGCGTAACTACTTTGTTTGGCCTTCCAAAGAGGACACAACTAGAAACCAATGGTTAAGTTGTTTTTACAACACCGTTCCAGAACGGTTCAACCCAAATATACAGATGTGTGCTGCACATTTTCTGGAGGATGAGGAGTGTTTCCTGAACCAGTAGCCTACAGTGTGTCTGTGGGACAAAGGCTGATTCTAGAAAGTTGGGCAGTTCCAACATTGCAATGACAGTCTGACACTTCTGACTCCCAACCTGTAAGTATGTTTTTTATATTTAAATAATTTGTCAATGATGATTCAAACGCGAGTTTTGAGCAGTGTAGAGAAGGCATGTTGTTTGTTGTTTCTCAGATCACAAATGCAGACATGGTTTTATGTTTATGCAGCACATGCAAGAAAACATGTAAAAAGACAGTATAAGTTATTACAATAAGTAATTATGTTCCAACTCGATGCAACAAATGCCTCATTTGTAATGGGTTTTATTGGTTTTGTCTGGTCTAGTGATGTCCGAATCGCGAATGAATCATTCTATTTAACCAGATCATCTTAGTGAACCGGTCCAACAAGTTAACCAAATCGAACTGAATAATTAGAAACAGTTCGCAATAATCCAAATTATTTGGTTTATAAATGTGACATACACTCCCTCTGACATGAAATAAACCAATATCCCAAGATATTCAATTACTGTACTTACAGTACATTGACTGAACTGCTAAAAGAGAACCGATGATGGGATGTGGACAAGCAGAGCAGCTGGGAGACGGCATCACATTATGTTAAGGGGCATAACATTTCTGAACATTCATAACGTTTCATAACATTCAAATTCGGCCAATCACAACGCGCTGAATAGCTGGCCAATCACAGCACACCTCGCTTTTCAGAGAGATGAGCCTTGTGAAAATCGACGCGTTTCACAAGGCAGGGCGAGGAGGAGAAACAATAATGTATAGTATGCAGAAAATAATATGTCTTTTTACCTTAAATTGCATAAACACATTTCATTACAACAAATACACAAAATAATGTTCTTTTTAGCTGCAAATTATTATTGCTTCTGATGATTTCTTCCCTTTATGATGTGTATAACCAACTTTGTCTTGATTTAGAGGCAAAGAGGTTTATACAGTATACATGGGTGTTTGTGTGTACATATTATCAATGGTGTTGTTATTGCTGTGTGTGCATGTCAGGTGTCAGCATACATTTTACAGGCCCCTGAGAAATAGGGGTTGAGAGGCTAAAGTCTTTCTCACATTTTCTTCCTCTCTTAAACCAGACAAAGATCCAGGGTCATTAATAATGAAAGCAAGCTGAAATCATGTCAAATTCTCTAAGAACCCCATCTCCCTTTGTACTTTAACACTATGACAGCGATTAATATTTCATATGAATCATTACGTTGCACTGTGTATGTGTGTGTCTGCTTTTTCTTTCCTTCTCTTCCTTCCTTCTCTTTCAGATACCTGTCCTCTCTGAAAAACAGATGAAGAACATAATGGTACTGAGCAAAATGGCCTCTGCCCTTCAGGCTTCTAAATTGTGGTTTACTCTGTAAATGAAAGCTGCAGCAGCCTTTCCCTTGAGGAGAGCACTTTTTGACACTGCTGTTTTGACAGCGCTAATGCAATATCTGTTCTTGCCGATGGAGTGTTTTCAAGGTGCTGTTCATTTCTCCACTCAATCTAGTCTGAAAGTTAACACTCTCCCCAGATGATTCAATCAAGCAGAATTTAATTAAGTAAAATTAGGCACAACTCCAGCATATTTAAGCAAATATACAGCCTTATGTTGTGCAACATCTCACCAGTGCAGAATGTTGACCGCAAGGAAACACTCTCTTATTCTACAATCCAAAATACAGGGAAACTATCAAAAGGTTCAGCTGACTAACTCTGATCTGCAAGTAAATAAAACCACTGAAATAAAACCATGCAATGAAATTCGAAACCAATGAAGATGCCTAACCCTGACATGGAAAGGTTTAAAATCAGCAAACCCAGCATCACTCAGAAGATAGTAGCACTTGTCACTCACCCACTTAGGACAACAATGAAGTCCATGACGTTCCAGCCATTCCTCAGATACGAGCCCTTGTGGAATGCAAATCCCAAAGCAATGATTTTTATTCCGGCTTCAAAACAAAACATTCCTATAAAGTAGGGCTCTGTTTTTTCCTGAAAAAAAGAGAGAATGAATTGAGTGTGAGAAAACAGAAACTACCTATATTAAAGAGAGAGAAAAAACAAGCTTGCCCTAAAATGTCATCTAGGTAGGGTGCTCATTAGAATGTTATATTAAACAAGTCTATTATTAAGACCTTAGTTTTAATTGAGGTTTTATTTAGTGAGGTAAGATGTTTAGACAACCACTTCTCAGAAATATGTCACAGAGGTAAAACATTAGGAAAAAATGCTTTGAATGGGATTAATTAGCTTGTGGTGAGTGATTCTCTGGGTGAATAAAGTTTTCAAGAACAAAGAATATGAGGAAGGAAAGAATGGTACCACACAAGAGAAAAGTGCTGTGCTACATTTAGAGGATAACTGTGTTCTCTAAAATGATCCAGAATAGTAGGTTTTCTAATTACACAAATTGCTAGAGCTGCATCTATAAATAGATAACTAGGCCAAAATTATTAATTTATAACAAATGATTTGGATAAACAACTTTTAGCAATGCTTCAAGTGTGGTTTATGTGTATTTGTTCTCACAAGTCTTTTTGACATGGGTGTCTTGTCCTCTCCAGGCAGGTGTTGCTCCAAGGCCAGAACAATGCAGTTGGCGATAATGGTGGCAAGGATCATGTATTCAAATGGAGTTGAGGAGGAAGGTTAAGGAAGAGTACATACTTAAGACAGATCATTCGATTGATGTTTGGTCATTGGTGTACATATTAACATGAGATCACACTCTGTAACTGTGCTCACCTTGAAAAGCACATACTTGTAAAAAAAACACAAAAAAACAGAACGTTTTTAAGTACATAACTTTTCAATTGTCATTAATCATACAAACCATAAAAACAATAAAACTATTAAATTGTTAAAATCCTAGTTCCTAATTTTTTTTAAAGTCTTATAGTACCTTATCAAAACAGCCTGTAAGATTTTGGAACCTGTTTGATTTACTCATTTCATAAAAAGAAACAACTCGAAAGAACAGCCAAAACTCTCACACAGCCAACGAGTTAATAGAGACCATTGCCTTGTTCTGTCGAACAAAGAGAGCAGCAGTCCACAAGATGTTCTCAGGAACCCTGGTGGTTGTGAGTTCACAGTCCGCCACTGATTTGCTTGTGTACTGAAAATTTTTTGATTTTGCAATGTAGGCACCTGCCAAATTCTGCCAGTGTGGGTGGGGACGAAAAACAGTACATAAAAGATCCCAAATCTGCTTAGGACAGAGAAGACAGAGAGAGTTCAGTACAAATAGAACAGGCAGCTGGAGGACAGACCTCTGGGGAAGTCTTTCTCACTTCTGTGCCTTTAATTAAATTAAGCCCAGACTTTCCTGAGTTTTTGTTCTAATAGCATAATGCTAGTGTCAACATGTTGGCATTGGCATAAACAGTAAATTCAACACGTTTTGGTAAAATGGACAGTGTATGTTAAGGTTATTTATATGAAAGAATACAAGAATATGATGAATACAAAGGAACATTTAAAAAGTAAAAATTTTCTAAATAGGCTGCATAATCTTCAAAAAGAAATTATCTTTGTAAATGCCCTGTGCATGTTTAATACTTTTAATTAAAAAAAAACTTTTTTTCACAGCAAAGTTCTTAATCTAAAATGAATCTGGCATCCTATCTCTCAAGTGGACCACTGACACTCCTAATTGACATTGTATATAGAGTGTCAAAGGTCCATTTCAGAGACATGTGGTGGTAATGTACTTATAAGTCTGCGATCCGCCGTAAAGCAAGAAGAAGAAGATGTGTCAGGCGCTGTCTGTTGAGAACGCGCTCAGTATACACAGTTCACACATTGCGGTGAAAATCAGAGGTAAAAAATGATATAAATACTTTTCAGTTTCATATGACTGACAGAATGCAGCAGTTTGAGTTAAAAATTGTTGTTTGTGTTCTACTGAAGAAACTAAGTCACCTACATCTTGGATACCCAAGGGGTAAGCAGATAAACATCAAATTTTCATTTTTGGGTGAACTATCCCTTTAAGTAGGATCTGAACCAGTCTAAGACAGGACCTGATATACCGACCCAAGTCTGAAGTCAAGTCGAATCTCATGACCAACACTGTCAAAAGCAGCACTTAGATCTAAAAGAACAAGCATTGCCAAGTTTCCCAAGTCTCAAATAGCTTGCAGATAGTTTAAGAGCCTAATCAAAGCTGTTTCTGTGCTGTGGTTTGCCCAGAACCTAGATTGAAAAGTCTCATTAAGTGAACTGACATTTAGATGTTATTACTGCCACTGTTATTGAGCTGTATGGATACTATTTTTTCAATAATTTTACTAAGAAAAGGTAGATTAGAGATTAATCTGTAGTTACAGACCACAGAATAATCAAGGTTACGTTCCAGCAGAGGCCTAACAGCTGCAGTTTAAATAATTTGTGGACAAACTCCTTCTTGTAGGGACTGATTCATGATATTCAGGATGTCGGGTAAAAACATTTCACGACATTTTGGAGAAATGTAATGGGTAATGGGTCTAGAGCGCAGGTAGAGGAATTTATATGTGATATGACCTGTGTAAGTGTACTGGGACTGTCAGCTGAGAAGGAGAACTTATTACATTGCAAAGGACTAGCTGGGGAGTTGGAGACCTTACAATTAGGGCAAGTGCTTGGCAATGTTTTGTCATTAAAAAATTCTGGATACTTATTACTTTGCAACTGTGAGAAGTTTTGATGATATTTCAGTTGAGGGGTTAATTCGCCTATCGACAGTGGAGATTAAGTATCTAGGGTTGTGTCTGTGGCAGTCAATTAAACTTAAAAAAATAAGCTTTGCAGACCTCATTGCATTATTTAACATTTTGACACCATGACAGTCTTATAAATATCATGGTGAACTGTAAGCTTTGTGTGCTTCCATTGCCTTTCTGCTCTCCTGGAGTCTCTTTTTAATTTTAAAATAATAATAATAATTAATGAATAATAATTCCTTACATTTATATGAGAAGCGTGGGAACGAGGAGTGAGGCCAGGTGTAGTGATTGGAGATGAGCTGCACCTGCTCCCCACCGCCGGTATCGAGTCCCACGTAGGAGATGGAAGGATATAAAACTGGAGCGACTATAGTGAAGGACGAGAGAGGACCAGGCCTGGGACATATTTTATGTTTTGGTTTTTATTTGCACGCACCAGTCGTCCACGAGGGGCTGGTGTGCTGTTTTGGTGTTTATTTTGAATATTAAAGTGTTATTTGATTGTGTGCCGGTTCCCGCCTCCTTCTTCCCGACGACTATGGAGTTTTTATCATTACAAGCACTTTTCTGGGAAATCAAAGCTCTTAACATTGAAGGGGGGTATGTTCTTGTCCAACACCAGTAAATGGGTGTACTAATTCTCCATGGTGTTTTAATTGTCCCAGAGACAATCTTTGTTTTTAAAAGTGCAACAGAGTACATTTGTACAGCCTGAAACTAAAATTCTCAGCATAAGTTTCTACTGAGGGGGAAGTGAGAGGAGGGAGAGCTGACATGAACTCCATGAAGGTTGTGGCAGAATCAGCAGAGAGATAGCACTTATTGGCAGTTTTCTTAGCACTCACAGCATTAACAGCATGCTTAGCATTAACAGTCAATAGATCAGAAATTACATCCATATGGATATTTAAGTCAACAGTGATTAAGACATATTCAAAATCAGTTAAAATCCTACAAAGCAGTTCTCCAAAACCATCAAGAAAGCCTTTGACTCTAGGAGGATGGTATAGAACTAATAAAATAACAGACTGCAAGGTATTCAAATGTTTCAAAATCTCCCAGAGAAATATGATGACAGCACAAAGTATTGCAGAACAGGCTGGCAACCCCACCACCCCTCTTATTAAGTCTAGGGACAATGAAATATCTAAAACCTGAGGGAGATGTTTCATTTAGGACATGATTACGATTACTGTCAAGCCATGTTTCTGTCAGGAAGATGATGTCCAGCTTATGGTTTCCAACAATTTGGCTAATTACAAAAGACTTGTAGCAAAAGAATGTAAGAGGAACATAGAAAGAAAGAAAGAAAGAGACTACATTACAGTCTGAGAAAGAGCAATAGAGAGACAGAGAGAGTCAATATGGTCTCTGAGCCATCAATGTTCTCTACATGCTGCTGAATGCATTTGTACAATCAATACTGACTAAACATCCTTTCAATGTATCAACCAAAATACTCAATATTTCTTCAGATCTGCTCTTAATAAGTTCAGGAAGCTGGACGATACTGAATAGCCCAGCCACAGAAACACACAGGTATGCCATTACCTTTAGTGACTTTATCAGAAAACTCTTTCTCTTCCAAACTCTCTTACTGTATTGCTACATTTTACTGGAATATATTTAAAAATAACAAGCAAGCAGTGGTAAAGGAACGTGATACAGTTCAAAGTGCTTTTCAATTTGCTAAAAGAATGAATTGCATTTCAATCCAATGAAAGCTTGAAGCATGAGCGACACAAAGTGATTAGGAGGGATGCAGTGACAAGAATAAATGCATGGAAATAGAGAGTGAGAGACATAGAATTATTATATTCATAACATCACAAACATTACGATGCGATAAAGCCATAATCAATAAAAACATTTTATCCAAACTAGCTGTGTCAAGTAACTGACAAAAACAGTTTGTTTAGTTTCTATTTCTGCATCATCATACCAAGAAGCCCAAAGTAAAATCTCATTGGCTTCAAATCCTGCTTTACATTTTTCAATGTTTTTTTTTTTTGTAATATTTATTTATTACAATTTAAAATATAGCATATAGCATGTGTGATATGAAGTTTAATATTTAAAAATGCAATTTATTCCTGTGATGGAAAAACTGATTCTTTAGAAACAATTACTCTAACCTTCAGTGTCACATGAACTTTGGAAATCATTTCAATATGCTGATTTGTTGGCCAAGAAGCATTTTGCAAACATTCTTTCTTTAAAATAATAAGCAAAATGCAAACTTTCTTTGCTTACAAAAATAAAACTAGGAACATGATTTAGGAAAGCAAATAGGGTTCATTTGATTTAACTTTAAAACTCTCATACCTCAGGCGGTTTTCCAAACCCCCCATCACATCCTCTGTCTCTCCCTCTCCTATTTACTGGAGGGAGGCATAGGGCCAATTGACAGGATCAATTATTGAGTAAGCATGGTGCACGGTGGGGTACTTCCTCCCTCAGAGACACAGTGGGGATCAAAGGGGCGAACAGCTGTGGCTTCCCCACCGGCAGAGCAGCACAGCTCCCCACTCACTTCATTAAGTCCCAATCCTTCCCACAGATGCCATCGACCCACCACAACTGACCTGTCCACCTGAACCCACAGTCAAACCAGCCCACTTCAGGAACTGAGATGCCAGATAATGACATCACCTGATGATCTCCTTCCCATGTGCGTCACTAACAGAGGCAACAGCACGTGCTACCACCCTTCCTCGACATTCACTGCCTACACACACCCCCTAACAAACATGTTCTTCCCTAATGACTCCATCTTTAAGTTTCCAATCCACCAAATGACTGCATGTCTTCCCAGACACATTTCTGTCCTTCCTCCCAGCACTACATCAGCCTGAGCTCAAATCACATGTCGAGCGGCACTTAAAACAAAGCCTTCCTAAATTACCACTCTCACACACAGAATGTCAATGCTGCACCACATAGGGCTCGTGAACATGCTGTTTTGCAAACCGTTGTGACCTTTGGTTATGCCACAGGTTTCTGTGTGTGTGTGCATGTTTGTGTGTACTGTACATATGAGAAGAGGTATGTCTTATGTTTTACCAATTCACTATCTATTATGATTTAATTTACAATAGTCAAATACAATTCAAAATGTAATTTTAAAAACTATATTTATTTTATTAAATGCAAAACATCTGATTAAAATATCTTTTTTTTTCTAATAATAGTCCATATTGAACCAGAACATTTTGTTGCTTAGTTTTATTCCTGATGTGTACCCTTGCTGAATTTTATTTCACTGGTCTAAAATCTCCACATAATTGTAAATTAAACATTAAATATCTTCTGATTGGTTGTTAACATCACCTTCTGCAGTATCTTTGCTTTCAGTGCGGACGACAGACAAATCACTTGTTGATGGAAACTTGCCGTGTCGCACCTGGTTAAGACACATTGGTTGCCATGTCAGCAACCAATGTATCCACTGGAGAAAAAAAGGATAAATAAATAAATGTAATAAAAAATCTATTTTAAAAAGCCATTCATTTCAGAAATGTTTTAAGAGTCTACAATTAAAACTTGCTGTTCTGATAATATCCCAAGATGTATCACATTAGTAAAATTAAAAAAGTTGTTCAGTATTAGAAATAAACAAGATTAACAAAATTGGGCAGCATCCAATACTACAACATGCAAATGCTGACTGTTCCTCCCATATAAATGAACACTATGTGGAAGACAAACATCTATTGGAGCAAGATGTGCTTTTTTAAAGTATGTTTGACTTTCTTTTTGTCAGAGCTAATGCTTTTTTTTCAGAGGAGGAAACATCAAATAAGAGATCGATGTAACCTTGTGGAAACCACAACACTCAGAAAGGGCTTGACAGACTAACATGGGAGTTAGTTTGCCCTTGAGAAGGTCATAATGTCTTTGTTTGACAACTAAAATATACCTAGAAAAGTCTTATTCAACAGCTGTTCCCTACATTGGCCACATTATAACTATGAGACATGACAGGGGAAAATACTTTTCCTTGTTTGCCACAATCTGATCCAACTGATGCATAAAAAACCATCCATTATGGATGCTTGTAACAGAAATGCATACAGTATGTGGGTTACACATATGAACATTAAGATTTGCAGTCCCATTCATACATTCATGTACATTACATTGTATGTCAAAATACATGTTGCATTACATGTATTTCAAACAAAATCATGCACCAGTAAACACATTCAGAAGCGTTTAAACAAAAGTTTTTTTTCCAAAAACGAGTGAACTGTCTACATATGCAGCTACCTTCTATTAGACAGCATCCTAAACAGTGAGTGATTTGTAGCTGATTTATAATTATTTTCAAAGGTTTCAATGTACGCTCATTATAAAATAACTTAATAATTTCTTAATTCTAACAAGTAACTTTTTGTTAAAAACTAACCAAAATTAAAATTAATTGGTTTATAATATCTGCATGGGAGAGTTTTTGTGTGGTTCCCAAACAAATGGAAATCCAGTATATCATTATCAGCTGTATCCTAAACATTATGAAACTTCTTAAGTGAGTGATTTGGAACACCTACAGTAAATAGGCAACATCTATGCACGCCACACAAAGACACTTGACTTACTATACAACTGATCTCAGAGTTAGGCAACAACATGTTTCTGATCTTATAGTGCAAAGTCTAATTATAAAAATACACATGTAAGATAATTAATTTTAATTCAACAGAACTCTCTTTACTGAAATATATAAATTTTAAACTGATTGTGCAATACTCTAATAAGCTTTAAATATGCTTTTCTTCTCTATGTCACGGTTCACTCGGGAAGGAGTGAGGAGACGCAGGAGAATTCTTCAGAAATAGACTTTAAATCATAAATGGATATACACAGGAACTTTACGACATTTAACATTCATCATTCATGACATTTAACCTTTACGACATTTAACAGCTGACAGCAAACTCAAAACAGGGAACACTATTTATACACAGAACATAACAATGGGAAGACTAGACACACCTGGGAACAAACTAACAAATTATCAACAAAAACACAACTGGAACCAAATTCATATAACAGGGACCGGAACAGGAAGGACCAAATGAGGAAAACAGGACCAAATATACCTTTTATTTTATTTGAACTAATTCAATATTTGTTTTAGTTTTTTTTACACTCTAATTTGATGTGATAATTATATACTGCATGTTTCAGTTTGTTAACAAAACAAAAAAAACATTGGGCAAAAAAATATTTTTTTATTTATTCTTTCAGCACTGAGTTAAATGTATTTATAAACAACATTTGTCTTACCTTACAAAGTTTCTTATAATGCATTATGGGATTGCCTTGTAAGTGAAGGATATATGCAAAGGATATCCTTAGACACCCTGATCAAAACAAGTTCCCTTAAGAGGGCGCAATAATTAAGACGCCTACCTTTTAGAACAGATTTTGACTCAGTGCCATGGTTATTATGCTTTAAAATGTCCTCTCTGTAGGCAACTCTTATAAGCTATTCTTCACTCGAGTGTGAACAGCTCTAAAGTGATTTAAAAAACTGGCAACTTGTTACCATTGGCTATTAATGTCTCCAAATCCAAAACATAATGAGTCTACAACATATATTTGATTACGCTGTTGATCTTTTCTTGTAATACACTTGAATATCACTCCCATAGCGATGTAGTTTGCTCCTTTCTCTGAGGAACAGACTCTTGCATTTATTTTGGGGCAATGCCAAGTCATTACAGTACCATTAGCAGAGCTTCCGTCTCTTCAGTCCCCTGAAGCTCTCATTCTAAGAGCGAGAGATGTGTGACCATATTCTTAAAATCTGCCTCAAGTGATCGCAGACACTGACACTTGCATTATGTCGCAAGTGAGCCATTAGGTACGCAAGAGAACCAAGACCAGATAGATTCTATAATTTAATTTACCATGCAGGCACACACACACAGTCATAAATAAAAAAGGAAAAGCACAAAGACGTATCAATCAACGCAGACAAGCACATTTCCATGATATCACCAGCCTCATTTGCTCTCCTTTTTTCATCATTAGATTGCTGAATAGCTTTTATCATTAAGCATGTTACTGACTTAAAACAGGCATCAATAAACAACAAAACCTTTTCTCACACGATTGCAGCATGTGCCCCCTCTAATTTCATCCCTTCTTCGTGAAACTCAAAACAAGAGGAATGACATTCAACACAAGGCTAGAATTAGAGTCAGCTGAAAGCAGGGGAAGACATACTGTACAGTGACATGTTATCATCTCTCTTCTTTCGGAAATCACACCTCTGTGTAAAGCACAGATTGGTTCACACTTTAAAGCTCTCGCCTGCATAGTGAGATGTTTCTTTTTTTAGCATGCATACTCTTTTGGCATTTACGAATTTGTTTTTAGACGTGAGGAAATTTCAAATTTAACATCAAATGTCACTAAAAGAGACCTTTTTAAAACATAAACAAACAAATAATAATAATGCTATATTTTTGTCTGTTAAAAGGGTAAGTTGGCTAATTTTCAGCCAGCTTTGTATATTTGCTATGTCAGAAGTATTTGTAAATTAACAATGTGTGTACTATTTCTCCATGTTACATGCATCCAAATCTCATCCTCATCTATTTGTCACCAAAAGTCTACCAGGTGACAAAAAAAATCCAACAAACTTTTGACAGCTCCAGAGCTCTTGTTAAAACTAGAGATAACATTTTTTGTATTCCTGCCCACAGACAACTGGGGGATGGGTCAACAGATGGGTGGCACAAAAAAGTTTGCATTATGGGTGTTGAAGTTTTAGCAAAGTTGAATGAATTTTACAGCCCATTTTCTTCACTAGAATATGGGAATAACTTTTATTGTACCTTCTGATGAAGGGCTAATTAAGAGTTTTTAAGAGCAACAGAAATCCTATAATGTCTACATAAGTATATACTGTGCTCCACCTGACAGTGGCTGTCAAAAAACACTCTTACTATTCCCTAAAATGACTTTAAAACCCAAACACAAAGGCTTTAAACCAGCAAACTCTGTAACAACTGGATGACAGCAAGGCGTTTACTGATTCTTTACAGTTAGTCATTGAGCTCTGCCTGATTTAAGTAAATGCTAAGCCACACAGTCATGTCTGGACAGTCTTCTATGACATTAAAAAAAGGGCAAATGAAAACCCAACAATTTTTCCAGTAGTGCGCACCTGTGACAACCATGGTTGATGGGCTTATCATCTCCTGTCACTGACTCATCTTATTTGCATCATAAAGAAGGCTTTTTTTAATCACAATATGCCACTTTGAAGTCTGTAATCAATGACATGCATCCAAACACCTCCTTTAGGGGTTATGTGGTAGATATCTCCTCCTACTCCTGATAAAATCATCAACGATTGTTTATGTCTCTTCATCATTAGGAACCATCTTAACAGGGCATTACTTACAAATAGAGCTCACAGCAAAACATAAACCGCATCATCAATAAAAGACACTTACTCACAGATTAGAATTTGGAATGTTAAAACATATTTTTCTTAACACTGAATTATAAAGCCCTGACTCTGATATATTACTTTTTCTGAGTTTGAAACATAGTGGAACATTCACTGTCTCTGTCCATGGTCCTGAAAGCAAATCAGTTCAATGAATGATGCAGTGCATAACACCAGGAAGTGTATTTTGAAATATTCCATGAATTTACAAAGAGAATACATACATTTTAACTTTTGTGTCATTACCAGCTTAATGAGTAGGCTACAATCTCTCGCACAAGCCTGTAAGCAGATCTTGCAAATGCAAATCACTGTTAGTGAGTCAGTGAGAAAGATCAGAGATGACGAAAAAATGTATCAAATAAAATCATGCTTCAAATTCTTAGAAATGTAATATTTGTATTGAAAAAAAATATATATTCTTTTTATTATTATTACAATTATCTACAAAAAATTCAATTTAATGACTAAAAACTAGTCTAGTGATGCTGAAGGCATGTGAGTATGCAAAAAAGTTTCAATGACTGGCAGAAATCGCATCTTTATATTGTCAATAATATTTTTAAACAACAAAAAACTGCTTTGTTTTTCTTTTTCACTTACTTTTATGCAATACTGTTATATATTTCTGACTTTAATAAGCTACACAAAAATATCAAACTATTATATTCTATATATATTCAAACTAAAATATTCAAAGAGTCATTATTTGTATGAATTGCATTTTGAATACGTATTTCTGACTAACTTATAGACCTGTGTCATATTGTTTATAAAAACATTTTATGAATTATGAATTTTATGAACATGCAATTCATACAAAAGAAAAAGACTTGACCACACCTGTTGTATGACATGTAACATAAACAAAAATTAATTAATAGTCTTTTTTGTGATTCTTAAAGTATTACAACACTATAACAAAAACTGTTGAACTCAAATTAAGGTAGAGATTTTGAGGGGACTGTAACAAATTTAACCTCTAAGTTTGATTTTGTGTAAGCAATTTTGAGTTTCAAATCAGCATAAATGAACATAGGAGCTGCATGTGCTTATGTAAATACGTGTTGACAACACATTTGCATGTGCTGTCAACACCCAGCGTGTGTTTTTAGGGGGCAGGGCGTGTTGTACCGTTTTGACAAAAGGATATGGCCATTCTATGATCTTTTTAGCATACTTCCTAACGATGTTGTCCTCTCCAAAGATGAAGAGCGATCTGTTGACGGTAAAGCAGTTCTGTCGGACCGGGATGGGGTTGTATAAGGCCATGGTTCGGGCTCGTTGCGCTTTGGTCTGTTTGAAGGCTGGTGAAACTGCACCTGTGGATACTGCCGGTGCATCCCGGTTCCGACTGCGCACCGATCCCCCATCCCCGGGAACGTCTTCTCCAAAGCGAGCCATTCTGTGTGGAGCAAAAACAGAGAAATCTAAGCCCCTTTATAAACAGGTGCAAAAAAACGAGGTTTACTTCCACACATTGAACTGCAAATAATCATCCAAACTGCAAGAGTTTTCCCTGCTATGACAAACGACGCGTTATTAAACGATCGTTAAATCCTCCAGTCACGCGCAACACGTAGCTTACTCCCAACAGATATCCCTACAAACGCCAAAACACCAAAATTAACATTACCTGAAAGTAAAATGGGGAATAAAACCGTTTATAATCCAAATATCCAGTCGTACATCCCATGAAGAGGTTCTTTTCAGCAGGAATAGATCAAACTCTTTTCTGAGGAACCGTAGAAATTAGCTTCCATTTTCAGAACACCGTGGTAAAACTAAAAAGCCATCGTTTTTTTAATCTCACCGGTTCTGTTTTGACCTCCTTTGTCACTCTTCCATCTCACTTACTTATTTTAAATGTTTTGTATGTCTTTTTTAGTCTTTCCACGAGTCAGCAACAGTGTTCAACAAGCTCCATCTTCACTGTGTGAGCTGTGAAGCGCGGATGTGGTTTGTTTAAGGTTGGCACGCGCGCCTGGCCACCCCTCACCACCGCGCGAATGTCTGAGCGCGTGCTGCCTTTCCAACCGACACCCAGTGCGCAAATTAATCTAAAAGCTAGACAAAAACCTCTATAGACATGCAAATACGATTTGAATAAGTTACTTTGGTTTTCTTCAACACTAGTTTACAATAGCGCCAATATTAAGGTACATTTTGTCAATCAACGAGCGATTAAAAGCGAGTGAAAGCATTTTCCTCTCATTTTTACATACACTTTCTTTCATTTTACCTCTCAGAAAGCACATAAGTTACCTTGAGAATTTATTTTCTTTACAAAGGCCTGAATGAACTAGTCGTCGGTTCGCGCTGGTGCAAAATAGAAAGAAATTAAAACGTCATAAAAAAAAAGAATGAAAAAAAGTCTGAAACAAGTTATTTTCCCGCTGACGTCACTACGCCCTTTTATTTTTCAACCTCGCTTCTTCAATAAATTGTTAATAAAAGTCCCGTCCAGAATGGTTCGGTGTGAAGTTTATATACAACTCAAATAAATAAAAAAAAAAAAAAAAAAAAAAAAAAGATTGTTTGAGGAATATCAATTTCAAGCATTGTAACAACATTTTTACTTATAACAGACATCTGCACCAAGTGTAAGCATCTCTATTCTGGGAGCAGCTGAGCTTTTTCAGTTGACTCTGAGCTCAGAAATAATTGGTGTTTAAAACGCACTCTTCTGATGCCTGTGCAAATCTACTGGCATGCTTGCTGCTAGAGAATGTACTTGTTGGCCTGGTAAAATCACAAACGGTCACAAATAAACAAGACGATGTTGGAACAATGTTGCCAGAGTTCAAATATATATGCAGGTGTAACGTAGTGTGCATTCGTCTTTAAAGCACCCCGAACTAAGCCTTGTACTCTCCTGAAACATGGCACATCATTATTTGTAAACAATGTATAATGTCCAAGTTTCTGTAACTTGTTGTCATACTAGTGTTTCTGTAAGTTACCCATAGAAGATATTTTAACATTTAACATCTCTTTTTCCCCATATTGGGCCATCAAAATAATACTCTGTAAAAGATAAAACTGAATTTTACAGTTCGATGAAGAGGCAATAAAATGATCATAAAGGTTATTACCATTTCCTTTCCCAATTGGGCTATTAAAAAAAGGAGAAAAAGAAGAAAGAAATAAATAATTCTAATTTTAAGAATCTACCTCACCACAGAAAAATAGAGAACTCCACAGAAAATTGAAGAAACAAGTAATAAACTAAACTTACTGCGAATAACCACAGACAACAATTGTAAGGCGAGACAGTGAGGCATTCCATGACGTCACTTAATCTGCTTAAAATTAATGAGCAGAACAGTTTAAGGGCCCGAAAGGACCTGCTAATAATAGTCAACTGCAAAATGAGAGATCTCACCCAGAGAAAGGGGGAAAAACAGATGTGGCTAATAAAATTTTTGATAGAAATTGCAATAGTCCAGTAGATCATTGCAGATGCAGATTGAGGTTATTATCGCAAAACAGCACAGAAAGATGAATGAAATGACATTTCTCCTCCCCCTCCCTCAAAAGTGAATAGAAACAAATGATTTAGGAAGCACAGATGATGAGCAGAAGGGGGAATGTAAAACACAGTTTGATGACTCTGATGATCTTCAATAGCCTTTAGGGTATGTCTGTGTGGAATACTGTGATTTCTGCTACAATTACAGATACAGTACATCTGGGTAGTGTACACTTATATCAGCTGAGATGAGTAGGTGAAGTAGTACACTTAAGTAGATGCTCTATATTGAGGTCTACTATAAATAAAACAGCAAACACACACACACTAAGCTGCCAGTGTCCACCCTCAATGGCCAATTACTCACAGAATGCTAAAGTACAGTTGTTCTCCATGCAGGCGTTGGAAAAAAAGAGTGTATGTGTGTGTATGTGTGTCTGTGTGCAAGGGTGACAGGATGAGAGAAAGTGTGTCAGAGAGAGAGAGGTATGAAATTGTAGAAAGAAAGAACCAGGGAGGAAGTACTGTAGCATATGCATTCATCAGATGTCAACACGTTTTCATTATATTCTGTTGAATGAGCCTTATGGAAAGCATGGGAGTGGTCAGAGCAGCAGTCGGCCTGACTGTGCTAACAGAGGAACTGTTGCTAAGATCCAAAACCTAGTCATAGTCACCATAGCTGCATTCTCAGCTTTTACACATGCTTCTTAATTACATTACCTCTTAAGATAAATATCTTTAAGACAAGCATCAAATACATTGTTCACAGAGACTGCAGTCCCAGAATGCATTGCACAGAGCTCAGTTAAAATAAATAAATAAATCTATATGGCAGACATAATAAACATATTTCATTTTATATATATATATATATATATATATATAATATATATATATATATATATATATATATATATATATATATATATATATATAAGTTTAATATGATGGAACTTGTTTGTGCTATGTTTTTATGCATATAGAAAATCACACCATTACATGTATTTTATCAACCAGTTAAATTCAAACTCTAATTAGATAATTTCACATTTTCATTTAGTTTAACTTGATTAACTACAATAAATAAAACTGAGATAAAAATGAATAAAAATAATATAGACATTTAAAAACAAAAACTAATAAAAATGACAAAAACAACAAAATTACTAAAACTTAAAAAAAATTAACATGAGCGCTGAAAATCTAAATAATAACAAAACAAAAATAACACCTCAATGTTACTAAAATAATACTTATATAAATAAATTCACACATACATGTATATAGCTGAAATGTATTTGTATTGTTTTATTTATTGTATTAATTTGTATTAATACTGTTTTATTTAATTTTTTCTTTTGACTTAAGCTCCGTAAGTTGCCAAGAGACTTTGCCTCTCACTATGTCTTTAAAAAATATATTTTTATCATACTGTGTTTGAAACCTCTTGCTTGCTTACTCATTCAATATTCACTACATAGTGAAGCCTTATGAGTAAAATGAGTCGAGATATAGCTGTAGACATTATAAACAACTAAACAGATTTGACTTGACTGTTTTCCAAGACAGGGTGATACAAGAAAAGCCTTTTGCAAGCCATTTCATTTCATAAACTTGATCAAGAAATAAATAATTTATAATATGTAATGTCTAGACTGGTAATCATCTTTTTCTGTGTTTGTCTTTCTCTCTCCCTCCTCCTACTTCTGTCCAATGGGTCTGTGTTTGATCAGAGAAAACACAATTAATTTGACCGTTCTAGTAGCACCTCTGTCCAAGGTAAATCAGCAAACCCTGGTCTCTCTGTTCAAGTTTTGTATTTTTTCCCCAACCAATTAAAAGCTAACCAAGGGGCATGAACCAACGAGACATCTCGGCTCCCATATAATGCAGTGTCCTTGTCATCCTAATAGTAGTCTCCATGGTGACTGTACACTATTAAATTTCTATTTTTTTTCCTCTCGTTTTTGGCTTCACAATGTTCATTCAACAAAAAGAAACCTTTCACAACTGTGGTCTTATTTGTACACCCCCTGTCACATTCAGAGACACACTGTATAAATGCTATAGACAATCCAAACGTCCAGCAGGATTTTACATGCTCACTCACAATGGCAACTTTCAACTGAAATATACCACCAATGACAATATACCTAGATGTGAATCATCTTCCAGACAAAACACAAATTCTTACAGGTATAGTTTACTAATTACTATCCCACAAGTAAGCAACACAACTTCAGTCTGAATGTCTGTACTTATTATGGCAATAATCCATACGAACGGTGGAAGAATCACTCTGACATTATCAAGCAATATTATGTACAGAAGAAGTGCAATGGTTTGAAGTTAAAAACATCTTACTGATTATTTTTCACTTTTCACTTCCCAAGATGTTAATCGATTGACTGGAATCGTGGATTTATTGTGATGTGTTTGGACTCTTCATTCTGACAGCACCCATTCACTGCGGAGAATCTATATTGAAGTAACACTACATTTCTCCAAATCTGTTCTAATGAACAAACGCACCCACATCTTGGATTTTGGGGTGTATTCCTTAAAGAGTTTTCATTTTTCTTAATAGACCATAAACACATTAATAGTTAATCTATATATATATTTTGTCTTCAATGACAAATTGCTTCTGTTTAGTTCAGCTCAATTGGAATTTTAAATGAGGAGGCTGTAAAATGAGAAACACAAACTGAGTGCCACTAAGCAGAAGCTTTCTTATCATTTTTATTGCCAACACTACGTGTTTTATGGATTTAAAAATATCTTTTCGGCTTTTTTATCAAACAATACATTTTCAAAAATTAGCTCTCAAAAAACCTCCATATTTTTATTATTTTATTTACAAAATTGATCAGGTATCTGTAACACATCTTCCAAAATGTTCATTTAAATTGGAGAAATACAGTTAGAACAGGGAAAAACACATGCTAGTGATAGCGACACATTTTCTGACATTCTGTTTCATGCATAATGAGCCTGGGTAGCATTTGAAATGATCACCTTAGAAGTGTCACCACAAAAGCATTAGCAACACAAGGCCAGACAAGAGCACTTGATCACAACTCACATAGACTAAATAAAGCCCATCTATGGGATCAGTGCAACTCAACCAAGCCCTAATTCAAACGATTTGGCTTGTGTTTTCTGTGCTCTGTTACCTAGCAACAGCCTCCTCTTCTCTTCATCTCAAC